>NC_135659.1:93037119-93366286 GCF_964188315.1 Podarcis muralis
GTGCTGCTGCCTGATCGCTGCTGCTTTGAGAAGAGCTATTAAAGTGATCTTCATCTCCGCTCGCTCAGCCTGATCTCCCCCATGTTAGCTCTCAATGGCAGATTATTTGTCTCTGAAGAGCTAATAGGCATAGTGCTCGTAGCTTCTTTCAGTTCTGCTCTGACTCGGAGCTGGGTTAAGATGCTTCTCCTTTAAAATGGACAGGCCACATTGAAACAGGGGAGTCAGACAATTGGTCTCTCCAGCCCAGCTTTGCCTACACTGCCTACACTGACTGGTAGCAGCAGCTTTCCAGGGTTTCTAACTGGGAACACTCTCAGCCCTATCAGGAGATGCCAGGAAATTAGCTAGGAATCTCCTACATGCACTGGAATTGCCCATAGGACCACCTTGGAGTCACATGGTGTGTTTGGTGTTGTTGCTGTTGGATGTGGGGAGGCACAATTTCTATCGACTTCCACATCAGTTCCACACAGAAGGGACACGGGTGGTGCTGTGGTCTAAACCACGGAGCCTCTTGGGCTTGCTGATCAGAAGGTTGGTGGTTCGAATCCGCATGACGGGATGAGTTCCCGTTGCTCTGTCCCAGCTCCTGCCTACCTAGCAGTTCGAAAGCACACCAGTGCAAGTAGATAAATAGGTACCACTGTGGCGGAAAGGTAAACAGCATTTCTGCGTGCTCTGGTTTCCGTCATTGTGTTCCGTTGCACCAGAAGTGGTTTAGTCCTGCTGGCCACATGACCTGGAAAGCTGCCTGCGGACAAACGCCGGCTCCCTCAGCCTGATAGCAAGATGAGCACCACAACCCCGTAGTCGCCTTTGACTGGACTTAACCGTCCAGGGTTCCTTTACCTTTTTTACCTTTTACATCAGTTCTACACAGGCATCTGTTTCCACAATGGGGCCGGAGCTAGTCATTATTGGGATTCCTTGATTGCCTCTTTGCCGGCATTACAAGAACGCTGTAGATATGAATATTTATGATGATCTTACTAGTGACAGTCCAATCCAGCCCTGCAGGCCTAGAAGAATTAATGTAAATTCCACCCAACCATGAAAAAGCCACTCAAATTGAACTGTATTTCAGCCTGGTGGATGAAGCACACATCAAAGAGCCAGATTCCTATGAGATAATTACGCACAATGGAGCTCTAATCACAGAAAGATTGTGGATGCTACTGATAACGTATAATAAATCTTTACCAATGAGGGCTCATTCTGCTGATTCAGCCGTCTGCTCGGGTTACACACGTCTGCACTCTCTGCTGTCAATTTCTAACAACATCCAGGAAAACCCAAGCGCAACTCAACCGGAAGGCCGTGGCTTTGCTTGGGCTGACTCTCGTTGTGGCGCGATGTGCTGCTTTCGAATGGATCTTGACCCTGGACTTTGGAATGGACCTAGGCTGGGTGTAGCCATTTGAAAGCGGCAGGTGAAAAGCTCTCCCTCTGCCATTCAGTCGTATGGCATCTCAACACAAATTCAACCCAAACAAAATCAGCAAAGGAAGCTTTTCATGACATGGTTAAAGACTGCGAATTGGCATGGATCAAGCTGGTAAAGCGACAGGGCCCACTTCCATGTGGGATGTGAAACACAAGAGCAGTCAAGTACAACATTCCTAGAGTGAACATGTTTACACACGGGGAGGAATGTTTGTCCAGCCAGCAGGTAAACTTCCTGTTTCCTTCTGGGCTGGGACAGACTTCCTCTGCATGTGACTAGAGGTGGGCGTGGCCTCACCTGTGCAGGTAATGACAAAAGCACAGGGCAGGGCAGCCACCTCTCTCTTTTTGACTACATGCATCGAAGAAGCAACATCTGCTTAGCCAAAGATGCTCTCTTTGTCAAAGGGACTGTCTCCTTATGAGATAGTTTCCAGGTGTATGTTACATCAGTGTTTCCCAACCGGTGTTCCGCAGCACACTAGTGTGCCGCGAGACGTTGCCTAGTGTGCCGTGGGAGGGAGGCGGGCGAGTCGGGCGGTGAGATGCGGGGCGGCGGCGGCATCTCCTGCTGGATGCAAATCCAAACATGGCGGGCGCCTCCCTCGCTCCTTTGTAGGCGTACCACCGAGAGAGAAAGAAAAGGAGGCGAAAGAGCGAGAGAAGGCGCCTGCGCGGAAAGAGGAGCGAGCAGTGCGCCTGCGCGCCGCGGCGCCCGAGTGCAGTGAAATTCCGTGAAGGGGGGGGGGGCTGGAAAAGAGAGAAAGGAAAGATTTTTCATTTTTTTTAAAAAAAAAGGAAGAGGGAAAGAAGAGAAAAAGCGGCAGAAGCTGAGGGGAAGGTTTCCGTGAGGGAGAGAGAGAGAGAAACGCGGGGCTGGCGGGACCCCTCCTCTTCCGCCACGCGTTGCCCGCCACCGCCTCAGAATCTCCTCAGGAGCAGCGGCGGCTGCTCCCCCTCGCCCCCTTCCTCCCCCCCAGCCCCCTCCCAACCCCCGGACGAGGGACACGAGGCGGCGCCGCTGAGAGGACGGGAAGGCCCCCGGTGGCGGGGTCGGCTCGAGCAAGGAGGGGCAAGTGCTAGCCGGCTGGCTCTAGCCCGGCAAGAGGAGGAGGAGGAGCACGCCGTCGCTTCCACAGCGGCCGCCCCACACTCCCCTCCCCGGGCATCGGCGGGGAGAATGACGGAGCTCCAGTCCGCGCTGCTACTGCGGAGACAGCTGGCAGGTCGGTCCGTCCGTCGGTCGGGGCAAAACACACCACAGCGCAGGCAGAGGCAGGCAGGCCCGTCTCTCCCTGCCCCTCCTCGGACCTGGCCGGCCTGGGGTTTGCACCCCAAACATTCATGTCCACCCCAGCTACACAAGCCACACCTTTCTCTCAGTTCGATCTGTCAAATAACTCACCTATCATTCACATAAAGAACCTAGTCTATCCTCAAACGTCAGAATGTACCTCCTCTCTAGCTTCCCCCACTTCATCTAGGCACTTTCAGCCCTTACTTAACCCACCCCAGGCTGCTTACTCTTCCTTCATTTGCTATAAAAACTAAATACAGAGAGAGACTGAGAGCTGTTGATGAAGAGCTACGTGTGTGTCTTTCTTCGATTCCAGCCAGAATATCAGCTTTGTGTTCAGCCAAACAGGCCCAGGTTGCGCACTGAATAAAGTATTTTATAATTTTTCATATTTCTGTTTACTTACTATTTCATATTAAAGTAATTATAAAATACTTTCTTTGTGTTTATTTGATTCCTATTAAAGAGAGTTACTTTATATATAGTCAATATAGGCACAGAGTTAATTTTTTAAACATTTTCTAATGGTGGTGTGCCTCGAGATTTTTTTCATGAAACAAGTGTGCCTTTGCCCAAAAAAGGTTGGGAAACACTGTGTTACATTTCTAAACTAAGTCTGCCTTCTGGGATCTTTTTATACTTTTATAGAAGACTGTGTTGTGTCTTATCTTTTATGAGGGAATAAGGGGAAAATACCAGAACAGTTATTATAGAGGCTTTAGCGATCATGAGCAAACGTATCCACTGTGAGTTTAAAAAGGGGAATGTTACTCTGCTAAATTGTGAACTTGTTTACACAAGTTGGAAAGGCTATAATCAAACAATATATCTTCTCCTGCATCCCTGAACATTCCCACATTCCAAAGGAAGATGGTGGACTCTCCTTCGCTGGAGGTTTTCAAGCAGAGGTTAGATGGCCATCTGTCAGGGATTCTTGAGTTGTGATTCCTGCATTGCTGGGGGCTGGGCTAGATGGCCCTTAGGGGTCCCTCTCAACCCTCTATGATTCTATGAAAGCACTGGAAAAACCCATCCATGCACAAGGGCAAAGTTATGTGTAACGATGCTGTGGCAGATTCCCTAAGCGCCTCTTCGTTCAAGGCACCCAGGAACTGCCCAGCAACATGACAGATGTGCGTTTGACGGCAGAACAAGGCTCAGGCACAGAAGGCCTTCATTTATGTCATGGGAGCAGAACTAATGGGATAGAAAGATGAAGGTGGACCGAGTGAGAGCGAAGCGCATAATAGGAGCGCCAAGCCCAAATCCGCAGAAGAGATAATAAGTTGTAACTACTGAGGAGATAATAAGTCATAACTACTGAGTTACTAAGTCGTAACTACTGAGGAGACTCAAGAGTCCCATGAACTGCAAGAAGATCAAACCTCTCCATTCTGAAGGAAATCAGCCCTGAGTGCTCCCTGGAAGGACAGATCCTGAAGCTGAGGCTCCAATACTTTGGCCACCTCATGAGAAGAGAAGACTCCCTGGAAAAGACCCTGATGTTGGGAAAGATGGAGGGCACAAGGAGAAGGGGACGGCAGAGGACGAGATGGTTGGACAGTGTTCTCGAAGCTACCAGCATGAGTTTGACCAAACTGCGGGAGGCAGTGGAAGACAGGAGTGCCTGGCATGCTCTGGTCCAGGGGGTCACAAAGAGTCGGACACGACTAAACGACTAAACAACAACAACTGAGGAGTACCAGAAGAAAAGAATGAATGATTAGATGTTTTGTAGATATTGATGCACGTTGCTTTCAATAAGAGCCTCGCCTGTGTGAGAGCTTACAGGACATCTTCCGAATGCCGATTGGCTGAGCAACACAAAGGGCTGTTCAAGGCTAGACAAAGGGAAAGGGGACCTGTGGCCATCCAGATGTTGGTGAACTACAACTCCCATCATCCCTGACTCTTGGCCATGCTGGTTGTGACTTGAAGGTCTTAGAGTCCATCGACAACAGCTGGGGGAACTCACCCCTGGGAACAATGTTTCTCAAAGTTGGTCCCCAGCTGTTGTTGGACTACAGCTCCCATCATCCCTGGCCACTGGTCCTGCTAGGTATGGATGATGGGAGTTGTAGTCCAATAACTGCTGGGGATCCAACTTGGAGAATCACAGATTATAGAAGTCCCCAGTTTCAGCTCCTGGAACCTCAAGATATAAGGTCAAATAGGTGACGGGGCTGGACCCTGTGATACTGGTAAGTTGCTGTGAGCCAGAATTGGCAATACTGGTCTAGATGGGCAAATTACCTGACCAGGTGTAAATAGGACATTTGAAGGTGTTCTCCATCCAATGGGCTGTTCAGTCTAAGTCCAATTTAACGATAAGGCATCGTAAGGAGAGAAAGCAAGAGGGGCCCATCAACAGTTAGCACCTAGAGAGAAGCCTGAGCAGGTGTACAGCTCACCTGTCGGTCTTTCCTAGCAGCATAACATAGGAAGCTGCTTTATACTGGATTAGACCATTGGTCCATGTAGCTCAGGACTGCCTGCACTGACTGGAGCAGCTCTCCAGAGTTTCAGACACGGGTTTCTCCCAGCTCTGTCTGGAGATGTCAGGGACTGAATCTGGGACCTTCTGCATGCAACTTCTTCCCAACTACAGTGATATATATTTCTATTTAAATTGTAGCAATCATTTCTAATTTTGTGCGTCTCTATATTAGCATAGGGACGCGGGTGGCGCTGTGGGTAAAACCACAGTGCCTAGGACTTGCTGATCGTATGGTCGGCGGTTCGAATCCCCGCGGTGGGGTGAGCTCCCGTCCTTTGGTCCCAGCTCCTGCCCACCTAGCAGTTCGAAAGCACCCTTAAAACTGCAAGTAGATAAATAGGGACCGCTTTATAGCGGGAAGGTAAATGGCGTTCCGTGTGCTGCGCTGGTGCAGGCTCGCAAGCAGCGATGTCACACTGGCCATGTGACCCGGAAGTGTCTGCAGATGGCGCTGGCTCCCGGCCTCTAGAGTGAGATGAGCGCACAACCCTAGAGTCTGACAAGACTGGCCCGTACGGGCAGGGGTACCTTTACCTTTACCTATATTAGCATAGGGGACGCGGGTGGTGCTGTGGGTTAAACCACAGGGCCTAGGACTTGCCAATCGGAAGGTCGGCGGTTCGAATCCCCGCGATGGGGCGAGCTCCTGTTGCTCGGTCCCTACTCCTGCCCACCTAGCAGTTCGAAAGCACGCCATTTTGCAAGTAGATAAATAGGTAACACTCCAGCGGGAAGGTAAACGGCGTTTCCGTGCGCTGCTCTGGTTCGCCAGAAGCGGCTTAGTCATGCTGGCCACATGACCCAGAAGCTGTACGCCGGCTCCCTCAGCCAATAAAACCAGATGAGCACCGCAAACCCCAGAGTCGGCCACGACTGGACTTAATGGTCAGGGGTCCCTTTACCTTTACCTTATATTAGCATATGTAAATATTGTGCCAATCGGTGTCCTTGTTTTCATGATGCATAAGCCGGCCTGGCATATTGTGAGCTACCTGAAATTCTAGAAATACTTCAGAAACACCAGATATAGCAAGGCACAAACTCCGCGTCGTCCTTTCAGCTGTGTGTTCAGCAAGCACAACCTAGGAGGCCCATTTCGAACAATGTTCCCAAAATGCAATTGTTGTGATCCATACTTAGTTAACAAAAGTTTCCTTTTAACACGCGGCAGCATTAACGGTTCTCAGGGGGTTACTCTGTGCACAAGTACAATACATGTTTCCCTTTTTTCCCTGCTTTTGCAAACAAGGACTTCCAAGTGGTTTCTGATCTGCGCTAAGGCAGAGCTTTCTACCCTCTTGAACACACACACGCACACTTCTTACAACTGTATTTTAATGAGGGAATATCACCTTGCCTTCAGCAAGCCCTCTCCCTTTGCCATTCAGAGGTTGTTTGTAGTCAACGCCTTACAACTCTGAGAACAATAACATTCGGGGGGCTGTTTGAGTGCCGTATGCCGCCGCCACTTCCCTGGGAATTTTGTTTATTTGCCGCAGGCGGTCACAAGAGGGGAAAACTTTCAAAGCCCAGATAGATGCCCATCTAGGGAGGGAAATGAAACGAAACGAGCATTCTTTGCAGGCTCCCGCTGTACTTTTGTGCGTGCCTGTGCATCTTTCTGGCTTAAGAACGAAGAAGAACTGAGGATAACAGGTGGTTTAACGGGCAGTGCAAATAAAACTGTAAACTCCTGGTGTAACTGCATGGAGGGTGCTAAACCCCAGAATGAATGTAGCAGGCAGTGGCCCCTGAGTCCAGACCCTCCAAGTGTCCCTGTTACGGAAATTATGGGGGGGGGGGCACATCTTTAAAGTTAAATGTTACAAATATTATGCCTGAATGTATCCGTGAATGTATTCCCTGAATGTAAGCTCAAGGAAGTTACCTAGCTTTAAAAATAATATAAAATCAACTCTTTTGCCAGTTTCCTCCATTCCAAAGCTATTTTCCACTTGAAAAAGGACTCCAGGAAGTTCCCAGAGGTGACAATTGCTGGGCTCATTGTTAGCCAAGGAAAGCCAAATCTCATCACCTGACTTGCCTCAGGCTCCAGACATGCAAAGGAAGTTCTATTGCACTTTTGGGTGGTGGGTACTTAAGACATATTTGTCTACGCTAAGACATATTTGTCTACGCTAATCTTATACCTGAGTCTTGCCCTGCCATGTCTGAGTATGTTAATCTTGTACCAAGGACTTGTCTGGACATGTTTGCCAAGGTTAAACTAGTGTAACCCCTGTCTAACCCTCCCCTTTTGTGACATGTCAATGATGTAGCAATGATGTAGCAATGATGCTGTATGAACTGTATTCTGGGATATGGTGGGAAAGTTTTAAAAGTCTTTGTCACCCCATCCTCGGGGTTCAAAATTCCTCTTTGAACCTGTTGCGCAATAAACTGATCTACAGCTATTTGCTCTGGTTGGTAGCTGGACTCCTTCCTTTATCCCGCAGGGACCCGCGGGCTCTGCCCGACGAGCTGGGTGACTGAGCAGCCTCACACCTAGATTTTTCCGTAACAGTCCCTATTTTTTGTGGGATGTGATCCATGAGAGGCAGTCAAGTGCAACATTCCTTGAAATGCTAGAGAAGACACGCGAGGGAATGTTTGGTCCAGCCAGTCGAAAACTTCCTGTTCCTCCTGGCTGGAGCATCCTTCCTTTTGCACATGATAGAAGGTGGGCGTGACCTTACCCATCCAGGTAACAAAAGGACGAGTCACGCAGCAACCTCTCTCTTTCTTGACTTCCTTCATCATTTGACCAGCTTTTTAGCTAGGACTGCTCTGCTAGCTCTCAGCTAGCAGAAGCACTGGGATTATCCACATGAACATATTTGTAACTAAGTTTGCCTTCAGGAATCCAACTGTGAACTGATGTGAGTAAACTTTTTTTATTGATTTTGAATAAGATTGTGGCATTTTATTCTTTTAAGAGGGATTCAAGGGAACTTGCCAGCAACGTACAATTCAATCTGAAGACAGACTGAATTGTAGAATAGTGAGAGGCTCACACGAGCCTGCAACCAGCTATCTGCTGTGCATGTAAAAAGGGGAATGTAACTCTGGTAAGTAGAGTAACTTGCTAGCACTAGTTAGGAAGGCTATCAATAAACAAGATATCCTCTCCTGCCACCCTGAACATTCCCACATTTTCCAGGGACGGTCCCAGGTTTACAAAAGCCGTCTCGGTTGCTGATTTGATCCCGGAATGTCTCACTTTTCCTTAGGAAGTCCCTATTCTCATCAGAGAAATGTTGGTGGGTATGGAGTTATGCGACCCCTTGAGCCAAGGAGATAAGTAACTATACAACCTTTAGAAGACAGATGGGTGGGGTATAAATAATATATCTATTATTATTGACTAGAACGTCCCTATTTCCCTTGGAGAAATGTTGGAGGGCATGTCATTTTGATGAAGCAATGAGGTTGCTGTCTCTCCCCTATGGCTGAGTCCTGTTTCCTGTAACTGGCTTTCTGCAACAATGAGCTGAACCACTTGCTTGCTAGCTTTCCTGAATGTGCTGGTTTTCTCATCCTTCAAAGAAGAGTTGAGCTGGGTTTTTCCTTTCCCTCCATCTTCTTGAGACAGATCCTAGAGAAATATGGGCAACATGCCACCTACTGTGCAATCTGAAGCACTGCTCACTCAGGAGGCGATGACAGCTGTCAAGAGGGTGACACCACTGCTCCTCTGTGCTAACTGCACTCGCTCAGGAACAACCCCCAGTGAGCAAAGTGAGACTTAACTCCCTAGCAATTGCCATTGGGGCAACATCCTCTCTGCCGCACGGTAAGGCGCTATGGCAGAAAGAGACTTTTATGGCAGAAAGTAGGCCAATGTTCTCCCTTTCCGACTTTTCTTGTAACAATGCCGATTAATTCTGACACTTTAGGTGACTGGGTGTGTGTTATTAATTCCAACAAAGGCTAATAATTTGTAAGCATTGTGTTTCCGCCACACGCGCGGGGGACTCCTTTCTCTCTGTTGCCAATGGTTTTCAGTGCGCGCCATAAAATCTTATTTTCTAAGGGATGTTCTCTAAGGCTCGCTGTAGCCGAGGCTGTAGAGAAGGGCAAGCAAACATTTATTATTATTATTATTATTATTATTATTATTATTAGGGATGGGGATTCATTGTACCATATCCTGAGCTTCTTACCACATGGCTGCATTAGTAAGAAGGGCAATTCCTGTTACAGTGGCACCTAATTAAGTGGTACTTAATTCGTTCCGGAGTTCCGTTCTTAACCTGAAACTGTTCTTAACTTGAAGCACCACTTTAGCTAATGGGGCCTCCTGCTGCTGCCGTACCGCCGGAGCATGAATTCTGTTCTCATCCTGAAGCAAAGTTCTTAACCTGAAGCACTATTTCTGGGTTAGCAGAGTCTGTAACCTGAAGCGTATGTAACCTGAGGTACCACTGTATTATTTTTTGTTTTAGGAATAACTGTGGCTAACAACCCTGAGATAACATTTCAGGCTTAAGGCATGGGCAGGGGGCATGAGCCCTTAAACAGCTTCAGCAGTCTCTCTAAAAGCAATGATGGATGGATAAAGGTAAAGGTACCCCTGCCCATACGGGCCAGTCTTGACAGACTCTAGGGTTGTGCGCTCATCTCACTCAAGAGGCCAGGGGCCAGCGCTGTCCGCAGACACTTCCGGGTCACGTGGCCAGCATGACAAAGCTGAATCTGGCGAGCCAGCGCAGCACACGGAAACGCTGTTTACCTTCCCGCCAGTAAGCGGTCCCTATTTATCTACTTGCACCCGGAGGTGCTTTCGAACTGCTAGGTTGGCAGGCGCTGGGACCGAACAACGGGAGCTCACCCCGCCGCGGGGATTTGAACCACCGACCTTTCGATCGGCAAGCCCTAGGCGCTGAAGCTTTTACCCACAGCGCCACCCGCATGGATGGATGGATAGATAATAAATAGATAGATATAGTCAGATATATAGATATATATGGTTTCATCAATTTCCAGTATTTAAAAATTACAGTTACTGCTGTGTCTCTTCGTGATCTCATATTGCCAGCCAATTGAAACAACTCATAATAATTATTTTTCTGACCGAAGCAACAACCGTGGCCGGTGTTAGATTGGAACAAAAGATGGCAGACTTGTACAAGATTTGCATATGCTAAATTATGTATATAATGTACCTGCAATTTTTCAATATATAAATTGTATTTGTATTGTTTTCATGATCACCTATACAAAGCAAAACATTACATTAAACATCAACTTCCCTTCTCCCCCCACCCCCCTTCCATGATTCCTTCTGATTATCCCTTGCGGCCTCCTATTCTAATTCCTCTGAGTTTTTCCTCTCTCATTTTATCTCAACATACTTTTTGCTGCTGAATTCACTCCAATCCTGCTAACGTTTTAACCTGTTTACAATGATTCTCCAGATATTCTACAAACATTTCCCAATTTTCCTTAAAGATTGCAATTTTTTTGAGGTGTGATTGCAATGTGATTGAGGTGAGATTGCAATTTTTTTGAGGGGAGGAATACTGTAATTTAAATAGAAGCACAAGACATCTCGCTGTTGTGAGGAAGTGTGTGCCTGCTTAGTCTGTCTCTACTTTCCCAACGCATAGTTCTTCGTCTTTAAACTTGACTCATTCGGCCGGAGACCTTGCTGAAACTGACCACTGGCCCTGCCTCCCCCCTCTAGCCTCTCACTCTGGACCCCTCCCAAGCAGGCAAAGTCAATGGGCTCCTTCTCTGGACCTGTTTGGCCCATTGCTCAGCAGCATGCAGGACTCTCCTTGAGCAGTGTCAGAGATGGAGGAGAGCCTGCAGGACTGGGACTGTCCCGCTGCTGGGTAGCAGGGTCAACCTCTGACTCCTCTCTGCCTGTGCTCACACTGTCAATCTCAGTCTCTGTCAGGAATGAGCCAGCTCCCAGCGAAGGTTTGCAGCCAACTGCAGAAAGCAGCCAGGAACAGAGAGGCTTAGATGATAATCAGGCAGGGGAGAGTTAGCAGCTGCAGACCTCATCTCTTCCTGACCTTGAAGGGCAGGCTGATAAGGCAGTAGCTGAGAGCAGGCTAGAACACAGTCAAAGCTTGCAGGAAGCACAAAGAGGTGCGAACAAACTCAGAGATAGCCTCTCAGAACAGGAAGAGGATGGAGCTGATCCACTAAGTCCGAAAAGTCAGCAAATGGGAGGGCTGCTAGATAGGAAGCAAAACAAGAGACGTAAGGGTCATACCTTCAACATCTTCTGTTGACGCCGGAAGGAGTCTTCAGAAGGGTCTTCTTGAGTAATGATGCTGGAGGCTTTGTTAGAGCCGTCCTGAGCTCTCTGTTTGTTTTTGCAATAAATCCTCCTTTTCAATTACCTACACTTACTGTGTTATCAAGCTGGGAACAGGGACTCCTGACAGTCCCTAACCCTGTCCTGGAAGGCCCTCCTTCTCCTGACCCCCCCCTGCTTCTAGCACCTCCCAGTTTGTCCCTTCGTTAGACTGCTTCTCAGTGTTCCACCACAAGGATTCTGGATCTAAGTCATTATCTTCTGTTTCCTCCCTGGGAGGCTCTTGGGCAAACAGTGCCCACCAATCTTCATCTGGCCAGTTCCTGACACCTGGTCCCCCAAACAGAGGACTCTCTTCTGTAAAGGAGGACACATGACCACCCACCCAACCAGCAGTGTCATTCAGCTTTTGCTCCAGTTATGAGTGTGCTCCAGGGAGCATGATCTGCACATTCCAGGCTCTGGAAACACTAAGATGGACCATCCACACTATCATCATTCCACCTTTAGTTATCAGGAGATGCAGAAGCCAAGAGTGATGAGCATGTCTTTCTCTCTTTGCACAATGGAACAGCCTCATCCCTTAACAATGCAAGGAGAGACGCCAGCCCGGCCCGCTGGAATAATTGCAGTCCTCAGATCCATTCTTCCCGCTGAAAGCAAAGCCGGGCTGTTTGTTGCCCAGGCAGTGCAGGAGAGATTATGGTGTTACTGACACAGAAAAGGCGGAGGCAAATGACTTGGCGTTCCCTGTTTGCGGTGAAACGAGAGAGGCAAGGCGAGCTTGCTTGCTTGCATGCAGGAAGCCATCCTTGCTGCAATCGCCTCCTTGCCTTTCCATCCCACTTCTCAGCATAACATTATGGGCTAGAAACGCCCCGGGCAGATTGTCGAGGTGAGCGGATGATATGGAGCCGCAGAGCATCTGGGTCGTTTGCAGGAAAATGGCCTTTGAAGGGGGGTGGGGAGAGAAAGGTCGTTCTAACTAGGATGCAGCCTTCTCTTGGCAATGGTGTTTTTGTTGCTGGCAAACAGCCATTTCACTCCCAATTGAGAGAAGATTAGAAGCGGCACATCTTCCTTTTCCTGCAAGCATTGGAAAGAATTGGGGAGAATTTGATGTTATTCAGGCCACTCTAATCGGAAACATCCTTTTCCTAATACTCTCATTAGGCTAGAGAGTTATAAAATAATAATAATAAAGGTCTATCTATTATGTAAATCATTGGCCTTAATAGCAGAAAAACGTGAGTCTTTTGAATTTTACTTGCCTTCTCCTTCCAGAGCAAATCCCGTAACTATACCTTGAAACCTTGAATGCTCTCTGTGTGATTCTGTTTTTGTCCTGTCCTGCCTTCTGACCTTATTTCCCAAAATACATCTTGCTTGTGACTTTCCCTCCTCCAGCTCAGCCTCCAACAGATCTCCTGCTTTCAAGGTGTCTACTTAGGTTTCACCAGGAAAAACCCCAAAGAGGATGGGAAAGGACAAAGATGTACGTAAAAGTTGCAGGTGTATTTTTACTTTTTCTGTATTTCCCCCCTGTTGTAAGTTGCCCTGGGCAACGCAGATTTTAGCCAATAAATTCTTAAATGATAAAGAACTACTAGCACTACAAGATTTAAGAAAAAGCAACTGGGATTCCCAGGCACCCCAAATTCACATGATATCAGATTCCTATTGAATTTCCATACATCTGAAGTCATCATGGAAGAGAGGAAAGGCAATTCTGGCATTTCCATATACATTGTTTTCTACCCCGCCACGCCTGAAATGTCGAGAAAAATAGCAACATGCTTCAGAGCGTGAGCAAAAGGTGTGATAAATTTTTACTGCAAATATGATGCTAATAACACTAAAGTGTTAAAAGCAAGTCTTTGGAAACAACCAGGTAAAGTTCTCACCATCCTTGGCAGATATCTTCTTTGTGCATTGCTACAAGGTATATTTCCTTTTCTGAGGTCCCTTTAGATGGTAAACCTCCCTAGAGGACTGCGGATGACACCTCTGGTCCCCGAGGGATGGGATTTACGATAAACAGTTGCCTTTTCAGCTCCATCTGGTTTGCCAGCAAGGCAGGGATGCTCTGGCAGCATCTAGACTGGATTACTGCAATGCACTCTACCTGGGGCTGCCCTTGAAGACCACTCAGAAACTTCAGTTTGGTCCAAATTGTAGCAGCCTCATTGTTTTAAAACAGCTGTACTAGTTGTTAGTTTGTTTATGGGCCCAATTCAAGGCGCTCACATTAGCGTTTAAAGACCTTAGTGATTGAGACTCCCAAATACCTGAATGATCTCCTCCTTCCCCACAAAACCTTTCGGTTGCTAAGATTAACAGAAGGCTCTTTTCTTGGTAGTTCCTCCACCGTCAGAGGCTCAGGGTGGCGGCCTAGGACAGGGCCTTCTCTGTGGCAGCTCCTAAGTTGTGGAACTCCCTCCACACAGAGGTGCATCTGACGCCTTCATGGCGCAGATTTCATCAAATGCTGAAGATGAACCTCTTTATCCTGGCTTTTGACACTTGAGATGTATATTATTAGAACTCACCTTATTTCTGTGATTTTGTGATTGTAAGCTGTTATAAATTATGCTTAATATTTAATGTTAACATTTAATAACAACAACTAATAATTAATAATACATCTATCTATCTGCCTGAACAAATAACAGTTCATAGATAGATAGATGGATTAATTATTAGTTCTTATTATTATTAAAGGGATGCGAGTGGCGCTGTGGTCTAAACCACAGAGCCTAGGGCTTGCCGATCAGAAGGTCGGTAGTTCGAATCCCCGCGACGGGGTGAGCTCCCATTGTTTGGTCCCTGCTCCTGCCCACCTAGCAGTTCGAAAGCACGTCAAAGTGCAAGGAGATAAATACCACTCCGGCAGGAAGGTAAACGGCGTTTCCGTGCCCTGCTCTGGTTCGCCAGAAGTGGCTTAGTCATGCTGGCCACATGACCCGGAAGCAGTATGCTGGCTCCCTCGGCCAATAAAGCGAGATGAGCGCCGCAACCCCAGAGTTGTCCGTGACTGGACCTAACTGTCAGGGGTCCCTTTACCTTTACTTATTATTAAATGTTAACATTAAATATCAAGCATTATTTATACTATCTGAACAAATAATACAGTAGATAAATAGATAGATAGATAAAGAGAAGCAGAAGAGAGAGGCAGAAAATGAGAAGGGACACACATGATACCCCTCCTTTGCATGCAGTCCTAATTTGAAGGCTGGAGATCAAAAGACTGAAAGTGACCTGACTATACAAATGCCAATTCCCATTGCATAGTAGTGGGAGGCGGTTGACTGACTAAACATTGACTTCACAAGGACTGGCTGCCTGCTTCTTTCACTTCATGCCCTAGTGATGTTTGACCATGCCATCCCATAATTTGCTTTGGAAAGATTTGCAGTGTTTCAGTGAGAGAGAGAGAGAGCACATGTTTGACCAAGGATTCATCATTCATTGTTTTTAGATTGGGGCACGCCTCACCAGCATTAGCTCTAATTTTACACTATTTCTATTTGAAACATCAGCGAGGCAATGCTTTCTGTTGCAGAGGTCATGCTTGTTCTTCTTCAGCCAGGCTTGTCCTTTTACATTTTGATTTTTTAAAATCTGATCTTATTAAAACTCACTGACTTGAAAGTATTGTGCAGCAGTTTTTTTTAAAAAAAAGTGTGTGGAAAGCCAGTTAATAATTTGCTTTTACAAAATTAATAGAAAGGACTTGCTGATCAGAAGGTCAGCAGTTTGAATCCCCGCAACGGGGTGAGCTCCCGTTGCTCGGTCCCTGCTCCTGCCAACCTAGCCGTTCAAAAGCACGTCAAAGTGCAAGTAGATAAATAGGTACTGCTCCGGTGGGAAGGTAAACGGCGTTTCCGTGCGCTGCTCTGGTTCGCCAGAAGCGGCTTAGTCATGATGGCCACATGACCCGGAAGCTGTACGCTGGCTCCCTTGGCCAATAAAGTGAGATGAGTGCCGCAACCCCAGAGTCGGCCACAACTGGACCTAATGGTCAGGGGTCCCTTTACCTTAGGGAGGTGTTTCAGCTCACAATGTGGCTAGAGGTTAAAAATGGCACTCTGATCCATCAGACCAGAAGATTTCACAGTGGTTGCCGTTCAGCTGGCAGCTGTGTGATTGCACTCTGTGATGCTCCCCATTGGGCGGGCTGTGTGGATACATGCGCCAAGAAACCAAACCTATCAGCTGTGCAGAGAAACTCAGCTATCTTTGCAGACATGTTCATTAGAATGATGGAAACCAGGAAGAGCTATTTTACACTCGAAGAATGCTGTCCCAGCTCCCTTGTGGGAGATGCAGCCTTTGGAACCAAGCCAACCTCAAATGCCATCATCCTGACACAGCTGCCTCCTGCAATTGCAAATGCTCACAATGTTTGGGGAGATATCTGGAAGGAAATGTACGGTTTTCTTCAGACGTCTCTATTAATTTGAACCTGTTGAGGGGAGGAGGGGCGAAGGGATGCAAAGAGTCTCATTTGACAAGCGTGCGACCCATTGATTTTAGAGGCATCAGAAGCAGGAAAAACAGGAACCACCTGAGCATATTTCTTCAGCACATTTATATGTGTGTATCTGCAGCGTTAGCCATCAGAGATGCATCTTGTGTGAACATCTCTCCCCTAGAAAGCTGGATCCAACAGCTGATCATTTAAAGCCGTATCTCTATATGCAGCAGAATATGGTGGCAGTGACACAGTGGACTGTACCTCTTTAGACAGCACATGGGGGATATCTTATGTGAAAAACTGTGCAAGTGGATAACTAGCCCCTCAGACAATGGACCGAACAACAGCTTTTTCCCCTTGATGTGTTAGTTTTCTATCTGCAGGGAGTGGTATATATGTAGAACAGAATTTAAAAAGTGGGTTATCAGACTTGCCTTTCTTATACAGTGGTACTTTGGGTTACATCGCTTCAGGTTACAGACGCTTCAGGATACAGACTCCGTTAACCCAGAAATAGTACCTCGGGTTAAGAACTTTGCTTCAGGATGAGAACAGAAATCGTGCTCCAGCAGCGCGGCGGCAGCTGGAGGCCCCAGTAGCTAAAGTCGTGCTTCAGGTTAAGAACAGACCTCCGGAGCGAATTAAGTATTTAACCCGAGGTACCACTGTAGCAGGGATGCGGGTGGTGCTGTGGGTTAAACCACAGAGCCTAGGACTTGCTGATCAGAAGGTCGGTGGTTCAAATCCCTGTGACGGGATGAGCTCCCTTTGCTTGGTCCCTGCTCCTGCCAACCTAGCAGTTCGAAAGCACGTCAAAGTGCAAGTAGATAAATAGGTACCACTCCGGCGGGAAGGTAAACAGTGTTTCCATGCGCTGCTCTGGTTCACCAGAAGTGGCTTGGTCATGCTGGCCACATGACCCGGAAGCTGTACGCTGGCTCCCTCGGCCAATAAAGCGAGATGAGCGCCGCAACCCCAGAGTTGGTCACAACTGGACCTAATGGTCAGGGGTCCCTTTACCTTCACCTTTACCACTGTAGTATATTTTGCCACACCAGCAGTCCACACCACATCCTGCTGCCTGCATACTGTAGATCTAACCTCAGATTTGATATCTGGGATATGCAGGTTCAAATCCTTGCTTAGCCACAAAGCTCTCAAAGGGGCCTTAGGCAAGCTGCTTTCTCTAAGCTTCAGTTTCCTGCAAAACCTAACAGCTGTTAAAGTGGAGGCATCAATCCTGTGGGGTGCTGTTTCACAAGCAGAGAAGCTCCTTGTGAAGGAGCACTACGCAGAATGGAGCCCTCCCTGCTTAGCTCTCAGTCAGTTGGGGGGTGGAAAGGAGATGTAATGTCTCCTCCTCCCTTCATGGCAATTCATTTTCTTTAAAAATAAATAAATAAAAATCCTAATTAAACATTAGCCCCACCCCAGAACTAATTCAGGACTGGATCTGAGACAGAGGGTCAATCTACAGATTGGGGCCATGAGGTGGATTGGAGATATACATTTATAGATATGTATTATTATTATTATTATTATTATTATTATTATTATTATTCCCCAAGCATCTGGCTAGGTTGCTTCAGCTGGGTGGCTTCCAAGATATATAAAAACATAATAAAACATCAAACATCAAAAACAGCCCTTTCAGTTGCATCAGGGATATGTAATATGCTGCCCTTCAGATGAAGCTAGACATTCAGGGCTGGAGCTTTCAATATCTATTAGGTCAACATTCCCCAGTCTGGTGCCCGTCAGACTTTTTGAACCATAACTCCCATCATCCTTGACCATTGGCCATGCTGTCTGGGGCTGATGGGATTTGGAGTCCAATAACTCCTTGGCTTAATAATAATAATAATAATAATAATAATAATAATAATAATAATAATAATAATAATACATATGGTGCTGGAGGAGACTCTTGAGAGTCCCATGGACTGCAAGAAGACCAAACCTATCCATTCTTAAGGAAATCAGCCCCGAGTGCTCACTGGAAGGACAGATCCTGAAGCTGAGGCTCCAATACTTTGGCCACCTCATGAGAAGAGAAGACTCCCTGGAAAAGACCCTGATGTTGGGAAAGATGGAGGACACAAGGAGAAGGGGACGACAGAGGACAAGATGGTGGGACAGTGTTCTCGAAGCTACAAACAAGAGTTTGACCAAACTGTGGGAGGCGGTGGAAGACAGGAGTGCATGGTGTGCTCTGGTCTATAGGGTCACAAAGAGTCGGACATGACTAAATGACTAAACAACAACAACAACATGCTGATGACATTCAAGTGTGTGCACACTCAGAGGATGATCTCCAAAGCATCCTAAATATCTCCGCAGAAGCTTATGAAAAGCTTGGCCTATCCCTCAACATCCAAAAAACCCAAAGTGGTGCACCAACAAGCACAAAACAACCTCTCTGCAGCGCCACAAATCCAGCTCAATGGTGTAATGTTGGAAAGTGTCGATCACTTTTCCTACCTGGGCGGCTATTTTTCCACAAGGGCTGACATTGATGCATGCCGAAATCCAGCATTGTCTAATGGCAAACTAATGCTAGTGTACTGGAAGACGCAAAGATCACCAGTGTTGAAGCAATGATTCTTCAATATCAACTTCATTGGACTGGTCATGAAAATGGAAAGCGTAATGCTGGGTGTCAACGAAAGAGGTTCAAAGACTCTCTCAAGGCAAATCTTTAAAAATGTAGTATAAACACTGACAACTGGGAAACACTGGCCTGCGAGCACTCCAATTGGAGAACAGCCTTTACCAAAGGTGTCATGGACTTTGAAGATGCTCAAACTCAGGATGAAAGGGAGAAATGTGCTAAGAGGAAGGCATGCTTGGCAAACCCTCACCGTGATCCACTCCCGCCCGGAAACCTATGTCCTCACTGTGGAAGGATGTGTGGATCCAGAATTGGCTTCCACAGTTACTTACGGACTCACTGTTAAGACAGTGTTGATGGCAGACAATCTTACTCGGCTACGAGTGATCGCCAAAGAAAGAATAGGAACTACTAGCAGCACCTTGATGCGCAGATGTGAGATGACAGCATGCTTTGTTTCCAACGCCATGAAAAGCTTCATCTCACCTTATTTCTGCTGCACAAACTGCAGAAGAGCAGAACATGCTGTTTATTTTTCCTGGTCTGTTGACATCCCTTTCCAAGGAAATGTTCCGCACCCTTGAACTCCCAGTGACACCAGAAAGGAACTGACATCCATCTTTTTGTAGTGCTGAAAGAACCCTGCTCCCTTCCACGGAGATTGCCTTGACCTGCCATGTCAAGGTTTTATCACTGGGTCTCTTAATCACACAAGCATTGGTACAATAGCTTCCGAGGCCCCTTCCCAGATCGGAGATGCGCTATTGTGTCAAAGCAGCACTCTGAAGGAGCTAAAAAGGCAAAATCAGTGAGTTATTGGCATGCCAGGCCAGAAGGCTGTGCTTAAATGTTTTTGACTGTTGCCTCGATAGGGACTGAATATTTATAAAGGGCCCATGAACTCTTCTCCACCCAGGCTAGTGTGCGGAGGAGCTTTGGAGAGAAGATCAGAGAAAAGATCTGTTTAAAATGATTATCTGCTGGGAAGCCTGCTCTCAAATGTTGTTGTTGTTTAGTCGTTTAGTCATGTCCGACTCTTCGTGACCCCCTGGACCAGAGCACGCCAGGCACTTCTGTCTTCCACTGCCTCCCGCAGTTTGGTCAGACTCATGTTTGTAGCTTCAAAGACACTATCCAACCATCTCATCCTCTGTCGTCCCCTTCTCCTTGTGCCCTCCATCTTTCCCAACATCAGGGTCTTTTCCAGGGAGTCTTCTCTTCTCATGAGGTGGCCAAAGTATTGGAGCCTCAGCTTCAGGATCTGTCCTTCCAGTGAGCACTCAGGGCTGATTTCCTTCAGAATGGATAGGTTTGATCTTCTTGCAGTCCATGGGACTCTCAAGAGTCTCCTCCAGCACCATAATTCAAAAGCATCTATTCTTCGGCGATCAGCCTTCTTTATAGCCCAGCTCTCACTTCCATACATCACTACTGGGAAAACCATAGCTTTTACTATGCTCTCAAATAGCAGACTGATATCAAGGAAGCAATGTCCAAACGGTGATTGGCTTTACTAGGATACATGCCAAAAATCCCACTACATGTACAGTGTTAAAGGAAAATGTCATGAAAATGATGTACAGATGGTACTTACCCCCTGTAAAATTAGCAAAGATATACCATAAGAGTGATAATTTATGTTGGAAATGTAAAGAAGGCACATTTTACCATATGTGGTGGACTTGTCCCAAGGTGAAAGACTTCTGGGAAAAGATTTATAATGAACTGAAAAAAATGTTGAAATATACATTTATTAAGAAACCAGAGGCCTTTCTTCTTGGAATAATAGGTTTGGAATTGCCCAAGAAAGATGTTAGATTGTTTTTGTATGCCACAACTGCAGCAAGAATTTTGTTAGCCAAAAACTGGAAACTACAAGGATTACCAACAGTGGAGGGATGGCAGATGAAGATGATGGACTTTTCGGAGCTAGCCGACCTGACCGGAAGAGTCTGCGACCAGAAGGAGGAGGAGTATCAAGAGGAATGGAAGAAATTTAAAGATTATTTAGTTAAATATGTTAAGATAACATAAATAGAATTACTTGTGAGTACCAAAATGGCCTAGGATTTAAACATATGATGTTGTAGAATAGTATGGATAAAAGTTAAAGTGATAAGAAAGAAAGATGTTAATTGGACTAAGTAAATTTTATGTGAAACTAGTTTTGGAAAACTGCTACAATGATTTATATGGAAACTCAGCCAGGGGGATTTGAGGAAGTCACCTAACAAGGTAAACAAAAGTGGATTTCTTATAGTTATGATATATATTTGTTTGTTTGCTTGCTTGTTTTTTTGATGTTTTCTTTTTATGTTTGTTGATATGTTTGCTTTAAATTTGGAAAACCAATAATTTTTTTTTTTTTAAAAAAAGGATACGTGCCAAAAATCAAACAAATCAGAGGCGGTGATGCCAGGGAGATAAATTTAAATTCTCAAATTTTGCCTCAGCAGATTTTTACCGGGTTAGTTGCTTTGAGTGTTAGAGGCTTTGAATGGGAATGTGAGATTTGAATGGGACTCGTCACCCTTTTGTTTGGGTGGGGTTCTTGCCCCTTGGATGAGTGCATGGCAGGCAGACATTAAACAGGTGTAGCCTTTCTGAGTGTGACGATGGAGTGCGGGAGGGAGAAAAGCAATTGCCCCTATTTTCCTGTAAGCTGTATGCATTACACTGATGCGTGAAGTGTTGAACTGCCCTCAGGAATGTCTCTGGTTTTAGCGAAGTTTTCTTAGTTTCCCTCAAAATCCTTTGACTGTTTGTTTCCTAAACAGAATGTTGGAGGGTGGGGGATTAGATCTGTGGTAGAGGTGGTCCCAAATTGAATCCCAGCCATCTCCAGGAAGGGCTGGGGAAAACTCCCACCCCAAACCCTGGTGAGCCACAAATTGGGTGTGGGCACTTCTGAGCTAAACTGACCTGCGGTCTTTATGTCCCAGCTCCCTTTGGAGCCTTGAACTAATTAATTAAAGGTTGGTGGAGCAGGAAAGCGAGGCGAGAGGGGAGAGGGGAGAGAGAACGGTTTCTGGCAAAAGCGGGTTTCTCTCTTGTTGCGAGTCTGCAGAGACGAACAAAAGAACAATGCGGAAGACGCTACCAGAGTTTGGGCTGAATAAGTGAATTCTTCATTCCCACATGGATTTGGGAAATGAGGACATTTGATGCCAGATTGCCTGAATAATTAGATATCCATCAACTCCCGGTGGACAGCCTGGTACAACATTATAATTTAAAGGAGTAGCTGCTCTTTCTTTTCTCCCTATGTTGTTGTCATTTATATACACACACACACACACATATACATACATATATATATATATAAAATATACATAACATATATACCGGTATGTGCTTCCTTATGGAAATTGTCTATCTCTCTTTTATGGGGCGCGGTCCTGGAAATATTTATATCCGCACCCTATGTGATTCTGAGACATGCTTAGCCTGAGGCCTAGTTATCCCAAACAGCAAATGAATTGGGGGGGGGGGGCTTTTTCTGAACTGTACCACTTCATATTGCAAGCAGGTTTGGGGCCACATACGATTGGCTGTACCAAAATAATAAATACATCTCTCCACACACAGAAAACTGGTGCGCCAGGGAAAGCTTTTTTAAAATTCTATGTGCAGATTTTAAATTTTTTTTATTTTTAAATCGAGGAAGAGGCAGTCATGCGAGCCCACCCCCACAGTCTGAAGTTGTAGCACTCCGATATGGGCTTCCTATCTCGTCTGTTGTTTGCGAGGGCGTTGTCTTCCCATGGCTATTAAGCAAAGGGGACTTCTGGGTGACATGCTTATTGAGTCATCATCCTGGCTGGTTTACAGGGAGGTTTAGACGCCATTGACTATTGAATGAGCCATGTCAGGAGCATCTCAGACCCTGAGATTTCAGGGCCCAAACCTGAGACCTAAGGGCAGCCTCTTGGTGATGTCATGGGGCGGCCCCTGGTGATTCATCCAATAGGGTCTCTCCCACCGCTGAGCCCTGGAGATGGAGGTTAATTGGGAGAAGGGAAGAGGAAGCTGAGGAGGGCAGACCTTCCAAAGATCCTATGCAATAATTTGTAGCCAGCTGCGGCCAGGCTGCAGCTCCTAAGCTGCACACACAGTCTTCTCTCTCTCTCTCTCTCTCTCTCTCCATATATATATATATATATATATATATATATATATATTTAAAGGCACAATAGCAAGCCATTTCACACCCTGATTGCTGGCAACCCTGCTTGACTCTAAGTCACAATGTGTGAGCTGTTCCCACTGATGTGCACTGTGCTTGAGCTGTGGTGGTTAATTTGCAACAGCTCACTTAGACACAGAGTTCTTCAGTTGATTATAGTTGTCTTGAAGGTCTAAAGGCACCTCAGAGTAGAGATGGGCAAATCTGTCCATTTTGATTTCTCTCAGCTTCTCATTTTTTCCAATTTGGTTCTCTACATTTCCACATCAATGTGCAATTTTTAAAAAAAGAACTCTTGAAAATTAACCAGTATTATAGTGCAAATTTCTCCTAACATAGACATTTTTTTACAAAGCAGTTTCACGATACCTCATGCATGTTACTGTAGGGTATACATTTTGTACACATTTCTTGGCTGCACAACCGCAGCGTAAAGTTTTCAGAAGTGCAAATTTCAAAGGATCTCAGTTCATGTATTTTTTTCAGAAGTGGCAATTGTATTATTTATATCCCGCCTTTCCTCCCCAGACTGGGACTTAAGGCGACTTGCAGCAAATCAAAACAACATAGATAAAAAGTGGTACACCTTTAAACATAAACTGAATCCAATTTCTCTCTCATCCCTACCAAGGAATGAACAAACAAATGGATTAAATGAATCACAGAGTTATAGAATTGCAGAGTTGGAAGGGGTCCCAAGGATCACCTAGTCCAACCCCCTGCAATGCAGGAATCACAACATATAGAGTGAAAGCTGGGAGACTCCTTTCTGTGAAACGCCACACACACCTTTTGAAGATCTTCACCCTTTTTAAAGTGACAACTGTGGCAGCTTTAAAGGGGATGATCAGCAGCACGACACTCAGTCTGATGATTGTGAGATGTGATCCATGAGAGGCCGTCAAGTACAACATTCTTCGTAATGCTAGAGAAGACATGCGAGGGAATGTTTGGTCCAGCCAGTCGAAAACTTCCTGTTCCTCCTGGCTGGAGCATCCTTCCTTTGCATGTGACTAAAGGTGGGTGTGACCTAACCTGTCCAGGTAACCAAAGGACGAGTCATGCAGCACACCTTCCTGTTTTTACTTCCTTCTTCATTTGACCAGCTTCTAACTAGGACTGCTCTGCTAGCTCTTAGCTAGCAGAAGCACTTGGCTTATTCCCCCATATGGGGCAGATTCACATGTACATATTTGTAGCTAAGTCTGCCTTCAGGAATCCAACTGTGAACTGATGTGAGTAAACTTCTTTTACTGACTTTGAATAAGATTGTGGCATCTTTATTCTTTTAAGAGGGATTCAAAGGAACTTACCAGGAACATACAATTCAATCTGAGACAGATTGAATGGTCTAATAGTGAGAGGCTCACACGAGCCTGCAGCCAGCTATCTGCTGTGCACTTAAAAAGGGGGACTGTAACTCTGCTACATAAACGAACTTGCTAGCGCAAGTTAGGAAGGTTATTAATAAACAATATATCCTCTCCTGCCACCCTGAACATTCCCACAATGCTTTTCTAGGGAGGTGGGTGCAGATCACTTAGAGAAAGGTGATATTTCTCTTTTTAGGGGAGTGCTGTTGTTTTGAATGAAACTTCACTCCTCCCCACCAGCCATCCAAAATGGCGCCTATTGCTGTGAAAAAATGCACCCCGTGAAAATTTGGTGTGCAATCCTAATGTGCGCATGTATGCACACTCATTCATTACTGGAAATCAACCTCACTGAATGTAATGGATCTAGGTGTCTCTGGCAATGTTGCTTGATGTTACCAATTGGTAGCTTGTTATCTGATACCAATGTTCTCTCTTCCTCTCTCCCCCCCCCAATCTTCCCCCCATATTTGTGTATGTGTGTGTTGCCGCTTTGGCTTAACATTAGTGTAATCAGCGACTCCAGATATTCAAAATTGGTGCAGCTCTGTGTACAGATCTATTCTGAATTAGGGAACTGTCACGTCCCTCGTTAGCAGACACCACAGTTTAGTGCTAATTGCTTTGAAATTAGCTTCATTGAAACAGAGCGAGTGGGGTTTAGCAAGCCATTTCTCACACGGCAGCAGGAGACTGGAAAAGCGCTCATGCTTTATTTAATGAAAAATCACGGTGCTATTTACATGATGGGACACGGATAACGCCTCTATGCTGTGGAATGCTTTCCTCAAAAATGAAAAACAGCAAGCAGAATTATGCTAGGCGATCTTTCGGAAATCTGTTATGCCACCCAATAGCTAGGTGGAACCATAGCACCATGGTAGTTGCTTTTCATGGGAAGACTCCATCCTTTTGCATCTCCTGCTGGGTTCTGTCTCTAAGGACTCTTGCGGCCCATTTGGTCTGAAAGGTTGGACTGCCCTGGGCTAGCTGGTGAAAGGAAGTCTTTTCTTCCTGAGACTCTGCAGAGCTGCTGCCAGCAAGGACTTATGAAAGCCCAAGGGCCTTATCTGTTACTCCAGTGTAGGGAACCTTCCTTCAGGGCTGCCTTCAGATGGCTCGGGGGTCGAATAACTCCATATCCCTCAACATTTCTCCAATGAAAACAGGGACATCCTATACCTGAAGGAGCGTCTCCACCCCCATCAATCAGCCTGGACACTGAGGTCCTTCTCTGAGGGTCTTCTGGTGGTTACCTCACTGCAATGTTACAGGGAACCAGGCATAGGGCCTTCTCAGTGGTGGCACCCACCCTGCGGAATGCCCTCCCATCAGATGTCAAGGAAATAAACAACTATCTGACTTTTAGAAGATGCAATGAGGGAACCGCCAGAAGCCCCTCGGCGCTGGATCTCAGTGTCCGGGCAGAATGATGGGGGTGGAGATGCTCCTTCAGGTATACAGGACCGAGCACCAACACTTTGAATTGTGCTTGGAAACGTACAGGGAGCCAATGCAGATCTCTCAGGACCGGTGTTATGTGGCCTTGGCGGCCAGTCCCAGTCACCAGTCTAGTTGCCGCATTCTGGATTAATTGCAGTTTCCGGGTCACCTTCAAAGGTAGCCCCACGTAGAGCGCATTGCAGTAATCCAAGCAAGAGATAACTGGAGCATGCACCACTCTGGCGAGACAGACTGCGGGCAGGTAGGGTCTCAGCCTGCATACCAGATGGAGCTGGTAGATAGCCGCCCTGGACACAGAATTAACCTGCGCCTCTATGGACAGCTGTGAGTCCAAAATGACTCCTAGGCTGCACACCTGGTCCTTCAGGGAATGGGTCATTGGCCTCATTCAGCAGGGAGCGCCTTATGTTCTCGGCATACGATTCCAAGGAAAGCTGAGGAGGAATCCTGTGGAGGAGGAGGCCTAAGAGACAGCAGCCTCATGGCTGAAGGTGATGTCTTTATTTGCAGCAACCAGCATCCAATTAAGTTGGCCACTCAGCAACAAATTAAGTAGGCCAGGAGATCAGCGCCCTGACTCTTTCTCCGATTCCAACCCGTAAAAGAGCTGCTGCTTCCTCGTTACCTCCAGCCTCTTTGGATGAGTCAGGAAGCTCTGATTGTCAATTTGCGGCTTCCCTCCCTCGCCCGAGAACCCACCCCTGACCAGCTCACCCCTGCCAACGGGCGCCCTCTTCCTTGTGAAGTCAAGGGGAATCTATGTTGTTTGTAATAAAGCTGATTATCATAGATAAATGCATCTAATTAGTCTCATTTGCTGACATGCAAGCCTTTTAATTGCAAGCTGAATAATTAGGCAGATCTGCATACGCAAATGAAAGGGGGCTGCTGGTGGTTTCCACCACGTCAGTCTTCAACATGATTTCTCCAGAGACAAATAACTCTTGATACTTCAGCAGCGGGCATGAGATATTAATTTGTGGAGGCAAATAACTTTATTTGGGGTGGGAGGAGCTGTCATGCTTGTTTATAGAAAGCAACAAGCGGAAGATGACTCTGTGTGTGTGTGTGCTTGCATGTGTGTTCATGTGTAACCAAATTAAACAGCTAGAGGGGAGATCTCTGCTTCCCTCTCTCTCTCCAGTACAAAATTTAACCATGGTATAATTCTTTGCAATGACACAAAAGTGCTAGATCTTCCGCTGCCCAATATTCCATAGGCTGTAGGAGCAGACAGTGGGTTAAAGATGCTTTTGTACACATCCTCATTTAACATGGGGAGAAATCTTTTAAAACCTGTACAGCAGGAACATATATCTTACCCTCCCCGTTTCCCCGCACCCCTACATTTTTACCTCCCCCCATCCTCTCCTCCCCCCCTTCCACAGTTCATAACGCGATGCTTTGCCTTTAAACTGCTTGGCTGGTTGTTTTCCGTGGCAGATGGCTGCTGTGCTGCTGCACCGCGCGCAAGGCTGCAATTTCGGTCCAGTTGCATGCTGGGATTTGTATGTCCCTCCTCCATCTGGACGCAGCATGCATACTAATTAGAGAGGCCGCAGGACGGATGGCCTCGTCGCAGCAACCCAAATTTCCAGGCTGCAGCTGCAAGAAGCAGCACACCGGCCTGAACGCGGACGGCCAGCTCTGTAGATAAGAGTGGCCGGATAAACAAAAGGAGGACTGGGGAGGCTCCTTCATCATTGACAGTTGCAGAGAAGAGGCGATAACACCAGCTGCAACTTCTATGGCACGCTGCACCTGCTCAGATTCTCTCTCCTGCACTATGATGACAGGAGGCCCTGGCCTGTTTTTCACCTGGCCACCCCCGCCGAATGAGGGGTGGGGGAAAAATCCCTTTCATTTCACATTTAAAGGCAAACTTGTCTCATTCACACTTTGTGAAAACATGCACAATCTGAAATCCAGCCACCCTTTGAAATTTGCACGTCTATCTGGACTTTTGCAGTGCAGTTCTCCAAGCAAGCAATGTGTACAAAAATCCACATACAGTGGTACCTTGGGTTAAGAACTTAATTCGTTCCGGAGGTCCGTTCTTAACCTGAAACTGTTCTTAACCTGAGGTACCACTTTAGCTAATGGGGCCTCCCTCTGCCGCCACCGCGCAATTTCTGTTCTCATCCTGAAGCAAAGTTCTTAACCCGAGGTACTGTTTCTGGGTTAGCGGAGTCTGTAACCTGAAGCGTCTGTAACCTGAGGTACCACTGTACTAGGACAGGTCTCAGCTCTCTCTCTCCCTCCCTCTCTCTCTCTGACCCGTTGCCTTCCAGATGTTGTTGAAATACAGGTCCCATCATCTCTGGTCATTGGTCATGCTTGCTGAGGCTGATGGGACTTGTAGTTCAGCAATAACAGGAGTGCTAATGGCAGCGCTGTCTTTAGCATATGCGCCGCCAGGGTGCAAAGATCCGCACAGCGCCCCCAAATTTAGTTTAGCCCCCAAATTAACTTTTATTATGCTTATGTCAGACACCACGCTTACGCCTTATCTCTTGTTTATGAAAGAGGGTAGAACAAGGACAAACTTTTTTATTTGCTCCTTTATTTAAAGGACACTTATACTTAAGTATACAACACCACCACACTTAAACTTATAAGTATTGTTTAGGCACCTACTTAGGGGAAACATCAGTTGTGTCAAAGGTACCACTGACCCTGCTGCCGCATAGCAGCTCAATACAATACGTAATATAATATTTTGATGTAAGAGTTAATTTCGTGTGCACAGCAGCGTTTTGAATGACAAGCACCGCCGCTGGCGCGACACGTCTTTGGTAAATGAGCGCACAAAGTCGAAAGTCCTTTAGTGAAACAGTAGGTATACATTTCGTTAATACCTAGCTATATACCGTATGTATTTTGTTTTTCTAGCTTGATCAAAATTATGTATTATTTCATAATGGGTAGATAGTTAAGAGCTTAGGCGGCTTCAGCAGTGGGCACCTGGCGCCCCCCCCCCCCAGAATTCGGCACCCAGGTGCCCTGCGCCCCTTGAACCCCCGGGTAAAGACAGCCCTGTATAAAGGTCCCTCACATCTGCCTTTGGGCAAAGTGTGCTTAAAATTCATTGATCAGTGAAGAATAACATTTATAAATGCCTTGGACCCGAGAAAATTGTTTTGCAAAAACATGGCTATTTAGGAGCTTCTCCTCTTCCACCTCCTTGAAAGAAAACTATTTTTTTAATTCATTTGTAAGAAAAAAACTGCAAACTTTTCTTCCTCCTCCTCCCCTCCTCCCAGTGGCTGAATAGGTGCTCATGAGAAACGCATTAGCAGGGCACAAAGGCAGTAAAGTTGTACCTCGGCTCCCAAACGCCTTGGGAGTTGAACGTTCCAGCTCCTGAACGATAGAAAACTGTGATTGGACCTAGAACAAAAGGATTCAGAATGCAGCAGTCTGATTGGTCTGCAGGAGCCACCCAATCCAACTCCGGGTGGAAGTGAATCCGCAGCCTGATTGGCCTACAGGAGAATCCCAGAATTAGCCAATCACGTGGGGCCCATTGTGTAAATAATGTATATAAAGCAGACATTTCGGGGGAAGTTCCATTCCTCACTACTCTGAGCTGAATAAAGAGCATGAAATCCACACTCAACTCCAGTATATTTCAAACCACCTGCTGTGAGACGATGCACCCTTCATCAATTTACCTAATCCCCCTTTAAAGCAGTCTAACTATGTGGCCATCAGCCTTAGAACAGTAGGAATGAAGTCCATAAATACGTTGCATTTTTTTGGTATTTCCCTTTGATTGCCTGAATTTACCAGCAATGAATTCCACCGACGACCCCTAGTTCTAGCATCGTGAAAGAGCCGGGGAGAAAAATCTCTCTCTATTCGCATTCTCCACACTGTACATAATGTTGTAAACCTCCATCGTGCGTCCCCACCCTTACTTGTCTTCCCCCCACCAAAGTAAAAAAAGCCCCAAGCACAGCCCATTTAGAACCCAAGTACTTTAGCTAAACCAGCTGGAGGATTGGGACAAGGATCAAAGAGTTACCTAAAATAGAAATTAATATTTCCTGATCAGCAAAATTTGTTTCCATGGCAACCATACTTAACCACTCTCCACCTGAATAATCAGGGTTAAGAGATGCTGTTATATTTTAAGGCGTGTGTGTGTGTGCTCGTGTATTGTGGGCTTAATAGCTCCCCCCCCGATTGTTCCACACTGAATGCCTCTTGTTTCAGACAACAACTCAGAAATTGACCCTTAGACAACATTAGGCAATTGGGCTAAGCAATGCATCATTTTTATTGGATATTTATTTTTGCAGATTATGTTTCAGGCATAGATTGGCTAGAATCATATTATTGTAGAGTTGGCGGGGGGGGACCCCGAGGGTCATGGGGGGAGGTCTACTATGAAACTAATGAAGCTTAAGATCCAGGGCCCCTAACCTTGGAAGGGCTGCAGAAGAGACTTTAGTCCACATTGCTTAATTATTTTTGCATTAAAAAGTGCATCAAATGTGTATATAAAGATAAAGGTAAACCTGACCATTAGGTCCAGTTGCGGACGACTCTGGGGTTGTGGCGCTCATCTCGCTTTAGTGGCTGTGGGAGCCGGCATACAGCTTCCAGGTCATGACTAAGCCACTTCTGGCGAACCAGAGCAGTGCACGGAAACACTGTTTACCTTCCTGCCAGAGCGGTACCTATTTATCTACTTGCACTTTGATGTGCTTTTGAACTGCTAGGTTGGCAGGAGCAGGGACCAAGCAATGGGAGCTCACCCCGTCGCTGGGATTCAAACCGCCGACCTTCTGATCGGCAAGCCCTAGGCTCTGTGGTTTAACCCACAGCGCCACCCATGTCCCTAAATGTGTACATAGAATTTCCCTATTTCCCTATTTCCCCTAATTTTCACCCTCCACGTAAATCGAAACACGGATTAGTAGCATTCACACATTGGAACACAAGACAATGCCGAGTCTGACCCTTCCTCAATATTGTCTACACCAGGGGTCAGCAAACTTTTTCAGCAGGGGGCCGGTTCACTGTCCCTCAGACCTTGTAGGGGGCCGGACTATATTTTGAAAAAAATTAATAAATGAATGAATTCCTATGCCCCACAAATAACCCAGAGATGCATTTTAAATAAAAGGACACATTCTACTCATGTAAAAACACGCTGATTCCCAGACTGTCTGCAGGCCGGATTTAGAAGGCGATTGGGCCGGATCCGGCCCCCTTAGTTTGCCTACCCATGGTCTACACCAATGTTTCTCAACCTGTGGGTCCCCAGATGTTGCTGGACTACAACTCCTATCATTCCTAGCCAGCAGGAATGATGGGAGTTGTAGTCCAACAACATCTGGGGACCCACAGGTTGAGAACCGCTGGTCTACACTGATTGGCAGCAGCTCTCCAGGATTTCAGACATGGAATCTCTCTCAGTCCAACCTGGAGATGTTGCGGACTGAATCTGGGATGTTCTCTGCATACAAAGGAGGTGCTCCACCTCTGAGCACCTCCAAGGCAGAAGTGACTTTTGCAGCAGGCCATAGCTTCTGGGCAGTAGCTTCACTGCCACATACCAGAAAGGGTGAGGTGACAGCCAGGCCACTGCTGCCCGTGTGGGGCAGGAGCACTGGACTGCTCTGCTGGTGCACCCATGCAACCTCACCCTTGCTGCCCCCTTCAACAGCTGCTGGTAACCAGCAGTGTACATTGCTCTCAGGAGACTATAGCTGCGACTCTTTTCTCCCAAGCAAGCCACTCCTGATCACAGGCGCTTTTACTATTGAAATATACTCGGAGTCGAGAGTGGATTTCATGCTCTTTATTCAGCTCATAGTGGTGAGGAGGAATGGAAGTTCGCCCAGAATGTCTGCTTTATATACATTATTTACACAATGGGCCCCATGTGATTGGCTAATTCCAGGATTCTCCTGTAGGCCAATCAGGTTGCGGATTCACTTCCACCTGGAGCTGGATTGGGTGGTTCCTGTGGACCAATCAGACTGCTGCATTCTGAATCCTATTGTTCTACGACCAATCAGACTGCTGCATTCTGAATCCTATTGTTCTAGGACCAATCAGGCTGCTGCATTTTGGATCCTATCCAGCTCAGTACATAACAACTATCCTGTGTGGACACACCTCATTCTTCCGCCATCCACATGTGGTCGGGTTCTCCTGTGGTTGCATCTGCAAAAAGACAACATCGAGCAAGCTCAACAAGCCCACGACGGGCTAGCTTTGCTGCAGGAACACCAGCAATTTTTATTTTTATTTTGTTTCTGCTCCCCTTTTGTTTCTCCCACTTCATCGTTATTATTGTCCGAGTCATCTTCAAAGAGAGGGCTTAATGACTCTTCCAAGCCAACCAGTTTCCAAGAAGCACATGGCTTTGCGCCACTGCAGATGCTTAATAGGAGAAATATGACTTGAAAAGAATTTGAAATGAGCTAATTAGGGAGTCCTGAGCCTAGGTGGATTTAATGGGCTGGCTAATTACCATCCCTGGTAAGCTGAGGTTGTAGCAATATAAACAACGCTTTCAACACCCAGGCTTTCGCTAGCCCCCTGCAATAAACTGGGGGTGGGAGGCTACTCGAAGGTCCCTTGGGCACTCATTCTCTTGTTTAATCTCACATGTAGCAGAATGCACAAAATATTGGCAATTAAGGAGCAAAGGCGGGGGAAGAGAGAGAGGTTCACCCCCTCTCTACGTCTAAATTCTCCCAATTCCTTGGGAGCTCCTCTTAGGGGATATTTGGTAGGATCTGCAAGAAGGGAATTTGCAAGCCCTCCTCGCTCTCTCCACCCCCCCACCCCCCACATCCCAGAGCCCTTCCCATCTTCCCTGCAAGGCAATGAGGCGTTCGGCTGCACCTCTGCAGTCACATCCCTTCCCACAAGCCTCTGTGGCAGCCGCCGCCACCGCCCCCCCTTCCCGTTTCCATGGCAACAGGAATGGTGATGCTCACTGGAGCTGACACTGTCCCAATTTAACCCGCCCTCTCGGCAACGCCTCCCCATCTCCCTCCCTCCCTCCTTCCCCCCGGATCGTGCCTGCAGAGCCCCCACAAGGACAGAAGAGGGCAGCTCTGCCTCAGGGCTGCTGGGAGAGAGGCCCGAGCAGAATCACCCAAATTAGAAACAGTTGCCTCCAAACGGAAAGGTCTGAACTATTAGTGGACGGACATGGATTTTTATGCGTGCCTTCTGTGTGCAGGGACACCACGCAGGAGGAGGAGGAGGAGGAGGAGGAGGAGGAGGAGGAGGAGGAGGAGGAGGAGGAGGAGGAGAGAGACCCGGCTGGTGGACAACAAAAGGGCTATCTCGCCTGCTCTTCTGTGGGTTTGCGGCTGATGTGGTCACCCCGTTTCTTACCTCTTCTGCCACTTAGACTGGGTGACCCACACCTCCTCCTCCCCTCTCTCTTTTTATTAAAAAACCCCCCACCCACCTACCCAACAAACCATTGGTCCTAAGTCCATTTGTCAATGCAATGAGCTCTTGTCAACTTGCTGACAAGGCAGCCCCGGTAACAGACGATTCTTGCCACAGGATTGCGATCTGCAGATAACGCGCTGAAACCCAGCTGCGGCCAACTTCAACCATGTTAACTGTTTCGCAGTAAAGGAAAAACGTGTGTTTGTGTGTGTGTTGGATTAATGATGAGGCTTTGATCATCTGATGATGTTTTCTTCCATCATACAGTTCCAGCAAGTGGCAGAATTTCCTATTTCTTTTTCGGGGGGGTAGTATTGATCAGAGGAAGCAAGTTTGGCTTAGTTGGGATTTTTTAAAAAAACCTCCCTGAAAATAAAATATCTGGGTTTTGAATTGACATTTGGAGCATTATAGGTTTGGGTTAGGTTTGAATCTGGGTAATGCGAGAAAAGATCTTTCCTGTTGTTTCCCTTAAACAGTGCTGTAATTTCTAACAATTTGACATTTGCTGTAGGAATTCCCTTCCCTTTGCATCTTTATTTCTTTAAAATGTGATCAACAAGAAGCAGACATGTGGGTTATGTGGAGGTCCTTCTTTAAATGAGGAACGAGGAATAATTGCAGGCTATCCCTATGCCCTCAAATTGTTCTTAGACTTCCCCCAGTGTGATTCCCGTCACATTGCACTGTTGAGGAGCTCTTGACGGGCTGAAGATGGAAAAATATTGACTACAATAAAACCACAAATTGTCTCTTGCGAACTATATAAATCTTGCCATCAAAACTGCGCAGCACATATTTTTGATGGAACTTCACTCTATTTCTGAAACACTGTGGACATTATTCATTTCTCTGTGCGGTCTGGAAAGAATCGTCCCTACCATTTGGGCAGTTGAAGTCTAAAGAAGCAAATAGCTGGTTTGGGTCTCCATTCATGGACAAAAAATGTCAAATTGTTGAACAGCAACAACAGCAACTAATTTGGGCAGTGGAGATTAAGTGGGTTTTCCACCTCGGGCATCAAGGTTCTGAGTCCTAGACTTTTCCCAGCTGAATGTTAGCAGAGAGAAATGTGAGAGCTGACCGCAACAATTGCTAATACAACAACCCATAGTTTCTCAAGGAATAAAGATGGTGATACCTGTTTGCTCCAGCTTTTCACAAAATGCGAATGCAGACATATATTGGTGGAAAGGTGATGCCGTTTATTTGGGCAAGGTTGTTGCGCAAACAGTCTTAGCTTTAACTGCTCAGATGCAATAGCAGCATGGTCAGCAAGTTGGTCTGTCTCTATTTTTATTTCTTGGTTTAAAAACATTTTTATGCTGTTTGAAAGAAGAAGAAGAAGAAGAAGAAGAAGAAGAAGAAGAAGCCTTAAAAGCATATGAGAACAGTAGGGAGGTCAGTGCAGTGCAAATGCACTGGTGGAACCAATCTGGTGTCTCTGTGAGTGTTCACCACATTGTCCCTTTTCACTAAGCAACAGCACCCCACCTGCCAGGAAGCTAGCATAGCAACTTGGATCCATCCTATGAGTCACTGGAGGGTATTGAGTTGGGGAAATTTGATCTATGGGCTGCCTAACTTGGTAGCTGGATTCTAAAGGACAGGAGCAGTCAAGGGGGTACACTCAATGGGTGGAATTACATACTGTTACAAACATTCTGGCTGTACAAGCATATCAGCTTGCCCGACAGAATGAACTCCCTTCGTGTCCCATTTCATGCTCTTCTGGGGGTTCACACAATGCCCTAAAGCCAAATTCAGGCGGGTGTGTGTGTGGGGGAGAACTCATGTGGCTTTTTAGGCAAATCCTGCCCCATAGGTTTATTTATTCTGAAAACCTCTTAAGTGCTTAACATTCAAAAGAACATACAAATGTGCAAATACGGAATACGATACAATTTATATTAAAACTCAATTTAAAAATATTAAAATAACAGTTCCCGAACCAAAATAGTGGCCAGGCCAGGATCATTCTTCAGCAAAGGCTTGCTGTTGTTGGACTACCCATCCCAGAAGCCCCAATCAGTATAGCCAATAGTCAGGGATGATGGGAGTTGTAGTCCAACAACATCTAGAGGCAACATGTCAGCCACTCCTGCAGTAGGAGCTATGGCTTGTTGGAGGCTCACCAGAGAACAATCCCTTCGACATCATGTACTCCCCCTACTTACGGTTGGAAGCAGTGAGCCTTTGAATACCCGTAGCTGACAATCACAAATCGGGAGAGTGTGATTGTGCTTGGATCTTGTTTGTGGGTTTCCCATAGGCAGCTGGTTGACCATTGGGACAACAGGATGCTGAAGTGCTGAACCGAAAAAAGAGAGAAGAAAATGCAAGGGCTCTGTCCTCCTTTCCACCCAGCAACTCTGCTCCTTGCTGCAAGGTGGAAAAGTTTCCAGGCATTCATAACTTGCATCACATGATGGAAAGCGACAGCATGCTCACTTCATATCATGTGAGTGAGCGCAATGTAAACAAGCAAGCCGCTTCTTCAGATGTCTGCCGGTGTTAAATGCGAGCGTATTTTTCAGTATTAACTTCAATCAAAACATCCATTTTCTCTTCAATGCGTGGAGTGCATTTTCAGATCTCGAGGTCACAAATTTGCAGATTATTATTGCCAGGAAGACGACTCTTGCCAGGCTCCATTCCTTAGGCAGCTCCTCTTGGAGAGACGAAAGGAGGCTTGTGGGATAAATGTTCCCCTGACGAAGAGTGCTTGAAAGCAGGCATATCATGCCCTTCTTAATAAAGGCTGCCTCCCGCACCCGCTGAAACAACAGTTTGTGGCCTCAGCTTGGTAGCGCCACGTGGAAGGGTTTCACTCCCAGAGCCCTGCTGCAAGTTCTGTACCTGTGAGCAAAACTCCAGCTTCCTAGGCACAAGAGTATGGGTGAGGTGGGATTTCAGCATAGTCACTTAGGCTGCCTTTCCATAGTCCATAGTAAACTACACTTAAGGCGGCAAGAGGGACGGGGTTTAAACCACTGAGCCTCTTGGGCTTGCCGATCAGAAGGTCAGCGGTTTGAATCCCTGCAACAGGGTGAGCTCCCGTTGCTCTTTCCCAGGTCCTGCCAACCTAGCAGTTCGAAAGTATGCCAGTGCAAGTAGATAAATAGGTACCACCCCAGCGGAAAGGTAAATGGCGTTTCCGTGCACTGCTCTGGTTTCACCAGAAGTGGCATAGTCATGCTGGGCACATGACCTGGAAAAATTGTCTGTGGACAAACGCTGGCTCCCTTGGCCTGTAAAGTGAGATGAGCGCCGCAACCCCAGAGTTGTCTGTGACTGTCATGGGTCCTTTAGCTTTACCTTTTTAAAATTTCAAATGAATGTGTATATAGGGAGAAATTTGCACTAAAGTGCTGATGAACTTACACGGGGACTTCAATAAATAATAATAACAAACTGATGCAGAAATGTGGAGAACTTGTACAAATACAAGATAAATAAACAAAATACATAAGAAAAACAAAAACAATTCAATACCCCACCATACCTTTAAAAGGCCTGGTTGAAGAGGAATGTGTTCGCCTGGCACCTAAAGGTGTGTAATGAAGGAGCCAGATGAGCCTTCCTGGGGAGAGCATTCCACAAATGGGGAACCACTGCTGAAAAGGCCCTGTTCTCATGTTGCCACCCCTCAGACTTCTCTGGGAGGAGGCACACAAATAAGGGCCTCTGGTGGTGATCGCAAGCTATGGGTAGGTTCAGGTTCAGATTGGGAGGAATGATCCTTGATTTACTGCGGTCCTGAGTTGTTTAGGACTTTATAGTTTTAAACCAGCACTTTGAATTGGCTGTCAGTGCAGTCAGGCCAGGAACAGCGTCATTTACTCAAACCCAATCCTTGCCCAGTGAGCAACCTGACTGCCAAGTTTTGTACCAGCAGAAGTTTCTAAGCCATCTTCAGAAGCAGTCCTACATACAACACATTGCAGCAATCTAACTTAGCGGTTACCAGAGTATAGACAACAGAGAATCACAGCCATCTCTTTTTACCTACTACCGATGTAATCTGCAATTAGGGGATGAGGGACGCAGGTGGCGCTGTGGGCTAAACCACAGAACCTAGGACTTGCCGATCAGAAGGTCGGCGGTTCGAATCCCTGCAACGGGGTGAGCTCCCGTTGCTCGGTCCCAGCTCCTGCCAACCTAGCAGTTCAAAAGCACGTCAAAGTGCAAGTGGATAAATAGGTACCGCTTCAGCGGGAAGGTAAACGGCATTTCCGTGCGCTGCTCTGGTTCGCCAGAAGCAGCTTAGTCATGCTGGCCACATGACCCGGAAGCTGTACGCTGGCTCCCTCGGCCAATAAAGCAAGATGAGCGCCGCAACCCCAGAGTCGGCCACGACTGGACTTAATGGTCAGGGGTCTCTTTACCTTTAAGCAAACATACTATACTGGTAAATGCCCTGAAGATAAGCACCAGGGCAATGGGTGGTAGCAAGTGAAAGAGGAGAGGAGAATGGTACATATCCTGCACGATTCCCCTTGAATATGATTTGTTGTCTTTTCATGCAGCCATGGTCCTAAAACCCTTCCTAGAATCCAGAATAAGATACACAACTGTGCTCCTGTTCTGCACCCTGATTTCTCTTCATCAACATTTTAACTGCATAGGAAAAAATATTTTTATACACTCAGAACCTAAACAATGGGAATGAAGTATGATGTATCACTTATTTTCCCCAAGAAAAGGTAAACCTAAAAATATGTCGTTGTGTTAAAGGCTTTCAAACCTTCTGAGGTGTCATCATGTCACAATTTCACTTCATTAGTCTCTGAAGGCAGGAATTTGGGACATCAAAGCACCTCCTTCTCTCTACAGGAACGAGAATCATTCTTTTGATCTCCACCCGTTGCACCCCTTTGTCCCCAGATTAATATTTACTTGCACAACTAAAACCCACAGGGGACGCTCTTCCGAGTTCCTCCATATGTTCTGGGGCAGTTTGGGGTTGCTTCTCCGATTTCCTTGGAATATTTTCCCTTCCTCTTCTGTGTATGTAGCTTCCACAATGCCCTGCGTATTCATAACTCAGTAGGTACAGAGCACCCAACCCATCACAAGTCACCCACTCGCTTTGAAGTTTGCCACAACAAGAAGACTCTTACTTGGGGTGGGGTGAGAGCAGCCAGCTGTTTTATTTGATGCCCTCTTTTCCAGTGATTCACCGATTCCCCCCCGCCCCCCGCCGCAGTGCTTAATCTGTTAATGTTGCATGAGACATCAAAATAGCCTCTTCCTCCGCTGCTTGCTAGGTTGCTTGCTTGATGTGTAGGTTATATAACGTTCTTTATCCAAACAGAACACAGTGATACATGTATATCCACAGGACACCCACTGTTTTCCGTAAACAACATAAAGGACTCTGTTGCACCGTAAAAGCTAACAATTCTTTTTGTGGCACGATGTTTGACGGACAAGAAGATTTTGCTGTCATAATCTGGTATCGTTCGGACAACAGAGCTGCATCTCTAGACAAAAGAAGCTATTAACTGTTTTGGTTCCACTGTTAGCTCTGATCAAACTGGTTTTGTAGGTTAGCGTCTTTTTTTTTTTTAATGTACTGCAAAACCCTGAGAAGCTTGCTTATGGAAGATGAAAGTGCAGTATCAGTGCCTCTATCGTACTGTCTTCAACGCTGTGGATGAAAACTATCACCTAGTCAAAGATTATTGAGCTGTTCCATTTCATGGAACGATCAAGGCTGTTCATTTTCCACGGTTCTGCATCTGGGCAAAAGCATGAGATCCTCCTCACCATGTTAATCGCACAGTAACTTCATTACTCACTTATCAGTCGTTCTGCAAAGATCCACATGGAGGTGCTGCCTTGAAAATGCATGCCTTTAGAAATTGCATGTCAAATTTGCAATGGTTGTCCATTTGCAAATATTTTCAATTTTGTTGCATTCGCTAGTGCTGCAGGCTAGTGCTGCAGGCATGGGAAGGCAGGCAGGCTGCAGATCAGGGATGGGAATGAGCAGGAGCGGATGATGCATTGATGTCAGCCTTGGTCTTGGTCTTTTTAACTAATGCATACGCAGGAGCCTCTGCCCGGTGGCCTTAGAACAGCTTGTGGAGTTCCTGCAGTATTGGCCATGGATAAATTGGAGATCTTGGCAGGCAAACAGTATTGAATATCATCATGGAATAATTCCAGAACTAGTTTGAAGCCTACTGAGGGTTGAAATATGCATGCAGTGTGTAGGTACCACAAGCCTGAAAGAGATATGTGGCCAGTGCTCTGCTCCAGGGGTGTACACTTCAAGAATCCTCCCTTGCCGCTTGTTGTCTCTGACACTGGCATGCAGCAAATGAAGAGCATCCAGTTCTGGGGGGATTTCTGAGAAGCCACCAGTGGAATCTGAGGATGTTGGAAGGGGACTTTCTCAAAAGCAGGAGCTAAAGAAAGCATGATCTATTGGGTTCATCCACCTCTCCGTCCAAGATTTCTGCAAGCCTTTGTAGATGCTTCCTAAGATGTTCCAAGAAGAGGCTCTTTCACATTATCAAGGGTCTTGATGCCTGAAATGTCCTCTTCTACAATTGTTTGAGAGTCCCAGTTGCAGGTCATGAACTGGCATTGTAATATTGTCACATAGTCAACATCTAACAACATCTAGCTGACATCTAGTCAACATCTAATTGACTATGGGGTGTTTCTCATGAAGAAAGTCCAGTGGGGAGAACATTCTGGCATGGGTCCTGCTTGTGGGTTTCCCAATGGGGTATCTGGTTGCTCAATGTGAGGCTAGATGGGCCTTTGGCCTGATCCAGGAGGGCTCTATCATCATCATCATCATCATCATCATCATCATCATCATCATCTTTCTGCAAATATGACATGGAAGCTGGCAACATCAAATCCCTGCCTAGAGACAGACAGACAGGTCATGCATCCATAGCAGTGACCAGAGGAGAAACGACCACATGGAGGAGAGCAAAGAGAACAACAGCCATGGTGCACCTGAAGCAGCACAACTGGATGTCTTCATCTGCTCCAGCTGCAACGAAACATGTCTCTCCTGTATCATCGATGTCTCCTGAGATCAAGGAATCATATAACTGTAGAGTTGGAAGAGACCATCTGGTCCAACCCTCTGCTGGGCTTCATCCCTAAAAAGGCAATCCTCCATTGTATCTGGAGACAGATGGATGCCTGCCAACCAACCAACCAACCAACCAACCAAGTATTAGTTATGGATCAAAGGAAAGCAAATCCTCAGAACTACAGAACTACAGAATTCAACACACATTGCTGTGTGCTCTTTGCTATTTGAGGTCACCAGTATACATGCAAGCTGCGATCTGAGTTGTTTAACTACGTGACACTCTTGCTCACACCTAATTTTATGCTGATGCATCAGCGATGCCAGCCGACACTGAGATGCGTTTCCCCACATATATCATTAATAAGGACATGTTCCCAGTTCCTGTTTTCCTCGCTCTGTTCCCCTCCCAGCCCTCTGCTGCTGCTCAGAGATTTGAACAAGCAGTCAAATATGTCTGCGGCTGACAACAGCACCCATATGCTATTTATCTTGTCAAAACTCTTTCCCTCTGTCCTCAGCTCCCATTTTGTTCTCAGTAATAGTGATTGCGGGGGAAAAGGGGCTAAATGCTTACTTTGGAATGATTTATCCAAATGTGGAACTGCATCATTGGGGAAGTCAAGTCATTATCCCGTTTGCTTCTGTCAAGACTCAATTTCTCTATTTGATTTAATTTTAAACCTTTGACCCATAACTAAATACACACTTACTGCCTCGGTGTCGCAGTCTGGTGAAACAATATCTATCTAGAAGTCAGAGGGGGAAAGTTATGTTTAATTTGTAATGTGACCAATCCTCAGACTTCTGCTTTAACATCAAACTCTCCCAGCCAGGTTGTATCTTTCTGAGAAACAAGCGTCACTTTTTAAAATTCCTTCAGGAAACAAAAGCCTCATTTTGGTTCCTTGCCTCATGCAAGTTATTTTAGAGCAGGAATGGGCAGACTATGTTGGAGGGGGATTTCCAGCCGGTGGCAGAGGACAGAGTGACTCCAGGAGACATAGGTGTAAAAACCCAAACTAAAACGAAGACTTTATTACTAAGCAAATAAACACAAACTCTGGTGGATGTTATTCCTGCAGGCAGGCAACAAAACTCAGCTTTTTTCCTTTATAGCAACGGTCACCTGCAGCCAATTAATCCCAGAAACTTCTTAAAGGTATACACACATGTTTCTGTGCCGAATGTCCTCTAACACCCCCTCTCGTTCAAACAGAAACAATAGTATTTTAAACAGAACAGAACATATTTACATATCACACACAGCAACTCCCAACTTTGCTACCAGTCGTGCATGTTTTTCAAAGGTTAACGCTTTTGTAAATACATCCGCCACATTTTGTGTACTTTCACAATACTTCAGCATTATCTGGTTCTGTTTTACATTTTCAGCTACATTTTGATATTTAATTTCCAAATGCTTTGATTTGTTTCTAAACAGGTCAGACCCAGACAAAGTTATTACGGCTTGATTATCTTCCATAACTTGAACGGGATAATCACACTGTACGTTTATATCCTTGAGGATCTGAACATAAAATTTTATTTCATTACATAACTCCGACAATGCACAGTATTCGGCCTCAGTTGATGATGTGGCCACGATACTTTGTTTTTTGGATTTCCAACCTATCAAAGAATCCCCAAATTGAAATACCATTCCAGAAATTGATTTTTTATCAGGCAGGTTGGCCCAATCGCTGTCAACGTAACACTGCAATTTGGTGGAACCTGATGATGGTAATCTTAAACAATAATCAAGTGTTTGCTTTAGATACCGGAAAATGCGTTTTAAACCTTTCCAGGCGTTTTCTGTAGGACAGCTTACTAGTCTGCTTAGTATTCCAACTGCATAACTCAAATCTGGTCTGCTCCACAATGAAATGTATAATATACTTCCAATTATTGAATGGTACATTTCAGGATTTACAGGTTCTGTGCATTCTCCTTCATTTTTGAAAAAACCTATTTCCATTGGGGTTTTTACTCCCTTGCAGTTTTGCATATTGTTTCTTTCAAGTAACTCCATTATTTTGTCTTTTTGACTCAACAAAAAACTTCCATCGTTTGTTCTTTGAATTTCTAAACCGAGATAATTTTTTACTGGACCCAAATCTCTTACTTTAAATTCCTTTCTTAGTTGTTCTGCAAATTTTTCCACTTGCTTGTCACTTTTTGTAGAGTAAAGCAAATCATCAACGTAACACAAACATAATTCTTGTTTATCACCCTTTCCTTTAGTGTACAAGCAGTTATCAGCTAAGCTTCTTTTAAAACCAAGATTTTTTAAAGCATTATCAAGACACTCGTTCCAATTTCTAGCTGACTGTTTGAGCCCATAAATTGCTTTGTTCAGCCTATATACAGAATTCTGTTCTCCTGCCTCAAAACCTGGCGCTTGATTCATAAAAATTTCTTCTTGCAGATTTGCGTTAAGATAAGCTGTTTCAATATCAAAATGGTTTACCTTAAACCCACGTTGTGCTGCAAGAGCTAGCAATAAACGTACACTTTCACTCCTTGCAGTAGGAGAAAAGGTTTCATCAAAGCTTTCACCTTTTCTTTGAGTAAAGCCTTGTGCTACCAGTCTGGCTTTGTACTTAACATCACCATCTGCCAAGTGTTTTATTTTATACACCCATCTACAGCCCACTGCCTTTTTTCCTTCTGGCAATGGCTCAATGGTAAAGACATTGTGTTCTGCTAAAGATTTCATTTCTGCTTTCATTGCATTTTCCCACCTTACTATTTCCTGGTGTGGTAACTTTAAAACTTCCTCATAATCACGAGGTTCCTTTTTCACATCACCAGTTTTAACTTCTTGTATAGTAAACCTTTCTGGAGGTACCCCCTTATTGCTTCTTTGTGACCTTCTAACTTGAACACTCTCCCCCTCTGAACTATCTTCCCCTTCTGATTCACCCTGCTCAGGAGAAATTGGTTCAGCTTTAGGAGATTGTGTACTGGGATCCTCATCCCCTGAATCCTCATCACTGTCACTTTCAGAACTTTCTTTAATTTGTGGCTTTTCTTCCTCAGATTTCACAAATTTATCTGTATCATCAGAAGATAACACAACTTCTGAATTTCCATGTAAACGAACCCAACCATCTTGCTCACAAAACTCTGCATGTCTTGATATTACAACTCTGCCACGCCCTAGTGCAAAACGATACCCCTTTGACCAAGTTTGATAGCCAACAAACCTAAGTTTCTTTGCCTTGGGCTCTCCTTTCCTTCTCTGTCCTTTTGGGATGTGAACCCAAGCCCAGCAACCAAAAGTTTTAACATGGTCCCAAAAGGGTTTTTTTCCATAAAGCAAAAAATGAGGGGTGTTGTTTATGGTAGAATGAAACAATCTGTTCTGTATGTAGTTAGCACACAGAATTCCTTCTCCCCAATACTTCCTGGATAGGCCAGAATCACATAGCATTGAATCTAGCATTGTTTGTAAAGATCTTATCTTGCGTTCTGCAACTGAATTTTCTTCAGGCGAAAAAGGACACGATTTACGGTGACTAATACCACGCTTTTTCAACCAAACTTGGAGGGCTTCGGACATGAACTCGCCTCCACAGTCACTTTGCAACTGGGTAACTTTGTAGGGAAACTGCCTTTCTATATAGTTGACCCAATTCTTAATCAGTTGACCAGTTTCACTTTTGTGTTTTAACAAATATACCCAAGTATACCGGCTATAATCATCCACAAGAACCAAAAAAAAACTTTGCTCCTCCTTCAGACTCTGCAAATGGCCCACAAAGGTCTGAATGTACTAAAGCAAATGGCCTCTTGCTAATTCTAGTACTTTCAGGATAAGACCCTCGCTTACTTTTAGACTCCTTGCAGGTATTGCAGTCTAGAAAAACTGAACATTTTTTCATTTTAATTCCCTTGCTTAATTCTGGCATTTTTGCAATACTGCGGAAATTGGCATGCCCCAAACGACGATGCCACAGATGCTGGCACTCATCATGCAAGGCTCTATTACAGGCTTTAACACATGCCCCAGACTCACTTACTAGCTGGTCTTTCAAAACAAACAAACCATTTTGTAGTGACGCTGTAACCACTTTTCCAGCTTTCTCTATTCTACAGCCTGAACCAGAAAAGGTTACTTTAAATCCCTGCTTAACAAGACTTGTAACTGAAAGCAAATTATTTTCTAAACTTGGTACACATAAAACATTGGTAAACTTGGTACTTAAACAGTTGATATTCACACTACCCTTTCCAGCTGACTCATGCACTGTTCCATCAGCTAGTACTACATTTACAGATTTACAAGGCTGCTTTTCTACAAGGGTTTGTGCAGACTTAACAAAAATGTTTGTCGCTCTGAGTCTAAAATCCAGTCTTGTCCAACGTTGTGACTGGTGCCTCGAACTGCTGCAGAAACATACTGGACTCGACTCTTCCTGTCTTCTCGCTTCCCAGCAAACGCAGGCCGCCCTTGTCTTGTATTTTCTCCCACAGACACAGTGCACTGTCGTACTAAATGCTTGGTTGACCCACAACGATAGCATCTTCTAACTGTGAACGCTGCTTCCTCTCTGTGGTCTACAACCTCTTTAGGTTGCCGCTCCTCATCAGTTGCATATCTTTTACTGGACTGCCTCCCATTTCTGGAGTTACGGTGAGGGGTTGTGGCCTTCCTCTCATGGCGTCTTTCCTCCTCATCAAGCAAACGCCCAGTTAAGAAATGCATTGTTAATTGGCTTTCTGGGATTGCTTCCAGAGTCATCACTAAATTGTCCCATGACTCAGGAAGTGAAGACAGCACAATGTAAACCTTTCTCTGTTCAGAAAAATGTTCCCCAAGTTCATTTAACTGTGAAAATAAATCACACATTCTTTGAAGGTGTGTTGAAACACATTCACCCTCACTTAGTCTGGCTCGGTACAGAGCTCTCGTTAGAGTAATTTTGCTGCCAGCAGTGTCTCTAATATGTATTGCTCTCAGTGCTTGCCAAATCTCACTTGCTGTTTCAAGGTCTCGCACATGAGATAACTGAGACTTCTCTAAACTCAAAATTAAATTGGCATAGGCTTTGTCCTCCAGCCTTTGGTCTGCTTCATCTACTTCTTCATCCTCCTCTTTTACAGGAGGGTTAACAATAACAGTCCAACATTGTTCTTTCTTTAAAAACGCCTGCATCTGTAAACTCCATGACATATAATTGGACTCTCCCAGTTTCTCTACTGGAAAATAGGAAGCTCCCCCTTGAGCTCCAGCTCCAAGTCCAGCCATGGCGCCACCCAGCTTTCAGCTTTCCACTCAGTCCTTACTCACACGTGGCTTGAAAAAAAGTTCGGCTCCTGGTCCCAGACACTCCCTGTCGATGCCTTCACACAGCCAGCTGCTTGAGAAACGCTGAGTTGCTTCCAGTCTCTGGGTTCTTTTCACGCTTTGTCTCTGCCCACTCAGGACTGGGGACTGGGCCCATAACCTGTTGGAGGGGGATTTCCAGCCGGTGGCAGAGGACAGAGTGACTCCAGGAGACATAGGTGTAAAAACCCAAACTAAAACGAAGACTTTATTACTAAGCAAATAAACACAAACTCTGGTGGATGTTATTCCTGCAGGCAGGCAACAAAACTCAGCTTTTTTCCTTTATAGCAACGGTCACCTGCAGCCAATTAATCCCAGAAACTTCTTAAAGGTATACACACGTGTTTCTGTGCCGAATGTCCTCTAACAGACTACAGCCTTAACTCGTGTACTTTTTTTTCTTGCTATAACTCTATGTTTAGGGATGGAAAGAAATGAAATTCAGTTTGTTTTTAAAGATGAACATATTGGATCTGCAGTTTCTGGAAAAATCCACAAACTGAAACACACCCATCCTTTGAAATTCACACTTCTCTGAATTTTGCAGTGAAGTTTTCCAACCTGCCTGGATAGCTCAGTTGGTTAGAGCGTAGTGCTGATAACGCCAAGATTGCAGGTTTGATCCCCGTATGAGACAGCGGCATATTCCTGCATTGCAAGGGGTTGGACTAGATGATCCTCAGTGTTCCTGAGTGGACAAGACCAATAGTGGTTCCGGTGGTCAAGAAGGCAGTTTCTGCTTGTGCTGTACAGGGAAGGGAGGGGCAGGTGAGGATCATCAACCTGGGAAGGTAGCCCACCTAGGAGAAGGAAAACTCTGCTCCTAAACCTCCTCTGCCTTGCGAAATATCTTCGGGAGAAGCTAAGGACCAAAGCCTGCACCAATCCAGAGCGGAGTCCCTAAGTGTCAGGGAATGGTCTGAAGAATATACTGGGGAATGCATTCTATGGCAGACCAGGAGAGCTGGAGGGGGAAGAGTCGCCCCCCCCCTCTTGTCCACAGTGTGTTCAGAAGCAGAGAGAGAGACAGGAGCTGAACAGCTTAGTGGGGAGTTACCCAGTTACGAGATAATGACAACAGAACCAGAAGAGAGGGGGCAGCTAGTTGAGACGTCACTTGAGAGCATGGGGGACCCCCCTCATCATGGACTTGGAGGTCTGAACGTATCAGAGAGCAAAGGAGTCAGAGGCAGTGAGGAACTTCCCTTTGGCACCCAAAATGCTGTGGAAGTCGGATTAGACTAGCCAACTGCCCTCCTTGTGGAGAGCTGTGTATTTGTGCTCGCAACATGATGCTGTAATAAAAGGACTATAAATCTATCAGCCGCTCATTAATTCTTATCTGTGAAGTCACTGAAGGGAGGGGAGGACTCTCCACGCCTGACACTAAAATAGCTGGATGGCACCTTGTACGCCTCCTTCCGGCAAGTCCTGCAGCTAAGCTGGTGCCAAACGTTTTGCTCTGCTTTCCTTTGGACCACATCAGTGAGGCTGAGAGGGGGGTCTGGGCAGCCCAGGACCTCCAGACACACTGTCTAGGCTTGTGCCCTGGGGTGTGTGTGTCATTTTGGTGTTGCTAACACAGCAATTTGGCACCATCACTGGAGGTGCACTCTGTTGTCTCTCACAACAGATGCCAACAACAACAACAAAACGTGCTAGGGACAGGAAGCCTCTATCAGTCCAAGGGCTGCATGCCTTTGTGGGCAGTTCTTCAGGGGGCTGCATGCCAGTGGTGGGGGGGGGGGCAGAAGCAAAAGTAGGTGGAGCAATGAATGTGATTCTTACCTTATAAGTAGGTAAAGGTAAAAGGTAGAGGACCCCTGGACGGTTAAGTCCAGTCAAAGGCGACTATGGGGTTGCGGTGCTCATCTTGCTTTCAGGCTGAGGGAGTCGGCGTTTGTCCACAGAAAGATTTCCGAGTCATGTGGCCAGCATGACTAAACTGCTTCTGGTGCAATGGAACACCGTGATGGAAACCAGAGTGCACAGAAATGCCGTTTATTTTCCGCGACAGTGGTACCTATTTATCTACTTGCACTGGTATGCTTTTGAACTGCTAGGTTGGCAGGAGCTGGGATGGAGCAACGGGAGCTCACTCTGTCATGGGGATTCAAACTGCCGACCTTCCGATCAGTAAGAGGTTCAGTGGTTTAGACCACAGTGCCACTCGTGTCCCTTTGTATAAGTAGGCTGCAGTCCAGCTATGCAAAGGTTCCATATACACACACAGTTCAATGCCAGAGGCATCGCCACAGTTCAGTAAAATATTTCACCCAGGCAAAAGCACTCTGGGAGTGCACAGTGCAAAGTCAGAGAATGGTATGACCTGGGGGAGGTTTCAGGTCTCTGTTCCCCACCCGACCCTGCTCTAGGGTGGCCTAATGCACATTATTAAGCAACCCTTTGTGAAATCTCAGTTCAGACAACGCGCTGGGCTTTGCAAAACCCTGTATATATTGACTCAGAAGTCCAATTCAGTTCATTGGGACTTGCTCCCAGGTAAATGGGTACGGGATGGCAGGCTTAATCCCACAGAGGTTAGCCAGATTAGATTGCTTTAGATTCAAGTACTTTGATTTGTGCATTAGACTATTAGATCTAACGCCTACAGAAGCTGGTCTCTGGGCTGAGTCATTGAATTCGTGCAGAAAAAGAGGGAGGGGAGGGAAATGGAGACCCCACCTTTGTTGGGGAAAAGGCTTTGTTAGATGGGAGCCATTTTCACAGTTGACTACAAGGTCGGGAGGTCAAAGGGCTTGCTTGGGAATCACAGCCAGTTCCTGGCTAAAGGGTGAAGAGAGTCCAGTTCTGCTTTGGTGCAATTCTCAGCTTAAGTTCTATATCTCTTACTTGAGTTTCACCCAGGACTGATTTGGGCCCTGCATTTGAGATCAGTGTCTTTTGTTGGAGTGGTTGAGATACTGTTGTTGTCATCTTTTTTTATTATGAAAAAGAAAAAGAAAAGAAATTATATCGGCTATCTTCCTGGTCTGGTGGACATTAAAATGTCACCATTTATTATGCTAGTTGAGATCCGTGCATATTTAAAAGCAGTCTTAATATTTCCTGGACAGGGATGGTTCACAGAATAGACACCTCCTGCTTCTGACATTTGTCAATAAAAACTTAATGGGACGCAGAGTTGTCACTGCGCATTTTGGGTGTCTTTTTGTGATGTCTCACCCTAGCCGAGAATTCGTATATCAATCATTCCCCATTTACTGTAGCATCTATATTTATTTTCCATTTCATTTTTTTTGGAAAAATAAATAAATTGAAATTTGATCTTTTAGATAATAAAGGCTTGACTATGGAAGTATGTGAAAATTGTTACCATTATTATAAGCGAATAAAGCACCAGAAATGGAAATGGAAAAGAAAAGAAAAAAATATCAGGGGGAAAAGGGAACAATTTTGTATTCTTACCTATTTAGCAAAATGTTAGCTGTCGTGGAATAAACTCCTGAAAGTCAGGTGTGGGAAAAAGGTGCATTGATTTGTCTTTATAAGGCTGCAATCTTATACGTACCTCCTTGGGTTTTGGGATGGACATAGTTGCCAATTTTGGTTTCTCTCGGTTTCTCATTTTCCTGAAGTCTTAATTTCAGCTTTGAACATTTCAGCATCAGTTCACATTTTGGGTCTAAAAAAAGGTTGCCATGAAATTTTAGGAGCATTTAGTGCAGATTTATCACAACATTCTCTATGCAGTTTTGCCTAATATACATGTTTATGCAAGCATTTCTCCTAATATAATTCATTAAATATATACTGCATTTCCCTAATGTATTTTTGTAATGTTTTTAATGTAACGCTTTATCCACACTATCCCCTAACACCACACATTTTTGTACATTGCTGCCAAGACAACATTTGTAGAAGTGTGAATTTGAAGGACAGCTAGGCTTCAGCTCATATATTGCCTAAGAACCTGCAGGTTATGTTCACATTAAAATCCTAACTAAATGGAAACTGTCCTCCACTGCTGTCTACTTGGGAGTAAGTTCCCATTGAGTTTAGTGGGACCTACCTCTGGGTAAACAAATAAAGAACTGCATTGTTATTCAATTTGGGTTGAATGCCAGGTAGATTCCAGGTCCTAGGCAGGCGCCAGCAAACTTTTTCAGCAGGGGGCCGGTCCACTGTCCCTCAGACCTTGTGGGGGGCCGGACTATATTTTGAAAAAAAATATGAACGGATTCCTATGCCCCACAAATAACCCAGAGATGCATTTTAAATAAAAGGACACATTCTACTCATGTAAAAACAACAGGCAGGCCCCACAAATAACTCAGAGATGCATTTTAAATAAAAGGACACATTCTACTCATGTAAAAACACGCTGATTCCCAGATGGTCCGCGGGCCGGATTTAGAAGGCGATTGGGCTGGATCCGGCCCCCGGGCCTTAGTTTGCCTACCCATGTCCTAGAGATTAAAAAAAAAAAGAAAACCCAAGACTGAATTGCAGAGAAAGATTCATTCACAGGCAAGAACAGGGACCTGAGTTCTTAGATCTGTATTTTAATCCATGTCAGCTAGTTGTATTTTTCATTCCCATGGTGCTATATTGCACTTAATGACAGAATATAGTCAGATGTCTGCTGTGCCATTTGAAACAGAGACTAACCTTTTCACCCTCCAACGGTGGGTGGACCATGGCGAGAAACACATAACAGCCTCCCTCCCGAATGGAAGGTCAGCAGGTCGTACCATGTGATTTTTGAACCTGGAGCCGATTGCAATTTATGGGCTCTTCTCTGTTTCTTTCGGCGAATCGTTTCATCCGTGAGTAAAACGTGCCTCTATTGTGTATGAGCAACTTAGGGTATATATGTGGTGCACTGAAGGAGCATCTATTTATAACATGCCACAGAAACCTCTTTTGGAACGTGCTGTCGAATCACAATCCCTTGCTGTACATTTGCAAGAATTATTAACGGAAGGTTGGAGCAACAGAAACAAGGAGTTTGTGTGTGTGTATCCTTATTTCCCTTATTTTATGGTTCTTGGCTATGTGGAAAATATACATTTAGTTCTTCCCACCTCCCCTTCTGTTTAGCTAGCACTGGCTAGCACTGGGGATAGGTCTGTGTTTGCCAGATGAGGTCAAGCAGCTCACAAGATATTACCTTGGTGGAAAAGGTTAAGAGGGACATTCCAATAAGGAAACACATGCTTGATAAAAATGATTCGAGGGGATCTAATTTTGCATACCTGTAACTCAGGATAACATTTCATGGATCTGATGAACGGGATTGTATTCCGTGAAAGTCTAAGCCACGATAAATTTGTTAACCTTTAAGGGGCCCAATATTTTTGAGTATTTTCCCCCCTTTCAACAGCCCCTCTGTAAATTATATTTTATAGAAGCTCACAGCAAGCAAGCAAGCAAGAGGTTTCACCAGCTCCACTGCCTGAAACCTTTGGACCACATAATAAACTGACTGAAATAATCAATACAAATATAAGCACACAATGTGGATGTAGAGACAGCTTACATCGAATCAGGCAAAAAGAAAAGGACGTCTGGGACGTTTTCTGTGCTTTCTTTCTGACGTAAATATATATACATATAAATATATGAATGAGAGAGAGAATGACTTGGTATTTGATCATGGGGTTCTACTGAAATAACTGAACTTGTTTTGCAGGAAGAATAGAAGGAAGGAAGGAAGGAAGGAAGGAAGGAAGGAAGGAAGGAAGGAAAAAGAGAAAGAGAAAGAGAGAACGAACAAATTTTCTGGCTTCAAATGGAGCAGATACATGGGTTGAGGACGCTTCTCAGGTTTTCTGCTTACACAACAGTCCTTTGGCTGACGGTAAATGTATATACATGGCAGCCTCCAAAATAGGCCAGCAGAAAGGAGGCAACATTTGTGCACTCGTCACTTCATTTTTAACTTAACTGACTCACCAGCTCTTGGGAGCGCCCCTCTTGTGCATCACATCACCAAAACCATCTGCTAGGATTCTGCTTGAAATCGCCTGCATCTCTGGGGGCTGCAGTGGGAAGGAGGGAGGGAGGGCAGAGGAGGGTGGGGTGAGAGGCAAAGACACACTCTTTTGTGGAAACTGAAGGGGGAGGAAAGAGCACTTTAACCCATTCAGACCTGGAATGATTTCCCTTTGATTATGGGTAGGGTACCTCTTTTTGATAGTGATGTATGGAAGTGAGAGCTGGACCATAAAGAAGGCTGATCCCCCAAGAATTGATGCTTTTGAATTATGGTGCTGGAGGAGACTCTTGAGAGTCCCATGGACTGCAAGAAGATCAAACCTCTCCATTCTTAGGGAAATCAGCCCTGAGTGCTCACTGGAAGGACAGATCGTGAAGCTGAGGCTCCAATACTTTGGCCACCTCATGAGAAGAGAAGACTCCCTGGAAAAGACCCTGATGTTGGGAAAGATGGAGGGCACAAGGAGAAGGGGACGACGGAGGACGAGATGGTTGGACAGTGTTGTCGAAGCTACCAGCATGAGTTTGACCAAACTGCGGGAGGCAGTGGAAGACAGGAGTGCCTGGTGCGCTCTGGTCCATGGGGTCACGAAGAGTCGGACACGACTGAACGACTAAACAACAACAACAACAACAACCTCTCTTTGAGGCTATGTTTCTCTTCCTTCTAACCACCCCACTTTTGGGCTTAAGTCACTTGTGGTTGTTTTGCAGGAGGATGTGGAGGCTGCACCCAACACTTCTGCCCACCTAGCTCAGGGCCCATCAACACTCTACGTTTAAAGAAGCATCACTTCAGTTCCAACAGTCATGGCTTCCCCCAAAGAATCCTGGGAGCTGTAGTTTGTTAAGCATGCTGAGAGTTGCTAAGAGGTTCCTATTCTCCTTAAAGAGTTACAGTTTCCACAGCGGTTTAACAATCTTCCCAGGGAATGAATAATGATAATAAATAATAATTTTTTATTTATACCCCGCCCTCCCCGGCCAAAGCCAGGCTCATGGTGGCTAACGCCAATAAAATTACAATAAAACATAATGGGGGGGGGGGAACAAACAAACAAACACCAGTTTATTAAAATATGGGTTAAAATACAATTTAAAATGCAGCCTCATTTTAATGGTAGCCAATAAATCAAAACCATAAGGGGAGGGAAACATAAGGGTCAGACTGAGTCCAATCTAAAGGCCTGTCTTGCAGGCCCTGCGGAAAGATGTCAAGTCCCGCAGGGCTCTAGTCTCTTGTGACAGAGCGTTCCACCAAGTCGGGGCCAGTACTGAAAAGGCCCTGGCCCTAGTTGAGACCAATCTAACCACCTTGCAGCTATGGTCCCATAGGTACGTGGGTCCTAGGCTGCATAGGGCTTTAAAGGTCAAAACCAGCACCTTAAACCTGACCCAGTACTCCACAGGGACCCTGTACTCCACTGGGAAACATAGCATTGTGAAGGGAATAAGGGGAACCCTGACCATTAGGTCCAGTCGTGGCCGACTCTGGGGTTGCGGCGCTCATCTTGCTTTATTGGCCGAGGGAGCCGGCGTACAGCTTCCGGGTCATGTGGCCAGCATGACTAAGCCACTTCTGGAGAACCAGAGCAGCGCACGGAAACGCCGTTTACCTTCCAGCCAGAGCGGTACCTATTTATCTAATTGCATTTTGACATGCTTTCGAACTGCTAGGTTGGCAGGAGCAGGGACTGAGCAACAGGAGCTCACCCCGCCGTGGGGATTTGAACCACCGACCTTCTGATCAGCAAGTCCTAGGCTCTGTGGTTTAACTCACAGCGCCACCCGCGTCCCTTGTGAAGGGAGTAGCAGTCTCCTAATAATTCCTGGCCCCCGTAGCAAACTATAGTTTCCAGATTATTATTATTTTATTTTATTTTCCGGGGGGGGGAGCCATTACATTTTAAAGTGGTATGATACCGCTTTAAATGCATAATGCAGAAGGGACCTCAGTATTTTTTGTTAAAAGTGCATGTGGTCAACCCTTTGCATTTGTACAACAACAGTTCATGAGAGGGATGTAGCCAGTGCTTTTTTTTCTCTCTAGAAAAATATGTGCCGGTACTCATCATGAAGTTGTTATCGTGAGTGCCACACATTTTAATAACAAAAAAGAAGAAGTGCCTGTACTGCGGACCTTTGAGTACCCCCCCCGGGGGGGGGGGAAGCAGTGGATGGAACAATGTTAACATGTGTAGAGTTGGAGGAGAAATTCAGTTTGATTTGCATTTTAATGAAAATTTTCTTATTGGTACTTCTCAAACCAAAGGCAAACTGAAGCACAGCTGTCCCTCTGAATTCGCACTTCTTTTCATTTTGCGATGTAGTTCGCCAACCGTAGAAATACCGTATTTTTTGCTCTATAAGACTCACTTTTTCCCTCCTAAAAAGTAAGGGGGAATGTGTGTGCGTCTTATGGAGCGAATGAAGGCTGCGCAGCTATCCCAGAAGCCAGAACAGCAAGAGGGATTGCTGCTTTCACTGCGCAGCGATCCCTCTTGTTGTTCTGGCTTCTGAGATTCAGAATATTTTTTTTCTTGTTTTCCTCCTCCAAAAACTAGGTGCGTCCTGTGGTCTGGTGCGTCCTATAGAGCGAAAAATACGGTATGTAAAAATTGCACATATTAGTAAGAATTGTGCACAAACATGCATATATTAGTGGAAATAACATCCAAAATCCAGCATATCAGGGGAAATTTCTTGCAAAAAAGTGTCTATTAGGATGCTAATAATAATAATAATAATAATAATAATAATAATAATAATAATGTATTATTTATACCCCACCCATCTGGCCAGGTCTCCCCAGCCACTCTGGGGGGCTTCTAACAAAATATTAAAATACAGTAATGCATCAAACATTAAAAGCTTCCCTAAACAGGGCTGCCTTCAGAGGTCTTCTAAAAGTCTGGTAGTGGTCTTCTCTTTGACATCTGGTGGGAGGGTGTTCCACAGGGTGGGTGCCACTACCGAGAAGGCCCTCTGCCAGGTCCCCTGTAACTTTGCTTCTCACAGTGAGGGAACTGCCAGAAGGCCCTTGCCGGTGGACCTCAGTGTCCGGGTAGAACAATGGGGGTGGAGACACTCCTTCAGATATACTGGACCGAGGCCGTTTAGGGCTTTAAAGGTCAGCACCAACACTTTGAATTGTGCTCAGAAACGTACTGGGAGCCAATGTAGGTCTTTCAAGACCGGTGTTATATTTATGGTAGAATTGTGCAGCAAAGTGATGGACATTTTTGGGGTGAGCTGATGGGGAATTTGGCAAACCAAAATCAAGATTGGGGAAAATCAGAAACCGAAGTTGACAGATATATCCATTCCTAGGTGTGGAAAGCAAAGGAGTTAGTACTTGAGTGAGGAATGCTTTTGGATCTCTTTGGAACTCTGAATGGGAAACATTTTTGCCCCACATCTTGTGCATATTTGTTAGCGTTGGTCCCTTGTTATCTTGGCTTTCCTTCTTCTCTCTTGTTTGTTAGTCTTTCCTCTCCGATCTCTCCCTCCTATTTGTCACTCCAGCTCACTTGATATTTAGATTGTAAACTCCTTGGGGGCCATCACAGTTAAAAAAAGCCCATTTCTTTTGACATTGCTAGATGAGTCACTTGAATAACACATACAGAGCCCAGAGAGAAAAGAAACTGTTAATACTTCATTGGGTAAACTCAACAAGAACAGTGTACAACTTGAGAAGAAATAAACACAGGGGTTTAGTCTTTCTTAGTAATTCAGGCCTAGTCCATACCAGGAAGATATTCAGCAACATTTACCGGGGGGGGGGGGGAATGCCTACATGAACTATACAGCCAATCAGAGCATGCGTTACATCAGCAAGGATCATACTATTTCGGCTGGTTGCTAAGCAACATCTCCACCTGCTCTTCTTGGTTGACAGGTGAACTGTAATCAGAATTAACCCGTTGGCTACTAATTTGATGATCTTTGCTGTCATACTTCCAACAGTTGTTGCTTATGATGGCCTGTATGGTGCCATCTACAATGGCAGAGCTGTAAAAATGCTAACAATATTCATTACTGTATTTCTTCCTGGAGTTTCACAAAACCATCTACGGCAGTTGTGGGATCATTTAGGTTAGGTCTCACCAGTCTTCCATTACAGAACTTGAGGAAGCTTACTCATGGTTCCCAGTCATTCTCCCAGCTAAGCGCTGATCAGACTCAGACTTACCAAGCTTCAGCAACGTGTTGGCCTCATGTATCGTCGCTTAACTCTCTGGGACTATACTTCCATTTCCCTTTCCTTGATCCATGACATCTTCTTTGTTTCTGTGTCGCTGTTTGCACATCTGCAGTGCAAATGCTGAACAGTCACACACTGGGATAATGAGCAAAATTTACTTAGGGGTTCAACTTGCCGTGTGCAGTATCTTGAAGGGGGATCCTGCTCGTTGCTGGGCTGGCTCCAGGCTCGAGGGACCTGGGCAATCTTCTTAGCAGGCCTACTTGTCATCTGTGGGTAGCAGCAGAACTTTGAAAAGCAGTGGGTGTTGGATTCAACCTTTCTAATGCCCCATATGTAGCTTCACTTTGGGACATTGCAGTCAAGTAAAGTGATGGGTAGACCTTGGTCCCTGGTGCTGCTTAATAGTGTTGAGCTGTCAAAATGATGTTTGTGTGTGTGTGAGAGGAGGATGGGGTGGGGCGGGACAGCCATCAACCTTGCAAGGACACAGGAGCCTTGCATCCAGTGGCGGACCTACATTTTGGGGGTCCTGAAGCTTGAAATATAGATGCTAGATGATAGATAGATAGATAGATAGATAGATATAGATAGATAGATAGATAGATAGATGATAGATAGATAGATGATAGATATCAATTTGACTAAGGAGTGTGGTGGAGTCTCCTTCTTTGGAGGTCTTTAAGCAGAGGCTTGACAACCATATGTCAGGAGTGCTCTGATGGTGTTTCCTGCTTGGCAGGGGGTTGGACTCGATGGCCCTTGTGGTCTCTTCCAACTCTATGATTCTATGATTCTATGATTCTATGACTCAAATCAATGTGACTCAGATTGTGTCTACTAGACCCATATTTCTTTTTAAAGCGATATGGACTAAAGTCACTTCTGGGCCCTCTGGGATTAGGGGCCCTGAGTTTCATTTGTTTAATAGTAGACCCACCCTTGCTGGGCAGTCTGGCATCCATTTTGAATTCTCCTTTCACCAAGCATCATTCCAGAACATTGTAGTATGCATATGAGTGTGGGATGAATTGAAGTTCACACACACACACATGGTGGAGTATGTTTGGATGCAATTTTGCAAAGTAGTCTTTTTCTAGAACAGGGGTGGGGAACTTGTGGTCCTCCATATGTTGATGGACCACAACTCCCACCCACCCCTGTCCATTTGCCATGATGTCTTGGGCTGGTGGCAGCTGGATTCCAACAACATCTGGAGAGCCACAGGTTCCCCAATCCTGTCCTAGGGGATGGGTGATGGGGAAAAGAGATGTTTCAGGAACTTTATCAAAATATCAAATGCCATTTGATATAATGCCTACATCTCCATCCTGTACTTTCAGTCCAAAGGTTCCCATGCAGACTTAATCCATGATCTCCTGTAAAGCCCTAATGGACCTATGCCAGGACCTAAGAGTTATTAGTGGTTAAAAGAGGAGCCCTTATGGGATGCGGGTGGTGCTGTGGGTTAATCCACAGAGCCTAGGACTTGCTGATCAGAAGGTTGGCGGTTTGAATCCCCACAACGGGGTGAGCTCCCGTTGCTTGGTCCCTGCTCCTGCCAACCTAGCAGTTCGAAAGCACATCAAAGTGCAAGTAGATAAATAGGTACCGCTCCAGCAGGAAGGTGAACGGCGTTTCCGTGCGCTGCTCTGGTTCTCCAGGAGCAGCTTAGTCATGCTGGCCACGTGACCCGGAAGCTGTACGCCGGCTCCCTTGGCCAATAAAGCAAGATGAGCGCGCAACCCCAGAGTCGGCCACGACTGGACCTAATGGTCAGGGGCCCTTTTACCTGTATCCTTTACCTAGTCTTTAGCTCTGGAATTCCCTGCATTTGGCTGAAAGCAGAAGAGGGTAAGGATGGGAATCAAGATATGATAAGGCTAGGATCCAAAGGCAGTTTGAGAGGGCTTGTTTTTTGCAAATGGCAACTGCCATGCTGAATAGTGAACCTCTTTTGAATCTCTATGGGGCATTGAAAAGCGGTTTGCGATAGGTTGTGAGCATCTGCATATCAAAGGGGGAAGAGGTCAAAAATCCCACTAGGAATGTTGAGGCTTGGGTATGCCCTAAATAGCTCTTTGGAACCCTGCCTAGAGGATGGAACTTTTTATTTTCTTGGTCATATATTCAGCATAGCAGTTGTTATCAGCCGTAAAGCTGGAGGCCATCAAATTCAGGGGGACGTTGTTCACCAAGAGAAGGAAAACACGTTAAAAAGAGAGAGGGGCAAAATGGAAGGAGCAAAAGGAAGACGTGGCATAGAGAGAACGCAATCCATTTTGTGTAAAACTCATTCTTAAGGAGTTAATCCTTTTTAATACATTTTGCATCCCTGATTTTGTGTGTGTGTGTGTGTGTGTGTGTGTGTGTGAGAGAGAGAGAGAGAGAGAGAGAGAGAGAGAGACTAAGCCAAGTTCTTTTTTAGCTCTACCCTTTTGAAAACTGCTGGTTAAAGATAAATTGAAATGCCAGGATTGAAATTGCCCACGTTAGCCCCTAAGGGAGCCCAACCTGTCATCTCGCATTAGCTACCGCTAGACCAAAAGCCCAAGGCAAGGAGAAGGCTGATTCTGAAGAAAAGGCTGGGAGCCAGAAGCTCATCTCGGTGCTGTTGTAATCTTCCATCTCCATCCTTTTAAGCTGGAGATGAGCAAAGCTTCCTGCTTTCAAAGCGCCGGTTTCCACCTTTAAAATAAACAACGGCTGTGTTCTGCGAAATCTGAAATGGGGATGGTGTTCAGTTGCACACACATGAACACATACATAGGAATTTGGACCAATTTGTCTGATGAAGCCATGGTGAGATCCAGTACGCTCTGCTCCAGCTGTGTACTGTAATCCACTGCTCCAATATAGATGCTTTAGACTGTGTGGAGAGAAAAAAAAACATATTTGAATAACACACTTGTTTGCAAGAAGCTTCCTTGGACTGTCAGATTAATGGTACACTAAACTGCATATTGTTAACTGAGAATGGCAGAAAATCTCTCTAGAAACTCTTGTCAAAGGTCTCTCCTATCTCACTACCACACATCTTTTATCTGGAGATACTGGAAATTAAATGTAGGGACTCCAGCATTTGAATCCTGTACTCATTCTCCGCACCACACTACTTAGCGATGGTTGAGAAATTCAGCCTTGCAGGTCCCTATAAGAAAGGATGTCATTCATAGCTCTCAGACTGACACATATTTTGACAGAAAATGCAGATCTGAATTGTTATTGGGAGAGAGCATGCACATTGAAATAGGCATTAAAACATGTAGTTTTAGCAGTTGCAGTAGAAGGCAACAACTACAACATGCAGATGTAGTGGAAGACTGCTAGTTTGAAACTAGTGTGTGTGTGTGTGTGTGTGTGTGTGTGTGTGTGTGCGCGCAGGTTAATGTGGAAATGAAAGTGAATTATGGATAAAATGTGGAAATGAAAGTGAATTATGGATTGGAATAGACAGATTCACCCATTTGTAACAGTCTATCACAGGGGTCAGCAACCTTTTCAGCCGTGGGCCGGTCCACCATCCCTCAGACCTTGTGGGGGGCCAGATTATATTTTGAAAAATATATATGAATGAATTCCTATACCCCACAAATAACCCAGAGATGCATTTTAAATAAAATCACACATTCTACTCATGTAAAAACACCAGGCAGGCCCAACAAATAACCCAGAGATGCATTTTAAATAAAAGGACACATTCTACTCATGTAAAAACACGCTGATTCCCTGACCATCCGCGGGCTGGATTGAGAAGGCAATTGGGCCGCATTCGGCCCCTGAGCCTTAGTTTGCCTACCCCTGGTCTATCATGTTGGCTAAAAGGTCTTTGATTTAGGGCTGCAAACCCCTAAACACTTACTGTACCAGGGACCAAGGTCCCACTGAGCTCAGTAGGACTCACAAGTAGACATGGTATCCATCTAGATGGGTTTGTGTGTGTGTGTGCATGTGTGCGCATCACCTGACACACAAATCAAGTTTGTTGGAGACCAGATGAGTGTTTGAAGGGGAATCCATCTTTATTTATTTATTTTATTTATTAATTGCATTTATATCCCACTTTTCCCTCCATGGAGCTCCACAGTTCTCCGCCGCTTCATGTAATTCCCACAACAACCCTTTGAGGTAGGTTAGGTTGAGAGACAGGGATTGCTCCAAGGTCACCCATTGAGCTTCATGGTCGAGTGGGGATTTGAACCCTGGTCTCAAAAGTCTTAGGCCAATACTCAAACCACTATACCATATGGACTCTCCATGAATTCCATTGCTTAACTGGAACAAATGTGGGATGGATATCTCACCTAGTCACAAGGTTTACAAACAACAAACAAACAAACAAACAAACAAACAAACAAACAAACAAACAAACTGTGGTTGTGAGTCGAAAAAATGTAATCCTTTTGGATGCCAAAGAAATTAGAATAATCATAGCAACCTCCTCCTGTTAACATTCACTCTACAGATGGAGATGGGAGGGCTCAGGGCAACAGAGAATGCTTGACGTATGTTGTCAAATACGCCAGGACATCATTTAGCCAGTGGGGAGAAATGTTTTTGGTTTCAGAAACAATAATACTAAAAACAAGGAGTCTTGCAGGCAGAATTTCGTTCTGCTTTTATATTCATACAGAAACGTATGTTGTAATAAACAAAACAAAAAACCCCCTACTTGCTAGTAGGGAATTCTTGCAAAGGAAACAGAAGGAGCAAAAATGGTCTATTATATCAAACATATACCCAATCTTTCTTTCTTTCTTTCTTTCTTTCTTTCTTTCTTTCTTTCTTTCTTTCTTTCTTTCTTTCTTTCTTTCTGGCAGACAACTCAGAGCTCAAACCAAGTGCACTGCAAGTCAGGAGAACTGATTCCCTTCTTGGGAGGTACCCAACATGGTGCCCTCTGGAAGCTGTCAAATTCCAGCTCCCTTCATCCATGACCATTGGCCATGCCAGCTGGGGCCAAATCACACCTAGATGGCACTGCATTGGCTGCCCATGCGTCCCTCACTATCTGTTAGTGGATTAGGGCAGCACTGTCCAGCTGAGATATGGTAACTCCAAATACCTGACCCCCTCTGGTCCAAGGTGGTCCACCAAGCGATTCCAGAGAGCCAGTTCCATGTCAGTGTCTTGCTATAAAGCTTCAAGGTCAGCTGAACTAGTCCCAGTCTGGGCATCTCATCACTGAGAACCATCAGCTGGAGGAGGCGGAGAGGGCAAAGGGTGAAGAAAGACCTATGAATAGAGAGAGGCCCTTTTCTCCATCCTCTGGCTCCCCTGGGAAACTCAACAAACGTGCTGTACCTGGAATTGGATGTGGAAAGTGTACCTGAATGGAGCACAGCTGTAGGCAGCCTGAGGAAGAAACATCTACCTTGGGCCCGGCCATCAAAATCAAGTCCCAAGTGAAAGACTAGAGTGATGTCCACTGTTTTCAGGAACTCCTCTCACTGCGAGACTTTTGTGGGTCAGCCAAGAGTTTGTTTGGACCCTGTGTGAGAACCCAATGGCCGTGAGGGAGGTTGTGTCAGAAGGAAAGTGACTTGATATCGATTGATATATAAACTTTGTATCTATGTAATATTTTCATACGTATGTAACTGTGTACAGTGGTACCTTGGTTCCCAAACTTAATCCATTCCGGAAGTCCGTTCCAAAACCAAGGCGCGCTTTCCCATAGAAAGTAATGCAAAATGGATTAATCCGTTCCAGACTTTTAAAAACAACCTCTAAAACAACTATTTGACATGAATTTTACAAGACCATTGATCAATAAAATGAAAGCAATAATCAATGTACTGTACTATAAAATAAATAAGACAGTACTGTAGGTGATAAAAAATTAAATTATTATTTTTTCTTACCTGCACTGATTATAGTCATTGTTTGGGTGAGGGGCTTTTATCCATTTCCACAATCACACGATCAATCAATCAGTAGCTGAACTGGGTTCCACTCAGTCACAAAAACAAATTAACCCCAAAAGCCTCAAAAACAAAAACGCAAAATAAATAGCAAAAACAAAAGCACCAAAATTAATCCGTTCCAGAAGTCTGTTTGACTTCCAAAATGTTCAAAAACTAAGGTGCAGATTCTGATTGGTGCAGGCGCCCCGGAAACAATAGCCGACAGCCGCATCGGACGTCCGAAAAACGTTCAAAAACCTGAACACTTACTTCCTGGTTTTGGCCGTTTGAGAACCAAGGTGTTTGAGAACCAAGGTATCACTGTATTTTTGTTCATGTTGTCTGTTGTTGCTTCAGTTTTCTGTACATCGCTTGGAGATATTTTTTAATATATTAAGTGGCATTAAATTAAATAATCAACCGACTACCAGTCACTAGGTTTATCTCAATCAAGCTTCGTAACACCCTTGTGAAGTTCAGAAGCAGTAAAGAGATTCAAAATCACCGATTTACTTTGTAGCTTAGGTGGGATTTGTAACTGAGTTCCCCCAGTCCAACTCTGAGATCCTCTCCATATCACCCTGACACTCCCATATATTTTTACCAATTTTCAGTGCACAACCCCAATGAAAATGTATGTGTGTGTACTTGCGCATGCCTGGTTTTGCAAGAAAATCATCATTTAGTTTCTGGAGCCTAGTGCTTGAAGGCGGGCACATAGTCCCTAGAGTCTGAGGAAAGGGATTAATCTCATCTCTCAATATCCTCCTCTTCATTCCATTATATTCTGGACAGATGCAATGTTGCCGGCTATCATTGCCAATGGGCCACACAGCAGTGAGCTAAATTCAACACTCTGCATGCCTACAAAGAGTTGCCAGCGTCGCTGTATCCTTACACCATTATTTATGTGTTTTGTGAAATTGCAGGAGAGTGAAAATGAAGTCCCTGTGGCTCTCTTTTGGAACTCCTCCCCCCCCCCACATCCCTCCCTCTCTCACACACACGTACCTCTCAGTCATTACTTTGTGTGATAGGTCTGTTTACTGAATCAGTCACAGATGAGGTCGCTATGAAGGGAAGGGAAAGAGTCCTTGGGGTTTACTGTGTCGCACTGTTTGATTCCACCCTGTATACACAGTAACACGAGTTAATTCAAAAGGAGGCAGAAGAGTCCATGAAGTCCGCCGGCGTCTGGGGAAAACAGTCAGAACATATAACACAGCTGCTGTTTGCTGCTGCATTGAGGGATGTGGTCTTTTGCTCTGTTAGAAATCACCACTCCCCCAGCAGCCTTTTGGATATAGGTTGACATCCCTCCCTCCTTTGAATACAGTGGTACCTCGGGTTACAGACGCTTCAGGTTACAGACACTTCAGGTTACAGACTCCACTAACCCAGAAATAGTACCTCGGGTTAAGAACTTTGCTTCAGGATGAGAACAGAAACCGTGCGGTGGCAGCATGGCAGCAGTGGGAGGCCCCATTAGCTAAAGTGGTACCTCAGGTTAAGAACAGTCTCAGGTTAAGAACAGGCCTTCGGAACGAATTAAGTTCTTAACTAGAGGTACCACTGTAGGTACTTAGGGAGGAAGATATGGCCCTGATCCTTTGGTGGGGGTGGGGCTTTTCTCTTGTGCAAGTGCCCTCAAACTGGGCAGGAGAGGCACAGTAGCATAACTGCTAATGGCAATGGCAATGATAATAAAAATGTTATTATTTATACCGTACCCATCTGGCTGGGTTGCCCCAACGACTCTGAGCAGCTTCCAACACATATAAAAACATAATAAAATGTGAAACATTAAAAACTTCCTGATTCAGGGCTGCCTTCAGATGTCTTCTAAAAGTTATGTAGTTCTTTATCTCCTGACATCTGATGGGAGGGCATTCCACAGGGAGGGCACCACTGCTGAGAAGGCCCTCTGCCTGGTTCCCTGAACCCTGACCATAACTAACCCCTTCCTCCATCTGTATTCTTGTGCTCTTTTAACACTCATATGCCAAGCCATCTTTATTCTTATTTTACTTTTCTACTGTGAGAAAAATGCACACAGCTTTACTTTTCTTCCCAACTGCAAAACCCATGATGCGATGAGACTGTGAGTTAAACATCCAGGCATGAAAACACCCCAGAGCTGTCAATGAACTAAGGCAGTGGCAAGCTCGAAGCAATGGAAATGCAAATTGAGATGGCGGAAATATGACTCTACGGATGGATTGGGCTCTTGCTCAGAGATTGCAGAACATAACACGAAACAGTTTTCTACCGGTGGCTTTCAAGGATGCCTAGCAAAAGCGCCATGTGTTTCCAAAGAAATATGAACTATTGAAATGAAGATATAACTGAGGCATAATCAAGCTCAGGTCTAATGACTTCAGAACACATCTTTCCAATGACTTCAGAAGATATCTTGTTAGCATGATTTCACTTTCTCTGTTGTACGGCTGCTTTGCCCATGATCTTTGCTTAGCTGCTTCCTTATTAATATGCATGCCGTAATGTCATTTGCTTTGCATTGCTTTGATGTTAATTCCTATGTTTTGGTGCAATGAGCTATTGTTATCCTCCTCTCCCTGGACCCAGCTACATAATCAAAGAGCATCTATACTGAGGGAATAGCATTAATGGTAATTTCGCTTCCTTGTTCATGTATAAAATTCCAGAGTAGTAAAGGGAGTGAATTGTAAGTTTGCCTTAAACACAAATGTAAGATTACGAGACGTGGCATTAAAAGAAAAAGAAAGAAAAGAAAAATGGTTGCGCTATAGACTGTAGCCGAAATGATTTTCTCCCTGAAAATTCACTTCAAATTTCTCCTTGGCAAAATAAGGTGCTAAATATTCTTCAGACAAGTCTCAAAATGCATGACCTATTTGATTTCTGAGCTTGATATAATATTAGGTATCAATACCTGATAGCTGACAACTGACATTTGACAGTGATTCATAGTTGGCAGATCCACAACCTTAAATATCTCATAGCTTTCGATGGATGACATATTACTATAGCCAGTATTTGACAGAATTTTATAGCAGACATGCAATGGCATTTAGAATCTGAAGACTGTCCTCAATAACAAATTATTGAATATGCTTGAGTGCAATTCTAGGCATGTCTACTAATAAGCAAGAAGAAGAAGAAGAAGGGTTTAGATTTGATATCCCGCTTTCTCACTACACTCAAAGCATCCAACAATCTCCTTTCCCTTCCTCCCCCACAACAAACACTCTGTGAGGTGAGTGGGGCTGAGAGACTTCAGAGAAGTGTGACTAGCCCAAGGTCACCCAGCAGCTGCATGTGGAGGAGTGGGGAAGCGAACCCGGTTCACCAGATTACGAGTCTACCGCTCTGAACCACTACACCACACTGGCTCTCAAGCAAGCCCAGTTGAATCCAGTGGGACTTACTCCCAGGTAAGTGGGTATAGGATTGTACCCATAATCAGTTCTTTCCTGACGTACCGCAGCTCACAACGGTCTACAACTTTCTAAGTAACATGAATATACCTGTAGAGCGAGAGCTCTTTGCTTTCTAAAGTTAAATTTATGCTTAATTTTAAAAGACCAATTATTGCCAAAGATTTATTAATCCATTGATGCACTGGAGGCAATTCTTCAGAGTTCATTTCTTCGCTATTAATATTTTCACTAGTGTTAGTAAATTAAAAAGTAACTTTATTTCATTCCTGGGTCGGATGGCTGTCGCCACATTGTGTGGCAGTAAATTCCACCAGCTAATTATAGGTTGTGTGAAAAAGTAGTTTCTTTTAACTATCCTGGATGGGCTGCAAATTAATATCATAACCCAGAGACCCTGCATTGTGTGACAGAGTCAGAAGAGCATGAGACTCTAGCTCTTTCTCTGGGGAAGGAATGGCCACAACCATCTCTAGGACTTTCTTAACCAGAGGACACAGTCTTGCTGCTCTCCTCTGACTCAGAGGAAGAATCTCCCACGCTACCCTGCTCTCCCTTGCCCTACATAACCCAAGAATCCAAGAGCCCTTTAAGAGCTAGCCAGCTCCTCTGGGGAAGGAGGACTTAAGCATTATAGTTCAGACCATGTCTGTATAAGGCTTTAGCTGGAGCTAGGTCCTTGCCAAGACAACAGATTGCATAGATATTTCAGTAGACGCCTGGAGCTCTCCAAGGTCCTGAAGAGGCTTTCAGTGACCTCTTGATGGGACACTGATGGTCTCCCTCTGTGAACCTTGAGCTCTTGTAGAACAGAACCAGTAACTTGTAGAATAACCCTAAGTTTGGCAAGTGATAGTCAACTAAGCTTTACTCAGAGTAGGTCCACTGAAACTAATGGACCTGAGTAAAACTTAGTTGACTACCACCTAGTGTTATGAAAGGAGGAGGAAGGGTATCTGTCTACCTTTTCTGACACAGTTCAGATGTAAATAGAGATAGGTGAATGTGTGCATTTTAGTTCCTCTCAGTTTCTTATTTATCCAAGCTTAAATTCAGTTTTCTGCACCCACATTTCTGCAACAGTCTGCATTTTTTTTAAAAAAAGAAGTCCACACAAAAATGCATTCACATTTGAGTATGCATTTCTCCTGTGATAAACATTTTTCCGTACAATTTTACTAAGTATTATACACATTTTTTCAAGCTTGGAAACTGTTTGACAGTATTGTATGCTTCTTCTTGTGGGGCAATGCAGTCCTTATCAGCATTATTGCATACTTATAATGCAACTTTCCCCAATGTAATCATTCAGACTGGATACTGAGGTCCACTTCCGAGGGTCTTCTGGCGATTCCCTCAATGCGAGAAGTAAGGTTACAGGGAACCAGACAGAGGGCCTTCTTGGTGATGGCGCCCTCCCTGTGGAACACCCTGCCATCAGATGTCAGGGAGATAAAGAATTATACAACTTTTAGAAAACATCTGAAGACAGCCCTGTTTTGGGAAGTTTTTAATATCTGACATTTTATTTTTTATTTTATATTTTGCTGGAAGCCACCCAGAGTGGCTGGGGAAACCCAGCCAGGGAGGCGGAGTATAAACAATAAATTATTATTATTATTACATTTTAACTTACACATTTTTAGTATCTTTTTGGGTCGAAGAAGCGCATCACAAAAGTTGGAGAAGTGCAAAATTGAAAGGACACTGGCATTTTGGTCCTGGTGTTGTTTTGAGAAGTGCAAATGAAGTGGGTTTGCATTCAGATGTGTCGTGGCCCAAATTCCTCCATTGCTAGATGCTTCCCAGAAGTTTTTCTTTAGTTCACACAGCTTGTATCCACATCCAGCACTGTTGAGGTACATGGAATGCTGGAGTCATCCCTTATCAAGAAGACTGGGCTTTTGCAGTCTTCTGATAATCCGGTAAGCTCATAAAACCTTCTGATGTACATGCATTGTTGAATGACCTCACATTGCAGTTTGAATCTTCTGTTCATTGTGGGAACAAACTGAATTGCACAACATCCCCCTGTGCTTGCAATCTGCTGCCCCAAGTATGAGGGGAGTACCTTCAGCAAATGAGCAACCCTCTTCTAAGGAACATCCAGGCTGATGCTACTTGCATTGTTCTTTTTTTAATCCTCCTAAACTGCCTTTAGAACTTGTCATATGTCATAAGACACAGTCAGGGCCAGGTTAAGGCAAGTCGAGGCTCTAATCAATGCCTAATTTAAGATGCCCCCATAGCATTATATTTTTAAAAAGCCCATGTCATTCTGACAGAACGACCAATGAAAATAGAAATAACGAACTTTCACACTTGCAATCCAGCAGACTGCAAACTAACAATCTAAGCAAAAGGTAATAATGTAAAATTTGAGATTTAGGAATTTTGGGGGGTGAGTGGGATGGTAGATAACAAATTCATTATGTCTATGCATGGACGTTGGCTTTCACAATGAAATTTCTGCCTCCCTCCTGCATTCCACTAAATCTGTTCTGGGTTTTCCTCCAACCCACTGGAGCAGATTTGGGAAGGGCATGGATGTGCTCAGGGAGAGGACAATAGGCAAAAGTTTCCTTGTTCAAGTGTAATAATAATAATAATAATAATAATAATAATAATAATAATAATTTATTATTTATTTATTTGTACCCCGCCCATCTGGCTGGGTTTCCCCAGTCACTCTGGGAGGCTTTCAACAGAACATTAAAAACAGAATAAAACTTCAAACATTAAAGACTTCCCCAAACAGGGCTGCCTTCAGATGTCTTCTAAAAGTCAGATAGTTGTTTATTTCCTTGACATCTGATGGGAGGACGTTCCACAGGGTGGGCGTCACCACCGAGAAGGCCCTCTGCCTGGTTCCTTGCACCGATGGGACAAGTTAGTTGGAGCCCACCCTCTGTACTGAGAGGCCCTGTCTTAAATTCAGGCACTGACCTGTAGCTTACTTTGCTGGTGCGTAAATCCAGCACTGGGTAAAGTATGCATTTAAAAAATGGAGTATGAAATAAATTCAACATGGAGAGAAATGTCACATCACCCGAAACACAACACTTCTACTGGCGTCCATTCACGACTGAGTGGAACGTAAAGTAATAGAGCCATGTGTCATGATGGGCGAATGGCAAGCCGCAGAGAATGAATGACCGGCTGTGTGGAAAAAGCTGCTGTGGAGAAGAAATTTAAATTAGTCCCCTTGCAGTGGCTATTTAATATGCAATGCCCCCTAGGTAAGCAGTACATGATCTGGCAAAGAACTCGATTATAAGGTGGGCTCCCAACATGGACATTTCTTAGAAAAGTTATTTTGGTTTGCGGAAGCTGTGCTGGGTCAATTACAGGGCGAAGTATTGTGGTTTTTTTAATATGTGTGTGTCAATACACGGTTGTGCATGCAACACACACACACACAGAGGCTTGCTTGCTTTGAATAAAGAAGTGCCCTTAACTTTTGGGTTGCCCCCCTTTTTGCTCTCTTTTGGTTGTTGATTAACCAGAATTGTAAATCAGAGTAGGATTTATTCAGACCCTGTGTTTTATTTGATAAACGTCAAAGTATGTAAATACAGAGCTCTCCTTCCTACAGTCGCTGAAACAAATGGAAAAAACACATTTATTAGCATAGAGATGAGTTTAATCAAATCAGTGGCGAGTACAAATTAGCCACAGGAAATGTAATGAGCTGGGAATTAATTAGCAGCATAATGATAATAACTTCGCCTGCTGATTACCTTGCGGCCACGGCACTCCCCAAAGGCCTTTCTTGCGTTTCTCCAACAGCTGATCTTTTCTGTTGCAAGAGTCCCTGAACTGGAACACTATGGCCGACAGCTCCGGAGAAGGAGAGCGGAGAGATGGGAAAGGAGGAATAGAAGGAAGGAGGGAGGGAGAGGGGAGATTTGACGGGAAGAGGAGGTGCTGAATAAAATTAAGCCGGCCAGGCTTCACATTTGCAAGTCTTATTACTTTTTCTAGAGCTATAAAAAGAGCTGTATGCTGCCTCTCTGTGGGCAAGGGCTCACCAGCGGCCCAGGGTTCAAATCATGGGACTCTTGTTAACAGGATGTAGAGACCTGCGAGTATAGGGCAGTATACAAATTTAATAAATAGAATTTTTTTAAAAAAAAAAATCATACTCTTTATGGCACTATAAGTCACCTTGCACTGGGATGTCAGTTTCACTACAGCACCATCCTGCAGATGGCTGGAGAGGGTAGTGTAGTTTTTATAGCCCAGCAGGATCAGGTGACCTGAGGAGCCAATCAGATCCTATCTGCTGAGTCTGGCTTGGTTTCTTATGCTGAGTCGCTGCAAACTTCACCTGCCGACGCATCCGCTCACTTGCTCTGACAATGAGTTCCCCAAGGATGTGGTCATTTCATTTGTAATTTAGAAGGACAGGGTAAAATGTGTGAGCAGCAGCAGCAGCAGCACATGGTGTGACTAAGAAACCAAAAGCACCATCCAGCCACAGGCTTCCTTTTGCAGAGGACCATGGGCTGCTGGGATGGAAGCCACCTCACACCAGTTCAATTAGTCCGTTTTCTTCCGACACCGCAAGCGACTCACTTACCGTACCACTGGGGAACAGCAAAGACAGTGCGTCTGAAAACAAAGCACCTCTGGAGCATTTGGATGATTAAACTGTCTGGCCAGGATGAAGGTGTTGGGTAGCACTTTTTCAAAGATGGACATTGCGTGAGACAGAAAACAAAAATTGGCCACTGCTGGGGTGAGAGGTGGGATGGGATGTGCAAATTAACTGTTCTGACACCAGCAGTGTTGGAGAATGATGCGACGTGGATAGAGAAAAGGGGAAGAATATTTGCTTTGGGGTTCCCCCCCTTGATGTATGCTGGATATGGGACGCGGGTGGCGCTGTGGTCTAAACCACAGAGCCTTGGACTTGCCAATCAGAAGGTCGGTGGTTCGAATCCCCGCGACGGGCTGAGCTCCTGTTGTTCGGTCCCTGCTCCTGCCAACCTAGCAGTTTGAAAGCATGTCAAAATGCAAGTAGATAAATAGGTACCACTCCAGCGGGAAGGTAAATGGCGTTTCTGTGCACTGCTCTGGTTCGCCATGCTGGCCACATGACCCAGAAGCTATACGCTGGCTCCCTTGGCCAGTAAAGCGAGATGAGTGCTGCAACCCCAGAGTCATCCGCGACTGGACCTAACGGTCAGAGGTCCCTTTACCTTTACCCATGCTGGATATATCACTGGACAAAGCACAATGTGCTCAAAACCAAGGCATTAAATGCAGCCCTCCAAGTGATGTTGGACTCCAAGTCCCATCAGCCCCAGCCAGCTTAGCAAATAGTTGGGGATTGTGGGAATTGTAGTCTAGCAACATACAGAGCTTGCCCCCTCCACATGAATGCTTTGTATCATGTCTGAGGCGCAAAGACCACTCTGCTTGTATTTTATTTGCCCAGGTGCATTATAATTTCATTTCCAGATGCTTTCCCTTCCCTTTCACTTCTAAGATAAAATGCCCCATACGACTTGTGGATTTTAAATATGCAACACAGCTTAAAATGTCCGCAACTCTCAGAAACAGCTCATTAATGCCGAGGTGATGATTCTCTGCAGGGAAGCCAATTGCAAAGGGGTGTCCTGAACCATGCAAGAGTGGTGCTTCCATTGAACAGCAAAGAAGTTCATCCTGCTCCAATGCAAATGGCTTATTTGCAGGGAAGCTGCTTGAAAGGGAGTGTTGTGTAAATGGCAGGATTAACACCTCTACAGAGGCATTGATCTTGCTTCTTGCAAGCTGCTTCCCTAAGGAAGTCAGGGCCAGGGTCTTCTCAGTGATGGCTCCAACCTGGTGGAATGCTCTGTCCCATGAGACCAGGGCCCTGCAGGATTTAACTTCCTTCCACAGGGCCTGTAAGTCAGAGCTATTCTGCCTGGCTTTCTATTTGAACTTAGCCTAATCTTTTATTCCCCTTCCTTCCCTCCCTCTCCCCTTTTCACGAAGATTACCCGCTCTGGGATCCCACAGCTAATTCTCCCTTGGTCTCCTCCCTGGCCCAAATAGGACTAACTTTGCCAGCTAGCCCTGGTGATCATCTAATGTTTATTGGATGGATTTTCCCTCCCCCGAAATTTATTTTTGAATTCTAAATTTATTGTTATTCATGTTTTATACTGTATTTTATGCTGTTTTTTGTTGCATCAATTAAGTGTTTTAAATTTGTTGTTAGCCGCCCTGAGCCCAGTTTTCTGAACCGGGAAGGGCGGGGTATAAATAAAAAAATATTATTATTCTCTCAGCAAGGAGAGTCAGGCAGCAGAAGAGTCTCTTGGCAAAGGTCTGGGCCTTTTTGTAGGGTTTTCTGCCCAATGCCTGCCTCTCCTTCCTGCCTGATGCCTCACCCCTGAGAGCCACAGATCGCTCTAGGCCACCCAACATGATCTGCAATGATCCATGGCTTTCTGCACCTGAGTCACCCAATGCCTGAGTTTCTCTGAATTTGTCAGATTTGGCTCAGGCCGCAACTGAATCTATTGCTCAGCCCTAACAGCTATCAGCGCTGACATAAATGGATGCCAGAGGGTTGCAATATCTGAGACCAGAATGTGTTCTGTTTTAGTCCAAGGTCACTTGATTGTCTGAGGTTTTTTTAGAATAAGACAGGTTTTGCCTCACACAATTTCCCCGTCAAAGCCTTTTCTTTTCAAAACTGGGCTGTTCCCATGGAAAGTGCGCCCCAGTTTATTCTAATTGGGGTTACTTATATCAGTCCTCGGAGGATGATTGATTAAGTGCTCTGATCGTAACTGTGAAGCAAGCAGCGGGAGTTTGTGTAAAAAAAAAAAGAGGGTTTGGAAGTCTCGCTGGATAAATTATTCTGATGAAATCTGACCTATTATAAATCTAGTTTTACTTCCCTGTGGTGAAGGCTTGGTTGGGTAATGCGCAGTCTCTATTCCAACACTGCAGAGATGAAACAGGTGTCGGATTTGATGTTTCCTTTAGGACACAAGCTCTTTTACTAAACAGCAACCCAGGGAGTCCTGTCCTGGATTGGGACCGTAGTGTGGGGGCAGGGGTTTTTGTAACTGTTTCTTCCTTCTGCAGCCTTGATCTGGATGCTCACAGAAATACAACTGCTATTTACATCAGGAAGAACGTCTCCATCGAAACCAATGGGGGCTTTTCTCCCAGGGCAAACAGCAGCTGTACATGTGTGTGTAGATCAGGATAAAGACCATGTTGGGAACAAAGGATTAGATTCCCCCCCCTCCATGCTATTTTCCTGTCCTGATCCGCAAGGATCAGTCACATCCTGAATTTTATGCCTAAGATTAACATGGGTCAACAGTGCAAGGGAGTAGGGAGTAGGCAGACTCAGAATCAAAAGTGGAGACGCTATATGTACTTTCCCTTGTTTGCTTGATTTGTAACACAGGAAAAGCTTTAATAAAAACTAATTAAAAGCAAAAGCAAAAAAACGAAGTATAGAAAAATGTAAGGAATAGTACTACTCTTGTAAACCACAGAGCCTAGGGCTTGCTGATCAGAAGGCCAGCGGTTCGAATCCCCACTTGAGATGCTTGGAGCTGTTGCAGCTCAGACTGAAAGCTTACATAAGAGTTATAGGCTCCAACCATTCCTGATGTTCAGCAAGTCCCTGACAGGGCAACTGGTTGGTGGTTCGAATCCCCACAATGGGGTGAGCTCCTGTTGTTCGGTCCCAGCTCATGCTAACCTAGCAGTTTGAAAGCATGCCAAAAAGTGCAAGTAGATAAACAGGTACCGCTCCAGAAGGAAGGAAGGAAGGAAGGAAAGCTGTTTCCGTGTGCTGCTCTGGTTCGCCAGAAGAGGCTTAGTCATGCTGGCCACATGACATGGAAAAAATGTCTGCGGACAAACGTCGGCTCCCTCGGCCAGTAAAGCGAGATGAGTGCCGCAACCCCAGAGTCGTCCGCGAGTGGACCTAACGGTCGGGGTACTTTTATCTTTACCTTTATTCTGCCTTGGTGAAACCCCACTTAGATTACTGTATCCAATTCTGGGCATACCAGTGTGAGACGGAACAAAATAAAAAAAAATTCCTTCCAGTAGCACCTTAGAGACCAACTAAGTTTGTTATTGGTATGAGCTTTCGTGTGCATGCACATTTCTTCAGATACATCGTGCATGCGCGATTCGTGCATGCACACGAAAGTTCATACCAATAACAAACTTTAGGCCACAACTTTATTGATCACAGGAATGAGCGGTATTGGCTTAGGCATTGGTCCTATCGACTAGCCGGCTTCAGCCCGAGTGCATGAAGACCGGCAAGGGTTAACCACCAGTAGAGGGAGTCCTGCTGAGGCACGTCAACTAGGAGCTCCCCCGGGGTCACTGCGTGGGGGCGTGCCTTAGGCCCACAGCTCCATAGGTTTCGGACAGGGCAACGCCCCCTGGAGTCCTTTATCGCAGTGTTTCCCAACCTTGGGCCTCCAGCTGTTTTTGAACTACAATTCCCATCATCCCTGACCACTGGTCTTGCTAGCTAGGGATGATGGGAGTTGTGGTCCAAAAACAGCTGGAGGCCCAAGGTTGGGAAACACTGCTTTATCGGACTACCCTTTCCTGTGGGGGGAGGTGATGGCGCTTCCTCCCCCCCTTCGCACACACTTAACCCTCCCTTACCAATGCCTAACTGCCAATGCCGAGGAGTTGTGACGAGTTGCTATGAGGTAAGTGAAAAACCAATTGGCTGGAAATTTACCAACTGGAAAAAATTCCTACCAGGCCCCTTGACAGCGACCAACCGAAGTCCATAGCAAAGTCAAGGAGCCTGCCTAAAGGGAGGGAGGGAGGGTGGGAAACTAATTAGCTGGCTGGCGCGGCGCAAAGAGGGGGGAGCCTTGGCCGCGCCGGCCCTAAATAGGGGAGGCCACGCCTCCCACCCTGGCCAGCCGATTGGCTGGCTGGGCGGATGACGCGGCCGAGGATTCCCTAGTTCTCGCGGGGGCTGGGAACAGCCGCCGCGCACATGGGGTGGGCATGAAGCCCGCAACTCCACTTCCTCCCAAGCTCGGAAGTGGCTTTCTATGACCTTCAGTGCTTATTGATTTTAAACCCAGGTTTCTAGCCCTCATGATCAGATGTCAATATCGTTTCATTAGATTCCGTTATCCCTTCACATAGCCCAAAAGGAGTCCCAAGGTGATAACCTCCCTCTCTTAGGGTTGTTAGGTAGGTTTGCAGGTTGGTGGGCAATGCCAAGCACTGGAGGCTTACTTTGTAGGATTTTTGGTGGGCACAGCTTTCTGGAGAGAGAGGGAGCAACAGACGCCCAAGACAAGGGAAGCTGGGAAAGCACTAAGTGCTAATGATGCCGTGCAGTTTTAATAGGGCGCTAATGGTGCCACATCGCAAAGCCTTGCCACTTCTGCTCTGTTTGTGCCTGCAGATCAGCTGGTAATTACAGAGTAATTACTCTGAGACATGCACTCTGCTTTCAAAGACAGGAAAAGCCATGTAATGTTCTTGTCCTCTGCACTGCGCTCAGGATGTAATGCAACAACAGCCAAGAGGCAGAAACTTTGCAAAAAAGAAAACAAGGGAAGGGAAGGGAAGGGAAGGGAAGGGAAGGGAAGGGAAGGGAAGGAAGGGAAGTAATAAAGGAAGAGGAGGAGGAAAGATGTTTATTATTAAGTGTGCTTTTATTTGAACCTTAGACTCTTTCCACCATCCCCCCCCATCCAATCAGCACATAAATTGCACGGCTACCGTTATGGCACACTGATTATTTGTTCACAGTCATATTACTTGGCATTCCTTTATATAGCACCTTTGAACGATCACAGCACTTAGCATGGATTATCTTGCTGTAATCTAATGGTTAGGCTAGCGACATCAAAGAGCCAGGATGGGCTGGAGATCACTGTGAAACACCCCCACAGTGACAAACCACAAACCAAGTCCTTTATTTCCAGAATCCAGCTGTTTATGGATTCTATTTGCTGCTGAGTACACCTCAACAAAGAAACAGTAGATCAGTCCAGAGTACTGTGGTTGTCTTTGTGGTTAAAGGGCCATAGCTCAGTAGTATAGCAAAGGCTTTGCGTTTTATTTACAGTGGACGCTTGGGTTGCGAACGTGATCCATGCGGGATGCATGTCCACAACTCACAGCGTTCGCAACCCACAGCCTGTGCACGCGCGGGTTGCGATTCGGCATTTCTGCGCATGCGCAAAGCGTGATTTAGTGCTTCTGCGCATGCGCGACTGCCTAAACCTGGAAGTAACCCGTTCCGGTACTTCCGGGTTTCGGCAGTCCATAACCCGAAAAAATGCAACATGAAGCGTCTGTAACCCAAGGTATGACTGTACTTATCGGACAAGATGTATATACTGCTTGATCACAATAAAAGCTCTAAGAAGCTCATAGCAAATACTAAAATAATCAATAAAAGCAGTTAAAGACAATTGTGAAGAATTAAAATTAACAGTGAAAGAGAGTGAGACACACCAATACCTATGTGGCTGGATAGGATTGCCTAAGCAATTATTATTATTATTATTATTATTATTATTATTATTATTATTATTATTATTATTTCTATACCACCCTTCATCCAAGGATCACAGGGTAGTTTACAATATAAAAACACAAAAATACATAGCATAGCAACAAATAAACACACACACACACACACACACACACACACACACACACAGAGTTTAAAAGGCCATAGAGTAATTAAACAAAGGCCTGGGAAGAAGGGTTATCAAGCTCTTTGTTCTCCCACTGTCCCCCTTCCACCACGTGAACCCTGCTACTAAGCAGGTCTAAGATGGATGCTCCAAGCTTAGACCATGTGACTTAAGCAACCCATCTTTGTGTTTCTATACAAATAAGTTAGAAACACTTACCATTTTGGAACCTAAGTTATACTGCCTGTCTTTTCTTGCTGCTGTTTGAAAAAGCACATGAACCTGACCTTTGAAGAGTTTGTAAGTATACCATTTCTAACTTATCAAGCATGTGGTCTTTTTCTATGCTAAGAGAAGTGGGGAACATTGGAAGCAACTTAGAAGGGGATATTTTAAAGGTCTAACATACTTCATTTCCTCGCTTTACCTTGCTGCATATTTTGTGATTTTAAATCTTAGCTGGTGTTCTCTCACCAAATGAATTTCCACCCAATAACTCAGAGGTCCATGGGCTGGGCTTTAGTTAAGCCTTGCAATATAGGTGCTCACCTAATAGAAGCTTTATACAGTGCTACAGCTGTCCAGGTGTTTAATGTTTGAAGGCTAAAAAAGGCGAATGTGCTGACATACGTAACCTGGAAACCGCAGAACCTCTATCCAGATGTTTTTGCATATTGCTTGCTTCTGTGATGAGCAATATTGTTAGATTTTGCCAAGCACCTTCTTCCCCTCCAGCCATTATCTGACACACACAAAACACACACAAACACACATTTCTACTTTAAAAGTAAAGGAAGATCAGACTCGGACAGCTGTGTTAGGTCAACCTTTCACATAAAGGAAAGAGTCGTGCTGCCGCTCTCATTGTAAAGTGGTCTGGTAAATTTCCGATATTTACCCAAATGAATTTTGCAGCAAATTTGGTGTGTGTGTGTGTGTGTGTGTGTGTACACTTGCAGAAATCCAATGAAGATTCAGGACAGCTAAAAGAAAAGTACTTCTTCACACAGTGTGAAGTACAGTTGTGGAATTCACTTCCCCAGGAGGCAGTGATGACTACCAACTTGGATGGCATAATAATAATAATAATAATAATAATAATAATAATAATAATAATAATTTATACCCCGCCCATCTGGCTGGGTTTGCCCAGTCACTCTGGGCGGCTTCCAACAAAACACTAAAATACAATAACCCATTAAACATTAAAAGCTTCCCTAAACAGGGCTGCCTTTAGATGTCTTCTAAAAGTTTGGTAATTATTTTTCTCTTTGACATCTGGTGGGAGGGCGTTCCACAGGGTGGGTGCCACTACCGAGAAGGCCCTCTGCCTGGTTCCCTGTAACTTGGCTTCTCGCAGTGAGGGAACCGCCAGAAGGCCCTCAGCGCTGGACCTCAGTGTCCGGGCAGAATGATGGAGGTGGAGACGCTCCTTCAGGTATACTGGACCGAGGCCGTTTAAGGCTTTAAAGGTCAGCACCAACACTTTGAATTGTGCTCGGAAACGTACTGGGAGCCAGTGTAGGTCTTTCAAGATCGGTGTTATATGGTCTCGGCGGCCGCTCCCAGTCACCAGTCTAGCTGCTGCATTCTGGATTAGTTGTAGTTTCTGGGTCACCTTCAAAGGTAGCCCCACATAGAGCACTTTAAAATAATAATAATAATAATAATAATAATAATAATAATAATAATAATAATAAAATTTATTTATACCCCGCCCTCCCCAGCCAAAGGGAGGCTAACACCAATAAAATCACAGTAAAAACATAACAGGGGGGAAAAGAGGGGGGGGGAATCAACAATTTAAAATACAAGTTAAAATGCAATTTAAAATGCAGCCTCATTTAAAGCAGCCAATAAATCAAGACCATAAGGGGAGGGAAACATAAGGGTCAGACTGAGTCCAAACCAAAGGTTTGGTCCAAAAGAGGATTAAGGCAAACTGATGGAGGATAATGCTATTAATGACCACTAGCCATGATGGCTGTGCTCTGCCATCCAAGTTCAGAGGCACTAATACTTCTGAATACCAGTTGTTGGAAACCCAGGAGGAGAGAGGGCTCTTGTGGTGGAATCCTGCTTGTGGGTTTCCCACAGGCATCTTTGATTGGTCACTGTCAGAAGAGGATGCTGGACTCGATGGGTCGTTGGCCACATCCACCTGTCTCTTCATATGTCCATCTCTTTGCAAGTGGGAGCAAGATGCATGCACTCTAACAAAACAATATGTATGCAAGAGCTCAAAGAAGTATTTAGCTCAGCATTCTGCTTCACCAATAGCTAGCCAGGTGCTTTTGGGAGCTCACAATCAGGGAATACAGTTTTGCCCCGCAAGACGAATGCCTCGCAAGACGAAAAACTTGCTAGACGAAAGGGTTTTCTGTTTTTTGAGTCGTTCCGCAAGACGAATTTCCCTATGGGCTTGCTTTGCAAGACGAAACGTCTTGCGAGTTCTTGCGAGTTTGTTTCCTTTTTCTTAAAGCTGCTAAGCCGTTAATAGCCGCTAAGCCACTAAGCCGTTAATAGCCGCTAAGCCGCTAATAGCCGTGCTTCGCAAGACGAAAAAACCGCAAGACGAAGAGACTCGCGGAACGGAGCCGCTAATAGCCGCTAATAAGCCGCTAATAGCCGTGCTTCGCAAGACGAAAAAACCGCAAGACGAAGAGACTCGCGGAACGGATTAATTTCGTCTTGCGAGGCACCACTGTAAAAACGATGGCCTCCCCTGGCCCTTCTCCTTGCGTCTAGTACAGTGGTACCTCGGATTAATAACTTAATTCGTACCAAAGGTCCGTTCTTAACCTTAAACTGTTCTTAACCTGAAGCACCACTTTAGCTAATGGGGCCTCCCACTGCTGCCACACCACCGGAGCACGATTTCTGTTCTCATCCTGAAGCAAAGTTCTTAACCTGAGGTACTATTTCTGGGTTAGCGGAGTCTGTAACCTGAAGCGTCTGTAACCTGAAGCGCCTGTAACCCTAGGTACCACTGTATTCAGAGGTGGGTTGCCTCTGTAGCTGCACATGGTAGTTTAACTAAGTTGCCATGGTTGATTGCAATGTGTTCGCATGGGGTTGGAGGTCCGGTTCCCCAAAGGTGATACCAAGTCAGCATGCAGTGTTTTGGGACAACTGGGGTTGCCATATGCCCTCTTTTTCCAGGACAGGTCCTCTTTTTCATGGGTAGAGTCATCCTAGTGATCCATAGCTAGAAGCAGAAGTCGGAAAACGTGTCCTCTGTTTTGCTCTTCAAAATATGGCAACCCTAACAAAAATACAGAGTTAAAAGCTCCTACTACGAAAGATCAGCAGCGTCTCTGAAAAAGGCATCATTTTAGTAGATGTTCAAAGGCAGGTGGTTAAGGTCAGCGCTTTCTCTAAATTTGCTAAATTCTATTACTAGAATACCCTTGTAAAAATGTGCTGGATATCTGGTGGGCAATAAAGACTCGGTGCAAATGAAATGCTGGTGTTACTTGTATTTATTGCGTATTGAGAGTTTACGAGCTAAAATCATAGCTTTATTACATATTGAAATTTTACAAGCTTAAGAAGACGCAAGGCTTTGTTCTGCTGCCTGTGATTAATGGCAGTTTCTGAATCCTCTGCCATACCGGGGCGGAATCTTTCTGTTACTGACCTTTCCTCCCTATTAGATATGGGTCTGAGCAGGAGAGATGTTTTTATACATGAAATCTCCCTTGTTGCCTTTGATGCAAAAATGCACACCCGGGGTGCATTCTGTGTGGAGTGTGATGCTTTTTAAGGAATAAAAACAAGTCCATGGTGCATCATTACAAAGATCAAGAAAGAGAAGCAATACACACGCGTTTCATATGTCATTTCCTAGGTGGGGGGAACCCACTATGTGGTACAGCCCAGTTATGAAACCTGCGCCTTCTCAGATGCTGTACTAACGAAGTTGCCATTAAAATGCAAATGTGTCATTAAAAAGCGGAATATAATAATAATAATAATAATAATTTATTATTTGTACCCCGCCCATCTGGCTGGGTTTCCCCAGCCACTCTGGGCGGCTTCCATAAAAACCAAAGATACAGTAAAATATCACAGATTAAAAACTTCCCTGAACAGGGCTGCCTTAAGATGCCTTCTGAATGTCAGGTAGTTATTTATCGCTTTGACATCTGATGGGAGGGCGTTCCACAGGGCGGGCGCCACTACCGAGAAGGCCCTCTGCCTGGTTCCCTGTAACTTGGCTTCTCGCAATGAGGGAACCGCCAGAAGGCCCTCGGAGCTGGACCTCAGTGTCCGGGCAGAACGATGGGGGAGGAGACGCTCCTTCAGGAATGGCTGTGGTGCAGTGGCAGAGCATTTGCTGGGCATGCAGAAAGTTCTAGGATCAGTCCCTGACATCTCAAGGGAACAGCTCCTTCCTAAAAACCCTGGTTGAGTCGCTGCCAGTCCTAGGACAATAGGACTCAGAATGCAGCAGTCTGATTGGTCCTAGAACAATGCAGCAGTATGATTGGTCCGCAGGAGCCACCCAATCCAACTTCAGGTGGAAGTGAATCCACAACCTGATTGGCCTACAGGAGAATCCCGGAATTAGCGAGTCACGTGGGGCCCATTGTGTAAATAATGTATATAAAGCAGACATTTTGGGTTATATTTCAAATGCACAATGCTGTGGGATGTAATCCATTGGTATAGTCAAATGCAACATTCCTTATTTCCCTAGAGTGGGCACAAGCAGGAGGACATCCAGTCAGTGTCAGTGTAACTTCCTGTTCCACTGGTCTGGAGCATTCCCCCCCCCCTCCCCGCATGTGACCTGGAAAATGAGCATGACCCTGGCTGACTCCATAAAAGAGCCGAGTCAAACAGCCATTTGGTCAGTTTCTCGGTCGTCTAGTTGTATCTTTCTATTGTGTTGAATTGTTCTATCTTTTGCTGCCATGCTGCTCTCCTGCAGCCATTTTGTTGTCTCAATGTAATTTTGCTGTCTGCTGGCTCTCAGCCAGCAGCACATGAGTTCAGCCTTCATATGGGATTAACTCACACTTTGTTTGTGTAATGACTAAGAAAAGCCTGCCTTTCGGGGATCATATCATAAACTGAAATGTGAGTAAACTTTTTGTTACTTTACTCAGAAAGACTCTTGTGTCTTTATTCTTTTAGGAGGGACAAAAGGGGAAACCAGGAAATGATCTTAACTAAGAGATTCAAACGAATCTGCAAACTAGCTTCCAGCTATATTGAGGGGAATCTGCTCTGCTACATCACTTTCTAGCATGAGTGAAGGATAATATTTATTAAATATATCCTTTCCCACTATCCTTAACATTCCCACAAATGCCACAAAGGAGCACCCTGCTGTTGGGAAACTGTGTACGTGCAGCTACTCACACAGAGTCAATTAAGGTTTGGCAGACAGCCAGAAGGCAATCTGAAGGAGTAAGTCTGCCTGGTGATAACAGAGGCATGGAGACAGCTCCCTGATTGGTCAAGTTCTCTCAAGGGTGTGATAATTAATGGCCTACTAACTGGAATGTGTTAGTTCAGAGTTCAGAGGTGCAGAGTTCTGTGTGTCAGTGTAGGAATTGTGAGTTGTGTCAGAGAGAGCTAGCAAAAGATCCGAGTCCTGTTCCTGTAAATAATAAACACCTAACTACAAGTTCCTGGTTCCTGCTTCGTCTATCGTGTCTGCAGCCAAGTTGCCAATTGCTTCCGTGGATTCTGCATTGTACTCTGCTAGGCCTGGCTAAGGTCCTGCAACTAGTCAGGTTGCGAAACACCAAATAGGTTTTGCCAATACCTGCCTCCACTCTGCCCTCTTGGCCCTCCTCCTCTCCAGCCTCTGCTTCTGCCTCTGCTTCTGGACTGCTCTCTGTTACAGCCTCTTCCTGCTCACTAAGCCCTGTTGCCTCTTCAGCTTCCAAGACCTCTTCCTAGTCTGCTCCCTCTTCTCCCTCTGACCACCCGTCATCCTCCCACCACCAATCCCCTGGCTCTGAGCCTTCTTTCCCTTGGGGTTCCCTAGCTGGTGCCTCCCATCACTTCTCTGCAAAGCCATTTCCGCCTCGGAGGAGATGGGGTTGCGGGCCAACTCCACCCACACACGCGCGGGGGCCGGCCTTTGCCCCCGCGTGAGAGCAAGGAATCCCCGGGCGTGTCACCGAGCTGGCCAGCCAATCAGCTGGCCGGGGAGGAGGGGCCTGGCCTATTTAAGGCCAGGCACGCCCAGGGACCGCCCTCTTTCCCCCCGGACAGCAGAGAGGTTTTGGCGGTTAGGCATTGGCAAGGGGAATTGTTATGCAAATGAGAGGGGGGGAAGGAAGCGCCATCACCTTCCCCCAAATAAAGGGGTAGTCCGGTAGAGGACTCCGGGGGGCGTTGCCTTGTCCGAAACCTAGGGAGGTAAGGGCCTCCGGCACGCCCCCGAGCGGTGACACCCGTGGGATCCTAGTTGGCGTACTTCAACAGGACCCCCCACGGTTTGTGGACAACCCTCCCGGTCACCATGCCGGGTAGTCGTTAGGAGCCAATGCCTAAAGCCAATACCTTTCAATTCTGTAATCAATAAAGTTGTGGCCTTTTTATGCCCATTAACCTAAAATATTGTGTCCAGTGTCTTCATTTCACAATGGGGGGGGGGGAGAATTGCCACGCAACCAGCCAGTCTGTGACATATTGTAACTTCAACACTCATTTCCTCTGGGGCTCTGGCCACCACACTGTCTTTAAAGGCAGCACAACCCACACATATTCCATTAAGTTGCCAAGTCTGGACATTTCCAGGGCATGGATCACTGAGGTTGTATGTTGGATCAATCTAGATAGGGCCACAGTTGGTGCACCAGCTGAAGTTGACAAAATGCATCCCTGGCTATCAACAACACCCGGGTTTACCCTCTCAGTACCATATCTGGGAACATTCCTAAATTGCACACTTTGCATTTCAGGGGGAGTGTCAACTCTTTCAGAACCAGCTGCAAACTTCCCTTTGGACTTGGGATTTCCCAGCCTACAGAACCTCTGCCTTGTTGGGATGTAACTTGAGTTAATTTACCCTCATCCATCCCAGAAACACTTCCAGGAACCAATTTTAGGACTTCCAACAATATCTCAGGATCAGAGGCTGGGAAAGAGGCTGTCGTAAGTATGTGGCTCATGCAGGTTTTAAGTGCTGGTTTTGACCTTTAGGGGTCAGGTTTAAGGTGCAGGTTTTGACCTTTAAAGCCCTATGTGGCCTAGGACCCATGTACCTACGGGACCGCCTCTCCTTAAGTTCCACAAATAGCAACACTCTGGAGGTCCCAAGTCGCAAGGTGGTTAGATTGGTCTCAACTAGGGCCACGGCCTTTTCAGTACTGGCCCCGATTTGGGGTAACGCTCTGTCACAAGGGACCAGGGCCCTGCAGGACTTGACATCTTTCGGCAGGGCCTGCAAGACAGAGCTGTTCCGCCTGGCCTTTGGTGTGGACTCAGTCTGACCCTTATGTTTCCCTCCCCTTATGATTTTGACCTATGGGCTACTATTAAAATGAGGCTGCATTTTAAATTGTATTTTTTGCCTGCATTTTAAACTGGTTTCCCCACCCTCCATTATGTTTTTATTGTAATTTTACTGGTGTTAGCCGCCCTGAGCCCAGCTCCGAGTGGAGAGGGCGGGTATAAATAATAATAATAATAATAATAATAATAATAATAATAATAATAATAATAATTGTTATTATTATTATTATTATTATTATTATTATTATTATTATATTTGCTATTTGGTATACATTTGTTAAGGGACGCGGGTGGCGCTGTGGGTAAAACCTCAGCGCCTAGGACTTGCCGATCGCATGGTCGGTGGTTCGAATCCCCACGGCGGGGTGCGCTCCTGTCGTTCGGTCCCAGCGCCTGCCAACCTAGCAGTTCGAAAGCACCCCCGGGTGCAAGTAGATAAATAGGGACCGCTTACCGGTGGGAAGGTAAACGGCGTTCCGTGTGCTGTGCTGGCTCGCCAGAGCAGTGATGTCACGCTGGCCACGTGACCCGGAAGTGTCTCCGGACAGCGCTGGCCCCCGGCCTCTTGAGTGAGATGGGCGCACAACCCTAGAGTCTGTCAAGACTGGCCCGTACGGGCAGGGGGTACCTTTAAAATACATTTGTTATCGTCTCACCTCTCATGTACCTAACTGATCACTGCTCTTCGCAGGAGAAGACCTCCCACAAATGCCTTCTCATTAGCAGGTCCATTCTATACAAGACAGGAACTGGGCATTCCGTGTGGGAGCAGCCCCGCTTTGTGACTCCCTCCCATTTCATATCAGACAGGTGGCATCTCTGCTGTATTTCTGACACCTGTTGAACACCTTCCTTTTTCAAAGAGCCTCTTAAGCAAAGGTCTTTAACTCAGCCTATATCTGTGTTGGGTGTGAAATTGTTTTCATATTGGAAATGGTTATAATTGTTTGCATTGCTGTTATTATTGTTAAATGGCTTTGGGAGATTTTAAATGGAAGCAAACAAAAAAATCAGCAGATAAACAATGTATAATAATTTTAATTTACTTTAAGAGAATTCACTTAACCAATTAGCTGCTTAAAAAATACACTGAAAAGGTGGGTTTTTACCTAGCGTCTGAAAGAATTCAAAGACCACATCTGCATTATGCATTTGAAATAATATCAAATAATATCATATTGAAATGATATCATACCACTTTAAACAGTCAGGGGTCCCTCCAAAGAATCATGGGGAGCATAATTTGGTAAGGGGGCTAAGAGAAGACCCCCTCATTCCCCTCAAAGGACTACAGTTCCCAGAGCTCCCTGCGGAGAGGGATTGGTTGTTAAACCAATCTGAGAATTCTAGCTTTGTGAGAGGAGTAGGGGTCCTTCCTCCCCCGTAACAAACACTTTGTGAGGTGAATGAGGCTGAGAGACTTCAGGGAAGTGTGACTAGCCCAAGGTCACCCAGCAGCTGCATGTGGAGGAGCGGGGAAGCGAACCCGGTTCACCAGATTACGAGTCCACCACTCTTAACCACTACACCACAGGAGTAAAATTTCTCCTCTATGTGAAGCCCATGCTCAAGATACTGTATGGAACCATTGGATGTATATTTGACGGCTTTTCTTCTGTTTTTTGAAGAACGTTCTGCAAGTAAAGCTTTAAATCAATGAGGATGATACCCAGCTCTACCTCTCTTTCAAATCAGAACCAGTGAAGGCGGTGAAGGTCCTGTGTGAGTGTCTGGAGACGGCTGGAGGATGGATGGCGGCTAACAGATTGAGGTTGAATCCTGACAAGACAGAAGTACTGTTTGTGGGGTACAGGAGGTGGGTGGGTGTGGAGGACTCCCTGGTCCTGAATGGGGTAACTGTGCCCCTGAAGGACCAGGTGTGCAGCCTGGGAGTCATTTTGATCTCACAGTTGTCCATGGAGGTGCAGGTCAATTCTGTGTCCAGGGCAGCTGTTTACCAGCTCCATCTGGTATGCAGGCTGAGACCCTATCTGCTCATGGACTGTCTCGCCAGAGTGGTGCATGCTCTGGTTATCTCCCGCTTGGACTACTGCAATGCACTCTATGTGCGGCTACCTTTGAAGGTGACCCAGAAACTACAACTAATCCAGAATGCGGCAGCTAGACTGGTGACTGGGAGCGGCCACCCAGACCATATAACACCGGTCTTGAAAGACCTACATTGGCTACCAGTATGTTTCTGAGCACAATTCAAAGTGTTGGTGCTGACCTTTAAAGTCCTAAACAGCCTCGGTCCAGTATACCTGAAGGAGCATCTCCACCCCCATCATTCTGCCCGGACACTGAGGTCCAGCACTGAGGGCCTTCTGGCAGTTCCCTCGCTGTGAGAAGCCAAGTTACAGGGAACCAGGCAGAGGGCCTTCTCGGTAGTGGCACCCGTCCTGTGGAATGCCCTCCCACCAAATATCAAAGAGAACAACAACTACCAGACTTTTAGAAGACATCTGAAGGCAGCCCTGTTTAGGGAAGCTTTTAATGTTTAATAAACTACTGTATTTTAATATTCTGTTGGAAGCTGCCCAGAGTGGCTGGGGAAACCCAGCCAGATGGGCGGGGTATAAATAATAAATTATTATTATTATATTATTATTACTTGTGGGGCTTGACAATGTCGTATTTCCAGAAGGAGTCAGTTTTTATACATCCAGTCACCTCAAACAGCGCCATGTTAATATCTGCAATACATGATGGAGGCCTTTTGCCTTAGAATAACAGCTGCTGGGAATAATAATAATAATAATAATAATAATAATAATAATAATAATATTTTATTTATTTCCCGCCCTCCCCGGCCAAGGCTCGGCTCAGGGCGGCTAACAAGCAATAATAAAAACAAGCTGAATGAATACAACTTAAAAACAAGATTAAAATACAACATTAAAATATTGAACCATTAAAATATTAAAATGCAGCCTCATCACGGGAGGAGAAAGGAAAAAGAAAAAAGAAAGAGGGAGAGGAATAAAAAAAGTGGAGTGTTTTTATGCTCTTGCCCTGCTTGTGGGTTTCGCACACACACCCGTGAGAAGCTGGACTATTATTATTATTAAATATTATTAATTAAATTTATACACTGCTCTTCACCAAGAGATCGCAGTGCGGTTCACAGAAGAAAATAGTTGGGCCTTTGGACTGGTCCAGCACAGCCCTTCTTATTCTTTTTTTAAAACGTTTTTATATAGCCACATGTATCCTGTCTTTGCAGGGACGCGGGTGGCGCTGTGGGTAAAAGCCTCAGTGCCTAGGGCTTGCCGATCGAAAGGTCGGCGGTTTGAATCCCCGCGGCAGGGTGCGCTCCCGTTGTTCGGTCCCAGCGCCTGCCAACCTAGCAGTTCGAAAGCACCCCCGGGTGCAAGTAGATAAATAGGGACCGCTTACTAGCGGGAAGGTAAAAGAGCAGCTTCGTCACGCTGGCCACGTGACCCGGAATTGTCTCCGGACAGCGCTGGCCCTCGGCCTCTTGAGTGAGATGGGCACACAACCCTAGAGTCTGTCAAGACTGGCCCGTACGGGCAGGGGTACCTTTACCTTATCCTGTCTTTGCTGCTGTTACAGAAAGGGGGGGGCACATAAGGAGAAGCCTGTTTCCATTCCACCCTCCCACCTGACCCACACCCACGGGCAAAACGATGATCTTGGGACCTGCTACAGCCCCTACACGGCGTCACACCAAGCAGCATATAATCCCTTTAATAAAACGTTAAAATCAACTCCTTTGCCAGTTTCCTACATTCCAGCGCTATTTTGCCCTTGAAAAAGGGACTCCAGGAAGTGCCCAGAGGTGACAATTGCTGAGCTGATTGTTGACCAAGGAAAGCCTAATCCATGGGTAGGGAAACTAAGGCCGGGGGGCCGGATCCAGCCCAATTGCCTTCTAAATCTGGCCCGCAGATGGTCCAGGAATCAGCATGTTTTTACATGAGTAGAATGTGCCCTTTTATTTAAAATGCATCTCTGGGTTATTTGTGGGGCATAGGAATTCGTTCATATTTTTCCCCCTTCAAAATATAGTCCGTCCCCCCACAAGGTCTGAGGGACAGTAGACCGGCCCCCTGCTGAAAAAGTTTGCTGACCCCTGGCCTAATCCCATCACCAGACTTGTCTAGGGGTCCAGACACGCAAAGGAAATTCTATTGTACTTTGGGTGGTGGGACTTCAGAGGTTTTTGCCTATGCTAATCTTATATCTGGGTCTTGCCCTGACATGTTTCGCCTATGCTAATCTGGTGCCAAGGACTTGTCTGGACATGTTTGCCAAGGTTGAACTAGTGTAAACCCCTGTCTACCCCTCCCCTTTTGTGACATGTCAGTGATGTAGCGATGATGTATCAATGATGCTGGACGAAGTGTATTCTGGGATATGGTGGGAAGTTTTAAAAGTCAATGTTGCCCCATGTTCTGGGTTCACTCGCTGCTGTTGGAACCTGTTGTGCAACAATAAAATAAGCCTACTGACCGCAGTTTTGCTCCAAATTGCTTGGCTGGAATTTCCTTCTTTTACTGACCGAATGGACTCGTGGGGGACTTGGACCCTGGCGATCTGGGCTGTTGAGTAGTCTCTCAACCCAGAATTTTCTTGAACAGAGACCGGCTCGAAAATTAAAATGAAATAAATATGTATAAACAAACGAATAAATCTGCGGCCCGAGACGTGCAATCCAGAGCGAGGCTATTAACCCGGTTACACGGCAGTCAGCCACAGGCCTGCTTTGAATGTTGAAGCGTCCTCTGAAGGAGGGCGGTGGGTGGGGGGAAATGAAATGAATTTTTCATCTATCACTACAGCAAACAGTCTGGCTGTAGCGTGCTGAGGGGGATGAATGGCCATGTGTGCTGTTTCTTAATGGGAAAAGATGATAGAACGTGAAGTAATAGGAAAGGAAGCAGGCATCCCACCCCGCTGCCTCCTCTCCCTCTCACGTTCAAGGGATTACATGTCAAGCGCGGGGGGCTTTCGAGAGCACGGCTTCATAAATTTCCCTGCTCCTCCCCCAGGACGGCATCTTACGCTTCGATGACACTTTTGGTTGACATCATTTTATCTCTGCCTCCAGGGCGAGGCAGGCCCAATTGATTTCTTCTTCTTCTTTCCTTTTGATCTCGTTGGCGTGCAAAGCTTGCACATGACCGAGGGACTGAATTCAGAGAGACCTTGGGGGGGGGGGGAAGGATGGTTGAGCTCTAGGGTGGCCAGGTGTCCTACTATACAGAGGACAGTCCTCTGTTTAGAGGTGTTGGCTTTTTTTTTTTTTTAATATTTTTATTAATTTTCCAATATAAAATTATACAAAGCAAAACATCCAATTTATCACAAATGTCACCTTTTTGGACTTCTATCAACTCGTCTGATAATTCTCCGTCTTAATCACTTCTTTCACATTCCCTAATTTGATATTGCACTATAATAAAATCTTCCTTTACCTTATTTTTTATACAATATTTCAACTATTAATTTTCACAGAACTTCCTGAAAACTTACAAACGTTGTCTGATCATCACCTATACTTTTCAGATAGTCTGTAAATTTAACCCAGTCTTCAGTGAATTTCTGGTCTCGCCGGTTCCGGATCCTTCCTGTTAGTTTATCAAGTTCTGCGTATTCCATTATTTCATTCTCCTAGAGGTGTTGGCTTTTGAAGGGCTGTCCAGTTGAAGGGAGAATAGGGGCCTTAAAGTTTCCCATCAACCATTCTTCCCCACTGTAGTGAGGGGTATTGCATTTCTGTCCTCTTTTAGACTTGAGAGCAGTCATGCTTCTGATGACACAATTCCTCCCTTCACACACAAAGATCTCTATTTTTAGCTTGGTTGTGGCTGCCAGCTTTTCAAACGACCCCTGTATCATTGCCTTTAACCGCAGCTCAAGCAGCTGTAATGCTTTGTTGTTGTTTTTTTACATTTTGCAGGTGATAACGCCATTTGCCAATGCCTATACAGTGGTACCTTGCTTCTCAAACTTAATCCGTTCCGGAAGTCCGTTCCAAAACCAAAGCGTTCCAAAACCAAGGCACGCTTTCAGATAGAAAGTAATGCAAAATAGATTAATCTGTTCTAGACTTTTAAAAACATCCCCTAAAACAGCAATTTAACATGAATTTTACTATCTAACGAGACCATTGATCCATACAATGAAAGCAATAAACAATGTACTGTCGTCGCACAATCAATCAATCAATCAATCAAACAATCAGTCAATCAATCAGTAGCTGAACTGGGTTCCACACAGTCACAAAAACAAAACAAAAAAAGAGCCACAGAAACGCAAAAACAGACAGATTCAAAACGGAAGCGTAACACTCAAAACTGAGCACGTTCAGCTACCAATAAAAGTTCTCAACCTGGAACACTTACTTCTGGGTTTGCGATGTTTGGGTTCCAAGTTGTTTGAGTACCAAGGCATTTGAGAACCAAGGTACCACTGTATATCAATCTGCTATGCAAGGCACAAGAGCAGGCTCTGCGGACTTATTTCTGGTCAGTTGGCAACCCCAGGCCTAACCCTCATTGTTTGCTTTTGCAAATTGTAGCACAGTGCTCAGAAGCAATCTTTTAAAACTTGCCTGGAAGGCACATGTCTTTCATGGTCTTTGTGCTGCGGGCTGGGAGGGTGGGAATCAATGAAGGAGAAAAAGAACGAAAGAAAGATCTCTAATTGTAAGAGAACAAGAGCATTCCCACTTATTCCAGAAAGATGTTGTCCGTGTGTCGGTATACAATAATAGGAACACCTTTACAGTTCTGGCTGTCATCATTTCCTAAGTGCTACCTATAAAATCTCTAATGGGAACTGGCCTTTGCTAAAACAAGGGGAAGATATCATATCCCTGGTGTGTGATATCAGGTCAAAATTAAGAAATAGCTTTGCCCCATCAGCAGAAAACCTTTGTGATTTCCTGTGGCACTTGGCAGCGCCGTACGGTATGCGTGGCACATTCGTTAAGTTAATTACAACCGTGTGGAGATTCATTGCAAATTGTTCCCAGTTATAACTGAAAAATTCACTGGAACAAGGAGGGCTAATTATATTCCACTTGTTACTGCTGTGCCTAGTTAATATTCCAACAGCTGCCTTGGCAAGATAATGACGGCTCCAGCCGAAATTACTGAACAAATAGATTTTTAAATCAGTAACAACATATTTACCAGTGTTAGGCCCCCTCCCTGTTAGAAAAAGTTAAGCCTGGCTAGAGTCAAGCCTCCACGTCCATTGAGAAGTTGCAAAAAAAGGGAAATAAATCAACGTTGCCAGCATTGTGGTAATTTGGCATTCTCCCAATAATTTGACCATTCTCCCAATGGTCAACCGGATGCTTATGTGGCACGCAGTGGCTGCAGTGGCGCGCTCCCCTTCCGCAGCTTCCAGCAACTGGTATTCAGAACATACTGGCCCTGACAGTGGAGACAGAACACCTTTGTACCCCTTCCCTGATATATATGAGATATTCCCTAAGCAAAGTCTGGTTGATGCTGTGAGATGCCTGAGCACGCGCGGGTTGCGATTCGGTGCTTCTGCGCATGCGCAAAGTGCAATCCATGCAGGATGCACATTCGCAACCCACAGTGTCCGCAACCCGCAGCAGCGTGTCTGTGCATGCGCGGGTTGCAATTCAGCGCTTCTGCACATGCGCAAAACGTGATTTAGCGCTTCTGCGCATGCGCGGCCAACGAAACCCAGAAATAACCCGTTCCGGTACTTCCAGGTTGCGGCGAGTCCGTAACCTGAAAAAACGCAACCTGAAGAGTCTGTAAACCGAGGTATGACTGTAAAAGAAACACAAGCAAAACAGCATTAAAGTGTGTCTCTACATTGTAATAGGGGGAATAAGGGCTTATTTGATCATCCATGGAAATCATATCTTGGTTATGTAAACTACTGTTAGCAGCGAGGAAAAGTCAAAGTACGGGAATCATTTCTCTTTCTTTGCTTTGAATGCCAGCAAGCAAACCCTGTCACAGAATCATAAAACCCAGGGCAGAATACAATAGCGCAGAGAGAGAGACATAAAATAAAACTCTAATAACCTTTCTTTTACTTCCTGGTGACCTGTATCAAATTGTTCAGGGCCTGCCAAAGTACCTCAGAAATCTTTTGTCCATTAATAGCCTGCTTCAGAAAAAGTTCCTCGCAGTTTTACCTCAGAAAACGGAACCTTCAGAGGCACATAAACCTTCAGGGCCTCTCCCTTTGTGGAGGCTTTAAAAAGGCAATATTTTTTGGTTGCTTGTTTCTGGCATTTGTATGTTTGTTCCTAAAAAAAATAAAAAATAAAAAAACTGATTAATTTTTAAAATCACAAACTTAACTTCAAGTTCTATATAATTTGAGGAAACCAGCTAAACCACACATAGCTTTTCTGAGTAGGGATGGGTGAGTCGGTCAGTTCTGGTTCCTTTCAGCTTCTCATTTCTCTAGTCTTAAGCTCAGTTGTCCACATTAGTTTGTGAATCTATTTTTTTGAAGACCTCACGAAAATTCAAAAGCATTCGAGTGAAATTTTCTCCTAATACACACATTTTTATTCAGTTCTGCCCAAAACACACTTTCGCAAAGCAATTTCCCCTTGTATAATGCATCTCTGTGTGCTGTTTTTCACTAATATATACATTTCTATGCACACTTTATCCCTGAGAATGCATTTTTGAACACATGGCTAGAGAATCGCACTGCAAAAATTATGAAAAGTGTGAATTTTGCGAGTCGGCTGTGTTTAGGTTCCAAAATTCTTGTAGAAAGGCTCGCATTAGGTAGGTTTGCTTTTAAATGTGAACTGGATCCAATTTTTCTGCCATCCCTAGTTTGGAAGCAATATCTTTAGGTTATTTTACCCTATGTTGTCTAATAGGACACTCTTTCATTAATTTAGTAACATGCTTTTTTAATGCTGTTCTTGCTTTGCTCAAAAAGAAAACCGGACATGTGCAAATTGTCCTGTTTAGAGATTACCATTGAACCTCCCTTAGCTTTTCGAACTATTGTGTCAACATTTACAGTGTCATCCTAGGGATGTCTACTCAGGAGTAAGTCCCAAGGACTTCAGTGGGACTTACTCCCAAAGGAAAGGGTGTACAGTGGAATCTCGGTTGCCAAATGCTTCAGAAACCGAACAATTTGGAACCCAAATGCCAACAACCTGGAAGTGAATGCTTCCTTTTTTGAATGTGCCTCAGAAATTGAACGGCTTCTGAGGCGCGTTTCTCCAATTTCCCAATGGATTTTGCCGACTGGCAATTGTGCCCCGGTTGTCAAACATTTCAAAGTCGAACGGTCTTCTGGAATGGATTACATTCGACAACCGAGGTTCCACTGTATAAGACTGTAGCCTTAGGGGGCAAGTGTCTTTGAACTCAGTGGGGTTACTTATGAGTAAACATCCAATAAGATAACACCATTTGGTTGATTCAATCATAGCATTCTAACTTGTGTTAGAACAAAAGGATGAAATTATATCAAAGCTAGAATTACAATGCCGTTGGTTAGAATGAAGCAGAAACAATAAAACCCAATAAAACTTTGCTTTTATTTATTGCCGAAGTTCACTATTTCCACTGTAGTTATACAGTTATCCAATGTTTTCATTGCATGCCGTCCAACTTTTTCAGATGCAAAACTGGGGTTCCAGGCACTCACCCAGGGTCCATGGTCCTTTGGCACAGCGGAGAATGTCATAGCTTTAAGAAATATGGTTTAATCACCTATTTACACCTTCAGCCTGCATGGAGGGAGTCCAAATCTTACAAAATGGGAAGATCTTTCAAGAGGGCCTTGTACCCCACAACATGGAGTCCAAGGCATTTCTGCAGCCCACCTGCAGCCAACCTGCCCAAGATGGATCCCCATCTTTCTTCCCTCCTTCTTCCTAGCAACCAAGACTCTCTTTTCCTGTCACCCAGTTACTCTGGCAAGCTTCCAAATCCTCAATCTCTGTTCACACCACAGGGCAGAGAGAAGGGCAGTTTTCCTGCATTGCTCTCAATGGCCCTGTATTGTTTCTTAATGGTCATTTTGCATAGCCTAGCCCAGGAATTCCTCTGCGGCTGGTATTTTCCATTCACATCCCAAATCATTAAACTCCTACCATTTATCAATTTCTAGGGTTTAGATGAACTATTTAAAATTTTAAAAGATGATGCTGTTAAGGTGCTACACTCAATATGCCAGCAAATTTGGAAAACTCAGCAGTGGCCAGAAGATTGGAGAAGATCAGTCTACATCCCAATCCCAAAGAAGGGCAGTGCCAAAGAATGCTCCAACTACCGCACAATTGCACTCATCTCACACGCTAGCAAGGTTATGCTTAAAATTCTACAAGGAAGGCTCAAGCAGTATGTGGATCGAGAACTCCCAGAAGTGCAAGCTGGATTTCGAAGAGGCAGAGGAACCAGAGACCAAATTGCAAACATGCGCTGGATTATGGAGAAAGCTAGAGAGTTCCAGAAAGACATCTACTTCTGCTTCATTGACTATGCAAAAGCCTTTGACTGTGTCGACCACAGCAAACTATGGCAAGTTCTTAAAGAAATGGGAGTGCCTGATCACCTCATCTGTCTCCTGAGAAATCTCTATGTGGGACAAGAAGCTACAGTTAGAACTGGATATGGAACAACTGATTGGTTCAAAATTGGGAAAGGAGTACGACAAGGCTGTATTTTGTCTCCCTGCTTATTTAATTTATATGCAGAATACATCATGCGAAAGGCTGGGCTGGATGAATCCCAAGCTGGAATTAAGATTGCCGGAAGAAATATCAACAACCTCAGATATGCAGATGACACAACCTTGATGGCAGAAAGTGAGGAGGAATTAAAGAACCTTTTAATGAGGGTGAAAGAGGAGAGCGCAAAATATGGTCTGAAGCTCAACATCAAAAAAACGAAGATCATGGCCACTGGTCCCATCACCTCCTGGCAAATAGAAGGGGAAGAAATGGAGGCAGTGAGAGATTTTACTTTCTTGGGCTCCATGATCACTGCAGATGGTGACAGCAGCCACGAAATTAAAAGACGCCTCCTTCTTGGGAGAAGGGCAATGACAGGCCTAGACAGCATCTTGAGAAGTAGAGACGTCACCTTGCCAACAAAGGTCCATATAGTTAAAGCCATGGTTTTCCCAGTAGTGATGTATGGAAGTGAGAGCTGGACCATAAAGAAGGCTGATCGCCGAAGAATTGATGCTTTTGAATTATGGTGCTGGAGAAGACTCTTGAGAGTCCCATGGACTGCAAGAAGATCAAACGTATCCATTCTTAAGGAAATCAGCCCTGAGTGCTCACTGGAAGGACAGATCGTGAAGCTGAGGCTCCAGTACTTTGGCCACCTCATGAGAAGAGAAGACTCCCTGGAGAAGACACTGATGCTGGGAAAGATGGAGGGCACAAGGAGAAGGGGGCGACAGAGGACGAGATGGTTGGATAGTGTTTTCGAGGTTACCAGCATGAGTCTGACCAAACTGCGGGAAGTAGTGGAGGACAGAGGTGCCTGGCGTGCTCTGGTCCATGGGGTCACGAAGAGTCGGACACGACTAAACGACTAAACAACAACAAAGGGTTTAGGGGGTGTCCCCCTCCCAAATCATTATTGTGTACATATTGCTGTGCACCACTCTGATAATTTGAGATATTTGTAGGGCTATAGCTTGGTGTTTCAGTAGTGATGTATGGAAGTGAAAGCTGGACCATAAAGAAGGTTGATCGCCGAAGAATTGATGCTTTTGAATTATGGTGCTGGAGGAGACTCTTGAGAGTCCCATGGACTGCAAGAAGATCAAACCTCTCCATTCTGAACGAAATCAGCCCTGAGTGCTCACTGGAAGGACAGATCCTGAAGCTGAGGCTCCAATACTTTGGCCACCTCATGAGAAGAGAAGACTCCCTGGAAAAGACCCTGATGTTGGGAAAGATGGAGGGCACAAGGAGAAGGGGACGACAGAGGACGAGATGGTTGGACAGTGTTCTCGAAGCTACCAGCATGAGTTTGACCAAACTGTGGGAGGCAGTGGAAGACAGGAGTGCCTGGCGTGCTCTGGTCCATGGGGTCACGAAGAGTCGGACACGACTAAACGACTAAACAACAACAACAGCTTGGTGACAGAGCATCTCCTTTGCATGTCCCTTGTATCTCCAGCTAAAGCTGGCAAAGATTTTCTGCCTGAAACCCCAGAGAGCTTCTGCCAGTCAGTGCAGGCAATATCCAGCTAGATAGACCAGTTGTCTGACATAAGTATAATGCAAGCTTCCTATGTTCCACATGCCGTGTGAAATGGTAAAATCCTGGGCGGGGGAGTTTTATCGCTTGCCCCTGCTGGTTGTATAAGGTGGCTATTCTACAGCTCCACATGTGCTGTTGCAGCACAATCTAAGGTGCCTTCACGGAGCGCGTCTGAACGTTTTCAGCTGCTGCCTAATGCCTGGAACAGAAGGCAAAGCAGAGAGGCGTCAGCAGCGTCTGAGCTTCTTTTCTAATGGATAGCACAGCTTCGATACAGGCCCTGTATTGTTTCTTAATGGTCATTTTGCATAGCCTAGCCCAGGAATTCCTCTGCGGCTGGTATTTTCCATTCACATCCCAAATCATTAAACTCCTACCATTTATCAATTTCTAGGGTTTAGATGAACTATTTAAAATTTTAAAAGATGATGCTGTTAAGGTGCTACACTCAATATGCCAGCAAATTTGGAAAACTCAGCAGTGGCCAGAAGATTGGAGAAGATCAGTCTACATCCCAATCCCAAAGAAGGGCAGTGCCAAAGAATGCTCCAACTACCGCACAATTGCACTCATCTCACACGCTAGCAAGGTTATGCTTAAAATTCTACAAGGAAGGCTCAAGCAGTATGTGGATCGAGAACTCCCAGAAGTGCAAGCTGGATTTCGAAGAGGCAGAGGAACCAGAGACCAAATTGCAAACATGCGCTGGATTATGGAGAAAGCTAGAGAGTTCCAGAAAGACATCTACTTCTGCTTCATTGACTATGCAAAAGCCTTTGACTGTGTCGACCACAGCAAACTATGGCAAGTTCTTAAAGAAATGGGAGTGCCTGATCACCTCATCTGTCTCCTGAGAAATCTCTATGTGGGACAAGAAGCTACAGTTAGAACTGGATATGGAACAACTGATTGGTTCAAAATTGGGAAAGGAGTACGACAAGGCTGTATTTTGTCTCCCTGCTTATTTAATTTATATGCAGAATACATCATGCGAAAGGCTGGGCTGGATGAATCCCAAGCTGGAATTAAGATTGCCGGAAGAAATATCAACAACCTCAGATATGCAGATGACACAACCTTGATGGCAGAAAGTGAGGAGGAATTAAAGAACCTTTTAATGAGGGTGAAAGAGGAGAGCGCAAAATATGGTCTGAAGCTCAACATCAAAAAAACGAAGATCATGGCCACTGGTCCCATCACCTCCTGGCAAATAGAAGGGGAAGAAATGGAGGCAGTGAGAGATTTTACTTTCTTGGGCTCCATGATCACTGCAGATGGTGACAGCAGCCACGAAATTAAAAGACGCCTCCTTCTTGGGAGAAGGGCAATGACAGGCCTAGACAGCATCTTGAGAAGTAGAGACGTCACCTTGCCAACAAAGGTCCATATAGTTAAAGCCATGGTTTTCCCAGTAGTGATGTATGGAAGTGAGAGCTGGACCATAAAGAAGGCTGATCGCCGAAGAATTGATGCTTTTGAATTATGGTGCTGGAGAAGACTCTTGAGAGTCCCATGGACTGCAAGAAGATCAAACGTATCCATTCTTAAGGAAATCAGCCCTGAGTGCTCACTGGAAGGACAGATCGTGAAGCTGAGGCTCCAGTACTTTGGCCACCTCATGAGAAGAGAAGACTCCCTGGAGAAGACACTGATGCTGGGAAAGATGGAGGGCACAAGGAGAAGGGGGCGACAGAGGACGAGATGGTTGGATAGTGTTTTCGAGGTTACCAGCATGAGTCTGACCAAACTGCGGGAAGTAGTGGAGGACAGAGGTGCCTGGCGTGCTCTGGTCCATGGGGTCACGAAGAGTTGGACACGACTAAACGACTAAACAACAACAAAGGGTTTAGGGGGTGTCCCCCTCCCAAATCATTATTGTGTACATATTGCTGTGCACCACTCTGATAATTTGAGATATTTGTAGGGCTATAGCTTGGTGTTTCAGTAGTGATGTATGGAAGTGAAAGCTGGACCATAAAGAAGGTTGATCGCCGAAGAATTGATGCTTTTGAATTATGGTGCTGGAGGAGACTCTTGAGAGTCCCATGGACTGCAAGAAGATCAAACCTCTCCATTCTGAACGAAATCAGCCCTGAGTGCTCACTGGAAGGACAGATCCTGAAGCTGAGGCTCCAATACTTTGGCCACCTCATGAGAAGAGAAGACTCCCTGGAAAAGACCCTGATGTTGGGAAAGATGGAGGGCACAAGGAGAAGGGGACGACAGAGGACGAGATGGTTGGACAGTGTTCTCGAAGCTACCAGCATGAGTTTGACCAAACTGTGGGAGGCAGTGGAAGACAGGAGTGCCTGGCGTGCTCTGGTCCATGGGGTCACGAAGAGTCGGACACGACTAAACGACTAAACAACAACAACAGCTTGGTGACAGAGCATCTCCTTTGCATGTCCCTTGTATCTCCAGCTAAAGCTGGCAAAGATTTTCTGCCTGAAACCCCAGAGAGCTTCTGCCAGTCAGTGCAGGCAATATCCAGCTAGATAGACCAGTTGTCTGACATAAGTATAATGCAAGCTTCCTATGTTCCACATGCCGTGTGAAATGGTAAAATCCTGGGCGGGGGAGTTTTATCGCTTGCCCCTGCTGGTTGTATAAGGTGGCTATTCTACAGCTCCACATGTGCTGTTGCAGCACAATCTAAGGTGCCTTCACGGAGCGCGTCTGAACGTTTTCAGCTGCTGCCTAATGCCTGGAACAGAAGGCAAAGCAGAGAGGCGTCAGCAGCGTCTGAGCTTCTTTTCTAATGGATAGCACAGCTTCGATACAGGCCCTGTATTGTTTCTTAATGGTCATTTTGCATAGCCTAGCCCAGGAATTCCTCTGCGGCTGGTATTTTCCATTCACATCCCAAATCATTAAACTCCTACCATTTATCAATTTCTAGGGTTTAGATGAACTATTTAAAATTTTAAAAGATGATGCTGTTAAGGTGCTACACTCAATATGCCAGCAAATTTGGAAAACTCAGCAGTGGCCAGAAGATTGGAGAAGATCAGTCTACATCCCAATCCCAAAGAAGGGCAGTGCCAAAGAATGCTCCAACTACCGCACAATTGCACTCATCTCACACGCTAGCAAGGTTATGCTTAAAATTCTACAAGGAAGGCTCAAGCAGTATGTGGATCGAGAACTCCCAGAAGTGCAAGCTGGATTTCGAAGAGGCAGAGGAACCAGAGACCAAATTGCAAACATGCGCTGGATTATGGAGAAAGCTAGAGAGTTCCAGAAAGACATCTACTTCTGCTTCATTGACTATGCAAAAGCCTTTGACTGTGTCGACCACAGCAAACTATGGCAAGTTCTTAAAGAAATGGGAGTGCCTGATCACCTCATCTGTCTCCTGAGAAATCTCTATGTGGGACAAGAAGCTACAGTTAGAACTGGATATGGAACAACTGATTGGTTCAAAATTGGGAAAGGAGTACGACAAGGCTGTATTTTGTCTCCCTGCTTATTTAATTTATATGCAGAATACATCATGCGAAAGGCTGGGCTGGATGAATCCCAAGCTGGAATTAAGATTGCCGGAAGAAATATCAACAACCTCAGATATGCAGATGACACAACCTTGATGGCAGAAAGTGAGGAGGAATTAAAGAACCTTTTAATGAGGGTGAAAGAGGAGAGCGCAAAATATGGTCTGAAGCTCAACATCAAAAAAACGAAGATCATGGCCACTGGTCCCATCACCTCCTGGCAAATAGAAGGGGAAGAAATGGAGGCAGTGAGAGATTTTACTTTCTTGGGCTCCATGATCACTGCAGATGGTGACAGCAGCCACGAAATTAAAAGACGCCTCCTTCTTGGGAGAAGGGCAATGACAGGCCTAGACAGCATCTTGAGAAGTAGAGACGTCACCTTGCCAACAAAGGTCCATATAGTTAAAGCCATGGTTTTCCCAGTAGTGATGTATGGAAGTGAGAGCTGGACCATAAAGAAGGCTGATCGCCGAAGAATTGATGCTTTTGAATTATGGTGCTGGAGAAGACTCTTGAGAGTCCCATGGACTGCAAGAAGATCAAACGTATCCATTCTTAAGGAAATCAGCCCTGAGTGCTCACTGGAAGGACAGATCGTGAAGCTGAGGCTCCAGTACTTTGGCCACCTCATGAGAAGAGAAGACTCCCTGGAGAAGACACTGATGCTGGGAAAGATGGAGGGCACAAGGAGAAGGGGGCGACAGAGGACGAGATGGTTGGATAGTGTTTTCGAGGTTACCAGCATGAGTCTGACCAAACTGCGGGAAGTAGTGGAGGACAGAGGTGCCTGGCGTGCTCTGGTCCATGGGGTCACGAAGAGTCGGACACGACTAAACGACTAAACAACAACAAAGGGTTTAGGGGGTGTCCCCCTCCCAAATCATTATTGTGTACATATTGCTGTGCACCACTCTGATAATTTGAGATATTTGTAGGGCTATAGCTTGGTGTTTCAGTAGTGATGTATGGAAGTGAAAGCTGGACCATAAAGAAGGTTGATCGCCGAAGAATTGATGCTTTTGAATTATGGTGCTGGAGGAGACTCTTGAGAGTCCCATGGACTGCAAGAAGATCAAACCTCTCCATTCTGAACGAAATCAGCCCTGAGTGCTCACTGGAAGGACAGATCCTGAAGCTGAGGCTCCAATACTTTGGCCACCTCATGAGAAGAGAAGACTCCCTGGAAAAGACCCTGATGTTGGGAAAGATGGAGGGCACAAGGAGAAGGGGACGACAGAGGACGAGATGGTTGGACAGTGTTCTCGAAGCTACCAGCATGAGTTTGACCAAACTGTGGGAGGCAGTGGAAGACAGGAGTGCCTGGCGTGCTCTGGTCCATGGGGTCACAAAGAGTCGGACACGACTAAACGACTAAACAACAACAACAGCTTGGTGACAGAGCATCTCCTTTGCATGTCCCTTGTATCTCCAGCTAAAGCTGGCAAAGATTTTCTGCCTGAAACCCCAGAGAGCTTCTGCCAGTCAGTGCAGGCAATATCCAGCTAGATAGACCAGTTGTCTGACATAAGTATAATGCAAGCTTCCTATGTTCCACATGCCGTGTGAAATGGTAAAATCCTGGGCGGGGGAGTTTTATCGCTTGCCCCTGCTGGTTGTATAAGGTGGCTATTCTACAGCTCCACATGTGCTGTTGCAGCACAATCTAAGGTGCCTTCACGGAGCGCGTCTGAACGTTTTCAGCTGCTGCCTAATGCCTGGAACAGAAGGCAAAGCAGAGAGGTGTCAGCAGCATCTGAGCTTCTTTTCTAATGGATGGCACAGCTTCGAGTTTATTATCCCTGCGATTACACTTCGCAGCTGAGAAATGATCTGAAATTGAAATAGCTCCCGGTCTCTTCAGACTGTTGCAGGGATGCATATAAGATCCATAGCCCCAGCGTAGCTCAGAGCAATTGCCCAGTCATTTGCCCTCGATAAGTTCAGAGGGAAAGAAAACCCTCAGAACTCTACCTTAGCAAGGCAGATTGTTGATCAATGCTACCGCCCAGCAAAGCTATGCTTGTTAGATAAGCACCATCTGGCACAATATGTTAGCAGTTTCAACTATGGATCCACAAACTCAGGGGTGTGTGGTTCAAAAACAGTTAAGGGTTGGGTGTTTTTTTTGGGGTGTGTGTGTGTATGCAAGGCTGGATTTAGGTTTGATGAGGCCCTAAGCTACTGAAGGTAATGGGGCCCTTTATATGTCCAGCTATCCTTTGTCAACAACAAATTGTTACTGTTTTTTCTGCTGAATATATGCTATATGGTAATTTATGGACCTAATGGGTATCTAAAGCCATTTGCACATGTTGCCATACAACCGGTCCATGCAGAATGTAGGCACCCTATATATAGAAATGAGCAAACCAGGGATATCTTAAGAAGCAGGTTAGCAGGCGGGGCCCATTACTTATGTCGTAGGAGCCTACACAACACAAAACACTGTTGCTTTATATAGGTTTTCTTTACAGCATTTGTTTTTGGTTTTTTATTTTGGAAATGTACATCCAGTTTTTTTCACCGGGGCCCTAAGCTATAGCTTGTTTAGCTTATACAGTCATACCTCAGGTTACAGACGCTTCAGGTTGTGCATTTTCGGGTTGCGCACTGCGCCAAACCCGGAAGTACCGGAACGGGTTACTTCTGGGTTTCGGTGCTCGCACATGCGCAGAATCACTAAATCATGCTTTGCAAATGCACAGAAGTACCAAATCACAACCTGCTTGTGCACAGATGTGGTGCTGCAGGTTGCGAACACTGCGGGTTGCGAACGTGCCTCCCGCACGGATCACGTTCACAACCCGAGCGTCCACTGTACATAAATCCGGCACTGTGTGTATGTGTGCATGCACATTTCATTTGAGGAGGCACTAAGGTTCAATCCCAAATGCTCACAAAACCCTGATATTTGTCAGAGCAGCCACTTTGGACTCTTTGGGTTGTAGCTAATGCTGCAGGGGTGGTACAGGGTTACCAACCTCCCTCTGAAGATCCTTTGGACCAATCCAATGCTCCTGCCACCATGTCTGCACTGCGCCAGCCTCCCCAATGCCTCACCCCACCCCCTCTCTGTTACCAGCAGCGGCGTCCAAGTTGAGAAGCCAGGTCAGCACACACCCCTGCTCTGCCCCGCTGGCCGCTGTCGCAGATATTAAATATTGCACAGTTTGAAGCGACTGGAAGCATAAGAACTGACACCTTTGGAAATGAAGCATCGTCCAGGGCCATGGGAATATTATTCATACTTTCACTGGCAGAACTTTCTTTAATACAGAATTGAAACATCAGCAACTTCTGGTGCCTCCTACCCTGGCTGGACATTAGCAGAACATGTAACCAAGAACTGTGCTTGCTTATTTCCTCCTCCCTCCCAATCCATTTTCCTTTCATGTTGTGTCTTTTTAGATTGCAAACCTATGAGCTAGAACTCTCTCTCTTTTTATATAACCCCCCCCCCCAACTATTCCTTAAGCTGCATTGGGAGCCTTCTTTGGCCAAAGATTGGAATCAAAATTACAGTGGTACCTCGCAAGACGAATGCCTCGCAAGACAAAAAACTCGCTAGACGAAAGGGTTTTTTGAGCTGCTTCGCAAGACGATTTTCCCTATGGGCTTGCTTCGCAAGACAGAAACGTCTTGCAAGTTTGTTTCCTTTTTCTTAACACCGTTAATACAGTTGCGACTTGACTTCGAGGAGCAACTCATAGAACGCGGTGTGGTAGCCTTTTTTGAGGTTTTTAAAGACTTTGGTGATTTTTGAAGCTTTTCCAAAACTTTCCCGACACCGTGCTTCACAAGACGAAAAAAATCGCAAGACAACAAAACTCGCGGAACGAATTAATTTCGTCTTGCGAGGCACCACTGTATTTAAATAAATATGTTTAGTACAAATGTGCTTCATATAGGAGTGGCTTCAACAGACACCTAAAAAGACCTGGATTTCTCTCTCCCTTCCTCACACACGCAGCATAACAGAAGCTAACTTTAAGAAGGAACCCCAAACTTTACTTTTACTATTATTACACCTGCACACACACAAAATCTGTTTTTATCTCTCATGCGAGGCGCACAATTTGGTGGGACTCTGAGAGAAATACAAAAGATGGAACAAATGTTATTGTTATCCTCAATATACAGATGTTTATTCTTATCCCCCCCCAGTCCTCCTCCTCCCATTCTTTATTTCCACTACTGTCTTCTCGGTGACATCATAAATAGGACTTGTCTCGTAGCTGTCTCCCAGAGACTTTTGTTTCCTGGGACAGGAACTTATTATGATGTCATGCGCTGAAACAGTTATAATCCCCATTCCTCTTCCCCTCCCAAATTGGAAAGTGTTAATGAAGGACAATAAAAAGAACCACAGTCCCCAGCCCCCCTCCCTGGCACTAAATAAAAGAAAGCGGGGGGGGGGGGGACACACAGGAGAACAGTCCTTTGTGCCTCTCTGAAGAAATTCTGGGTCTTTACACATAATGGGTGAGCAATGACATTTTAATTGCTAGGGCACTCACCAGCCAATTTAGCACATGGGAAGTTCAAGGGCCCTATCCTGCAAGGAGCTGAAGGGCTTCTGGGAAGCATGGAATACCCTCCGCTGCGACTCGGGGTCTCTGCATCTCGCCGCATCAAGCCCTTCGTCGTTCAAAGGCAGGTTGTGTCTCACAAGGCTGTGTATTCAGGTCAGGTTTCCTAGGTAAGAAAGAAGAGTGGGAATTGGTTCAGAATCGGTTGCACCCTTTCCAATGCAGCTGGGATAGCTCAGTCGGTAGAGCATGAGACTTCTTCATCTCAGGGTTGCGGGCTCGAGCCTCACATTGGGTGAAATATTCCTGCATTGCAGGGGGTTGGACTAGATGACCCTTGTGGTCCTTTCCAACTGTACAGTCCTATGAAATGCATGAGATTTCTGGCATTAATTGTTTTTTGGGGGGCAGTTTCTTGGGAGCCAGTGTAGTGGTTAAGAGCGGTAGTCTCGTAATCTGGTGAACCGGGTTCGCTTCCCTGCTCCTCCACATGCAGCTGCTGGGTGACCTTGGGCCAGTCACACTTCTCTGAAGTCTCTCAGCCCCACTCACCTCACAGCGTGTTTGTTGTGGGGGAGGAAGGGAAAGGAGAATGTTAGCCGCTTTGAGACTCCTGAAGGGGAGTGAAAGGCGGGATATCAAATCCAAACTCTTCTTCTTCTTCTTCTATTAAGTATAATGTGAACAGTGCAACCCTATGCGATCAGTAAACAACTCTGAATTCAGCAAAATGAACTCCCAGCTAATAAGCATGTATCGGACTGTGTGTGTGTGTTGGGGTGGGGTATATATATATCAGGGGAAATTATACATACATACAGTCAAGGTATGATTGCCAACCCATCAGAAAAGGGGGTGTGACTAGAGAATTGTTTGTTTTGCTTTTTAATAATTTTATTTATGCTTTTCAGGTTTATACATTTCATTAATTTTGCAGTCATTTTAATGAGTCAAAACTTGACTTCCTTCCCCCTCTTTCTGTGGTTCCTTAAATTTATTTTTAACATCTTCTGCATATCCAAATTCAGTTAATTTACTCATTTATTTATCTGCTTCAAATATCTACTCTTATAAAACTGCAGGTTATTACAATAATCCTGCCAATGTTCTTATCTGTTTACAATTTACCTGAAAAGATTCAATAAACCATTTCCATTCCTTTATTAAAAAAAAGTTTGTTATCTTGATTTCTTATTCTTCCAGTAAGTTTCGCCGTTTCTGCATATTCCAAAAGTTTTTGTATCCTTCCTTCCTTTCTTGGGACTTCTGCTTCTTTCCATGTTTTGATTTTAGGCCAGTTGCCAGAAAAGCACATTTTCCTCTTCCGCTCCCCCCCACTCAAACCAAATACTACAGTGGAACAGATTATTTCAGAAGGTGGTTGTCAGGGAACTGCCATCAGCTCAGACGCGAGAGGTGGAAGGGCAGTTGTGTTATAGGGAACCTCTGAAAGTCTTGCGAAGCAGTTCCTCCTCTGGCGAGGAGGAAAGCCCCACCTCCAGTGGGGAGGAGGTGGTGGGACCAGGGGACGCTAGGGAGAGCCTCAACACTGACCCTGAGCAAGCCGGAGAGGAGGGAAGTACCCCTTTGCCAGCGCCCACTCTGCGCAGTAGGTTTTGGCGCATGGAGGGGAGGAGAAGGTTGGGGGTCAAGCAACTGTTATGCTGGGGCAGGTACAAGGACCGACCACTCCCAGATTCTGCTAGCGACTGAGCCAGACATGAACTTACGACGCTCTTCACTGTAAATAGTTTTGCACTAAGCATAAAGCCTGGAAAAGACAGGTCTTGCCTGTTTGCTCTCGAGCAACCACACCACCATCTGACAGTGGTTGACTCTCCTTCGTTGGAGGTTTCAGAACAGAGATTGGATTGCCACCTGTCACGAACTCTTTAGCTGTAATTCCTGCAATTGCAGAGGGTTGGACTAAATAACCCTTGGAAACCTTTCCAATTCTACAGTTCTTTGATTCTGTACCCATCTTTCCCCATTTGCATGTTTAGACTTTTAAACCTCCCCCTTAAATAAATTCAGACACACTTGACTCAAATTTTGGTTTGGTTTTTGGCAGAATTTAGGCCAGTGAATGGTTTCATAGGCTCTGGTTCGACTAGTTCCCTGCACCGTTGCAGGTAGCGCTGACCCAAGGCACCAGCATAGGTCAGCCTAGTGTGAACACCTGGATAAGCAGAGAGCCAGGAATAGGCTATCTCCGCCGCCCAAATGCCCCCCTGGACTCAGGCACGGGCACAACCCCCTCACAGGGGTTGACCAAACCATCGAGTCCCTGGATTCCTTTAACGGAATACCCTTCACATTGGGGTGGCAAGAGCTTTCTCCCATCCCTATCACCTGAACCAGAGCCTATCCACAACCTTACAAGTTGTGATGATTTGCTACGTGGCAGGCGAAACCCAAATGGCATCAACCAATCAGCCAAGTGGGGAAAATTCCTGCTGTGCCCCTGTCCCAACGACAGACGACACACGACGGTATAGCAAGGTCAAGTGCACAAGCCCTAAATATAGGGAGAGGTGGGTGGGTGTTCCAATGCACACACTGAAAGAGGAAGCTCTGGGTCACGTGCATAGGTATATATAGGTCCCTGATCCGTTTAGCCTGCGTCCCATTGGCCTGACTGAACCCTGCATCAAGGGACCTACGAATCGGGTGTTGTGGCTATCCAAACGTACCCACCCACAACACAGGGTTAGGTTTCCAGGTCTCACCGCAACACATGCCCTCTTTAAGGGAGGACCCGATTAAGCACAGAGAGAGTGACTTCTAATGAGACATGTATACCATTGTACAAAGTATACAATAAATTCCTAACGAGTGCATGGACTTCTCTAGCACAGCAGAAGGCATGCCTAAGCCTCTTTGCTATGCATTCACATTTTGCATTTGTGTGTGGGGGTATTATGAAATCCACCCATACTTGCTGTGCAGTAGTGTTTGCAGAAAATAACTTCTGGGAGGTATCTGCTCTCAGAGAAACCCACCATAGGAAAGATGCATAGGGTGCTAGGAAACGTGGAAGGGCAAACTATGGCGATTCCAAGGACTGCTGGAAACGAAGACAAAAGCAGGAGAAGCACACAAAAGGGGAAAGGAAAACATAAGCCCTTTAGAACTCCAGAGAGTCCCATTGCCTGGTGTCCAAACAACTCACTTATCAATCATAGCTCTGACTTATTAGCTCGTTTTGCAGAATTCGCTTAGAAGGTTGCCTGCACATTTTGCTTCATAACTTTCTTTCTAGGAGGGCTAGAGACTTCTTTTTAAAAAAGAAAGAAGGGTAGGGATCTGGGGGCCCTGCCTGGGGCCTCACGTGAAGACTTTTGCAGGCCCCATGTTACCCATAGACATCAGCTTGGGGGACCCCATGGTACAGGGTAGGACCAGTGAGGGGTGTGCCTGAAGGAGTAGGTGTGGCCTACTGAGAATCCCAAGGGCTGTAGGGCAGCATTCGGCCCCTAGGACTGTGGTCCAAACCTATACTATGAAATCGTACTGTTTGGGGTCCCAGAGGTACAGAGAAAGTGTAGACATACTGTCAAGGGAGTAGATATAGGTAGGTAGCCGTGTTGGTCTGCCATAGTCAAAACAAAATTTAAAAAAATTCCTTCCAGTAGCAACTTAGAGACCAACTAAGTTTGCCATTGGTATGAGCTTTCGTGTGCATGCACACTGTTTATCTGAAGAAGTGTGCATGCACACAAAAGCTCATACCAATAACTAACTTAGTTTGTCTCTAAGGTGCTACTGGAAGGAATTTTTTTATTTTGTCAAGGGAGTAGCCAGATTTATGGCCAAGGAGACAAGCAGAGGTCAGTACTTTATAGGAAGTCCAAATAAGCAGGTTGAGAGAAAACACAGGCGCAGTCGAGGCTGAGAAGCGAGGAGAGTCAAAGCAAGAACAGGGGCCAAAGAACATCTTGACTTCACTGAGAATTCTGATGGTGAACATTTTCTGAAAGTTCTCTGGGCATGCAGATATTCTCAGAAGCTTTGGAGAACACTGGGCATCCTGTATCTGCATTTGATCTGACACGTGGCAGTCATCATTTGATAATATTTGACAGCAGACCTGCAGTCGCCATCAGTTTTTGACAGCATCTGACAAGTAGCAGTTGCAATTTGATAGCCTCTGACAGCTGGCATGCAGCAACAGACAGGATCTGACATAGAGCAGTCAATATTTGACAGTATCAAACAGTTGGCATGTAGCAGGAGTTAGAAATAGATAGCAACAGAGTCGCGGTGAAATTTAGAAAAATGTTCACAGTAACTTGATTTGGCTGGGGGTTGGAGGGAGTCCAATGGGGCTCTTCTAGGCTTTTGATACCTTGCTAGGCTCTTGATACCAGGGTGGGAGGGGTGAGCAGCTTTCATGGAATATACATATATATATATATATATATATATATATATATATATATATATATATATATATGCAGGTTTTGGTGTCCTCGGGTGTCTTCCCGTGTAAAAGTTGGGGTGTCTAGGCGACGTTTCGACGAGGTCTCACTCGTCATCTTCAGGCTGGTGCTTTCGGCTTCTTGTTACTGGAACAGAGCAGGATCTCAGTGTTTGAGTTCCTATAAATACTGTTGAAGGTGTGGTGTATAGCCTCCAATGTTCTGGGCAGAGAGGAGGTTCCCAGGCTGGTGTGCCTTTTCTTCTTTTGTTCCTTAATTACTTGAGGGATATCTTGAGTGATTTCTTGAGTGATATCCTGAATCCCACTTAGGTGGGTCATTAGGTGTGGATTAGTTGCTCAAGCCTTTGTGTCTTGAACTCTTGAACTTTGTGAAGAGTAACAAGAAGCCGAAAGCACCAGCCTGAAGATGACGAGTGAGACCTCGTCGAAACGTCGCCTAGACACCCCAACTTTTACACGGGAAGACACCCGAGGACACCAAAACCTGCATTCCTGTACCCGTGAAAATCTACGAAAGCATATATATATATATATATATATATATATATCCCCTTCAATTCCCTTCAATTGGTGGGAAAGAAGTGCAACTGAGCTGCACATCCAGCTACCAGGTTTGGTGGCATGCTCAGAGTCTCTTCTTTCAAATTCCTAGGAGTTTACTTTAGTGAAGACCTCAGTTGGAAAAACAATATACTGTATTTTTTGCTCTATAGGACGCACCAGACAATAGGATGCACCTAGTTTGGGGGGGAGGAAACAAGAAAAAAAAAATTCTGAATCCCAGCCCAGAAGCCAGAACAGCAAGAGGGATCTGGCTTCTGGGATAGCCTCTTGCTGTTCTGGTTTCTGATATAGCCGCTGGGATAGCTGGTCTAGCTTTGCGCGAAGCCTTCGCAGGGCACGGGGAGCCTTCATCCCCATGCCCTGCGGAGGCTTCTGGGACAGCCCGTGAAGCCTCCGCAGGGCAGTGGGATGAAGGCACCCCACTGCCCTGCAGAGGCTTTGCGCCACTAACCCCAAAGCTAGAACAGCGAGATGGAGCGCTGTGCAGCACTTCCTCTCCCTGTTCTAGCTTAGCCGCGCAGCCTGCATTCACTCCATAAGATGCACACATATTTCCCCTTACTTTTTAGGAGGGAAAAAGTGCGTCTTATAGAGCGAAGAATACGGTAACTCAGGTGGTTAGGAAGGCCCAACAGAAACTCAATTTTCTCAGGTTCTTGCAAAAGAACTATGTTAAACAACAATTGATGACCTTCTTCTCCGGGCCACGATAGAAAGTGTCCTCTCATATTGCATCACAGTGTGGTACGTTGGCTTGACTGCCATGGACAGAAAGTCTTTACAGATGGTGGTCAACACAGCACATGATATCATGGGCTGTCCCCTGAGCCTGCTAGATGACATCGCAAGGGATCGTTGCCTTAGGAGAGCGAGAAAAATTCTCAGGGACGATTCACACCCTGGCCAGCACCTCTTTAATCTTCTACCTTTGGGCAGGAGATATAGAAGTATAATCAGTCGTACCAACAGGCTAAGAAACAGTTTCTATCTGTGGGCTGTTAGGCTGCTGAATGGAAAATAATATAGTGCAACTGACTTTTGGGGATGGTGTGTTGTGCAACAAGCACACAGAGTGCAATGAGACTGAGTGTTTAGGGGCAGGGAAGGAGGCATGGTTAATTTCACTGTACACATGTTGTACATTGACAATAAAGGTATTATTATCATTACAGTGGTACCTCGGGTTACATACGCTTCAGGTTACATACGCTTCAGGTTACAGACTCAGCTAACCCAGAAATATTACCTCATGTTAAGAACTTTGCTTCAGGATGAGAACAGAAATCGTGCTCCGGCGGTGCGGTAGCAGCAGGAGGCCCCATTAGCTAAAGTGGTGCTTCAGGTTAAGAATAGTTTCAGGTTAAGAACGGACCTCCGGAACGAATTAAGTACTTAACCTGAGGTACCACTGTGTTTATTATTATTATTATTATTATTATTATTATTAGTTGGGGAGGCTATGGATTATTTGGGTTCATGCCTTTTCCTGGTCCTCCACTGCTCCAAACCATCCCAGGACCATCCCTCTTCAAGCCTTTGTGACATTGAAGGATTGCCTTACCTCTGGCACCAGTTTGGGGTGAATCAGACAATGTTGGGTTTTGCGGTGTTAACTATGAGCCCCGGTTTGATGTATCCATTTATGTTGTTGTTTAGTCGTTTAGTTGTGCCTGATTCTTCGTGACCCCATGGATTAGAGCACGCCAGGCACCTCTGTCCTCCACTACCTCCCGCAGTTTGGTCAAACTCATGCTGGTAACCTCGAAAACACTATCCAACCATCTCGTCCTCTGTCGCCCCCTTCTCCTTGTGCCCTCCATCTTTCCCAGCATCAGTGTCTTCTCCAGGGAGTCTTCTCTTCTCATGAGGTGGCCAAAGTACTGGAGCCTCAGCTTCACGATCTGTCCTTCCAGTGAGCACTCAGGGCTGATTTCCTTCAGAATGGACAGGTTTGATCTTCTTGCAGTCCATGGGACTCTCAAGAGTCTCCTCCAGCACCATAATTCAAAAGCATCAATTCTTCGGCGATCAGCCTTCTTTATGGTCCAGCTCTCACTTCCATACATCACTACTGGGAAAACCATGGCTTTAACTATACGGACCTTTGTTGGCAAGGTGACGTCTCTACTTCTCAAGATGCTGTCTAGGCCTGTCATTGCCCTTCTCCCAAGAAGCAGGCGTCTTTTAATTTCGTGGCTGCTGTCCGTATATATCAATTATTTTTGATATCACCTTTTCTGTGTGCAGTAGCAGGGAGGTGGCAGTCTTTATGACAGGAAATCTCTTGCCTGAGACTCAAATATGTCCCCGCAGGTCTATCTATCTGGTCCTCAGGACTCTTCCCAGACCACAACACACCCAGCCACACTGCCTCCCAGCCTTGTTGCACTCCCTCCTTGAATGTGTCCTTCAACTCAGGCATCCCCAAACTCAGCCCTCCAGATGTTTTGGGACTACAATTCCCATCATCCCTGACCACTGGCCCTGTTAGCTAGGGATGATGGGAGTTGTAGTCCCAAAATATCTGGAGGGCCGAGTCTGGGGATGCCTGCTTCAACTCTTGCTTGCTAGGATAGAGGATAGAGAGGTTTGTGCGAACTTGTGTAGAAATGAGCCTACTGCACAAAAGTAAATGTATTTTTTTGATCCGCCCACTTTTTCCTTAGGCCCCACCCAATATTGGCATGTGGACCTCAGGAGCTTGTCCAGAATGGAATGTGGCCCTTTCCCAGTCTTGCTGTATGAAAACATTCACAGGTCTGAGAGTAATGAAGCATGTAGATGATCTATCTCTAATTCTAAGGGTGGAATTTCAACTATATTTTTAAGGGATAAAGTGTGAGTCAGCCTGAAGAGGGGGGAAAACGAGGGAAGACAACAGCCTGTATGGGCGAGGAAGACACTACCCCGCCCACCCATTTTTTGGCAACTGCATATCAGTTTTCATTAAAAGCTGATAATTGATTTAGCATAAATGACTCAAATGTATTAGATAATAATAATAAAAATCTCCCCTTTCCCCAAATCTATCTTCTAGCAGCAGCTATCTTTAAAAGATTGCCCTTTGAAGTTGTTCTATGTGGTCAGAATCAAGCTTTGGGATTACAGAAATAAATGGAAGTAGAAAAAACATGCAATTAAGAGAGAGAGAGAGAGATCGGCACTCAAATATCACTTTGGCCCACTGCGCTGCTCTATTCCTTCTTCTCTACAATGATGAAAAGTGAAGAAACAAGCACTTGAAATGTTATTAGCAATTTAATAAGAAGGCAACATCTTTGCTAGTGCTAAGGCCTGTCATCAATATTTCCCTCCAACTACGCCTAAACCATTTTTTTTTAAAAAAGAAGAGAACTCAATTAGAAGAGAGAAATGGAAAAAGGAAAGGGTAACTGGTTTTTAAAAAAATGCACATTAATTATAGTAATTGCACATAGAAGGGCAAGTGTTCTTGCCCAACTGCTACCTGCAGTATGGCAACTTAATTGCTGCAAAAACCAGCTCTCCAGATTGAACGGTCTTTCCTCACTTTGGTCTCTAGGAGGGATGTAGTTCAATTCTGAGTACCATTTCAGGTGATGATTTGTCGGACTCATTGCCCATACTTGGTTCATTGCAGTTCTCATTTTTCTATTTTTTTAGTATAAGAATCCCTCCCCCCATTTTTGTTGTTGTTTAGTCATTTAGTCGTGTCTGACTCTTCGTGACCCCATGGACCAGAGCACGCCAGGCACTCCTGTCTTCCACTGCCTCCCGCAGTTTGGTCAAACTCATGCTGGTAGCTTTGAGAACACTGTCCAACCATCTCGTCCTCTGCCGTCCCCTTCTCCTAGTGCCCTCCATCTTTCCCAACATCGGGGTCTTTTCCAGGGAGTCTTCTCTTTGGTCCCCCTATTTACACTGTTGCAGGAATTTATATATAGGTTGGGGGGGGGGGGTTGCCCCTCCAGCAGATATCATGCAGATGCAGCACAATACCAAAATCAGCGCAATCGCTTTTGTGACTTTTGTGATTTGTCCCCACAAAACACTTCATCACAGTTCCTTCCTATCTATTCAAAGGGCCTCTGCTGCACAATACCAAATGTAACAATTCACTGATAAATGTATCTATGTACTGGCTCACTAGGAAAAATTCAGAAATTTATATAGACATGTGAGCTCAGCTACTCAGCAGCCCCTCTCCCTGAGTGATAATCCCTGGCATCCTGATACCTGAGTGCCAGACAGGTAGCCATTCCAGAAATAACAAACCCAGATGAAGACAAAAGGGTGTGATTAACTTGGCTGGGAAACAGGGAAATGTAAATATTGCTTTTGTTACGCTTGATGGGTGTTTGGTGGAGGGAAGGGGAGGGATGGGGCAGGGTCCAGGATGCTCAGATTACTGCCACCAGACCTCCCCTTTCATGATGTAACTGTGATGTATTAGTGATGTAGTTTGGGGGGGGGTATGACATGGGGATTAGCAGCTAATAAAAGTTTGGGTTCTCTTTTGTATGGGGCTTCCATCTTGTTCCACCTGGTGGCAGGTGGGAGTCCTGTCACGACAGCCTTCAATAACGACCAAGCCTACTGGCTGCTGTTTTGCTCTGGTATTCCTGGCTGGTGTCCTTGTTTTTTGTCCTCAGATTTCTCCGTTAACAACACACGTTCAATTTGTGTGCAACTGCACACATGTGAATTGTGGCAAACCTGGAGGAGACCACAAATGTCACAAGAAAGGCACCATGGGGCATTTGTAGGCTTTTCCAATTGTGTTTCAAAAGTACAGTGGTGCCTCGCAAGACGAAAAGAATCCGTTCCACGATTCTTTTCGTCTAGCGGTTTTTTCGTCTTGCGAAGCAAGCCCATTAGCGGCTAAGCGGATTAGCGCTATTAGCGATTTAGCGGCTTAGCGGCTATTAAAGGCTTAGCGGCTAAGCTGTTAAAAGGCTATTAACGGCTTAGCGGCTTTGAAAAAGGGGGGGGGGAAGCAGGGGGGAAAGGGCGAGACTCGCAAGACATTTTCGTCTTGCGAAGCAAGCCCATAGGGAAATTCGTCTTGCGAAGTGCCTCCGAAACGGAAAACCCTTTCGTCTAGCGGGTTTTTCGTCTTGCGAGGCATTCGTCTTGCGGGGCACCACTGTACGTGATTTCACTGATGTGCATGGCGGAACCTGGTTGCGATGGCCATGGAGAGACAACAGGACGCTCTCTTGCAGACGCTGTTGCCATCGTCCGGACAAACGCCAGCTCATCCTCCTCCCTGAGCTCGGTGCTGGCAGGGCTGGCAGGGGAAACAGGCCTAGGGACATGGCAAGATCCAATCAGAAGCCGGGATGGATTTTGCAATTCTGGGACTATGTCTGGAAAACAGGGACACTTGGAGGGTATGACATATGCTCATAAGAGTGTTTAAAGTGAAGCAGTGGGCCTTGAAAGACCTTCATTGGTTCCCAGTATGTTTCTGAGCACAATTCAAAGTGTTGGTGCTGACCTTTAAAGCCCTAAACGGCCTCGGTCCAGTATACCTGAAGGAGCGTCTCCACCTCCATCTTTCAGCCCGGACACTGAGGTCCAGTTCTGAGGGCCTTTTGGCTGTTCCCTCCCTGTGAGAAGTGAGGTTACAGGGAACCAGGCAGAGGGCCTTCTCGGTAGTGGCACCCGCCCTGTGGAACACCCTCCCACCAGATGTCGAAGGAAAAAAACAACTACCATACTTTTAGAAGACATCTGAAGGCAGTCCTGTTTAGGGAAGCTTTTAATATCTGAAGGACTATTGTATTTTAATATTTTGTTGGAAGCCACCCAGAGTGGCTAGGTTTCCCCAGCCAGATGGGCGGATTATGTATGTATGTATGTATGTATGTATGTATGTATGTATGTATAAATAAATAAATAAATAAATAAATATTATAATTGGTGGTGGTGCCCGCCCTGTGGAATGCCCTTCCATTGGATGTCAAGGAAATAAACAACTATCTTACTTTTAGAAGACATCTGAAGGCAGCCCTGTTTAGGAAAGATTTTAATGTCTGATGTTTTATTGCATCATCATCATTAATTCTGTTGTCCCAGGGTGGCTGGGGAAACCCAGCCAGATGGGCGGTGTATAAAATAATAATAATAATAATAATAATAATAATAATAATAATAATAATAATAATTATTATTAAAACAATAGCCACCTAGTGTTTCTGCGGAGCACAAGGAGTGTTCTGTCATGTGACATAAACAAGGTACAAAGTTTGTGGGGAGAAGCAGAAAACTTTTGAACAAAATGGTGGCGCTGAGAGGCCTACCACATTTTACCCAGGCACCCTCGCGCTTCTGCCAAATTAGCACTGCAAATGGAGTCTGAAATGGCACTTCGTCTGCATTTACAGGAATATTGCCCCAGGACAAGAGATGTAATTCTCTGAAATGAAGAAAATTAAATCATTAACCCTCTTCACCCAATCCCCCTTCTTGCTGGAAAGTTAGTTTATGCACTTAATGAATATGGGACTGTCTTCCTAATGAGCATGAGATAGCTGATGTAATTGAAAATAGGGGGCGGCGGGGGGGTTGGGGAGAGGAACCGTTCCCAATCTTTCTCTTCTTTAAAATGTTCGTTTAGTTTGTAAATTTGAACGGGGAATGGTAAAAGATCGGAAGGATACACAACAGTCAGTCCTGCCTTTGGACTGAGGTGTGGGTTCAGGGAATAGCAAATTCTTCACCACTTGCTATCAGGGTTAAAAGATGATATAAAGCAAGGTAGGCAAGCCCCCCCCCCCATTGACTACCATATTAATCTGCACTATGCACAGCTAAATGAATAGGTCCATCCCCTTTCTGACCGCATTTGCAGACACTCCAAGTGTCCCTATATTCCAAGTGCAGTCCTGGATTTTCAGAAGTCGTCCCAGTTTCTGATTTGATCCTGGAATATCCCACTTTTCCTGTTTTCACTGATGAAATGTTGGAGAATGTGGAGTTATGAGGGACCCCTGCCCCCGAGCCAAGGAGTACAACCTTTAGAAGACATCTGAAGGCAGCCCTGGATAGGGAGGTTTTTTAATGCTCAATTATGTTTACATATATGTTGGAAGCCATCCAGAGTGACTGGGGCAACATAGTAAGATGTGTGGAGTATAAATAATAAAATGCTGCTGCTGCTGCTGCTGCTGCTGCTGCTGCTGGAATAGGTAAAGGTAAAGGGACCCCTGACCATTAGGTCCAATCGTGACCGACTCTGGGGTTGCGGTGCTCATCTCACTTTATTGGCCGAGGGAGCCAGCGTACAGCTTCCGGGTCATGTGGCCAGCATGACTAAGCTGCTTCTGGCGAACCAGAGCAGCACACAGAAACACCATTTACCTTCCCGCCGGAGCGGTACCTATTTATCTACTTGCACTTTAACGTGCTTTCGAACTGCTGGTTGGCAGGAGCAGGGACCGAGCAATGGGAGCTCACCCCGTTGCGGGGATTCAAACCGCTGACCTTCTGATCGGCAAGTCCTAGGCTCTGTGGTTTAACCCACAGCGCCACCCACGTCCCTGGATGATGGAATAGGAGATCCCTATTTTCATCGAAGAAATATTGGAGGCTATGCATTGGTACCATACATTTAAAGCACTATGATACCACTTTAAACAGCCATGGATTCTTTCCCCAAAGAATTCTGGGAGCTGTAGTTTGTGAAGGATGCTGAGAGTTGTTCGGCGACCCCTATTCTCCTGACATAGCTACAATTCTTAGAGTTCCCCGTGCAGAGTGATAAGAGATGAGTCAAGCACATCTCAGAGATGAGTCAAGCACAATGTTATATACCTAAGAGGAGCAGGCCTCTGCATATCTCTGTGTGAAGCTCCAAGCACAAGCCACCCCCAGCTGAGAGTCAATGGCCAAAGGTGAAGGGCTTAATAGACTCACGGTGAGGGATGCCTTTCCATTCACTCAGGGCTCTGCCCATGGCAATCCATGGCATCAACAGTGCCTTTTGGCAGCCTTCCTTTTTTATTGTACCAATTAGATATTTGTTTCATGGCTCTTCTTCCGTTTGCACAATGCATGAACATTTTAAAATTATATTATATTTTGTTTTCTTTTTAAAGTTTTGGTGCCCTGCCTTGCGCCTTTAGGAGATGCATGAAAGAAATTGAACTAAATAGACACACGGAGGGAGGGAGAAAGCCATAAATCAAGGAGGTTACCGGCGGTTAGGCAAGGTGGGAGGAATCTGTGGCCTTCCAGTTGTTTTGTAGACTACAAGTCCCATAATCCCTCACCTTCACCATGCTGGCTGGGGCTGATGGGAGCTGGAGCCCAACAACATAAGAAAGTTATGGAGCAAAATGTGGAAGCAGCCTTCTAAGCTGCAAGCTACCCGGCCCTGGATTGTTGTTGTTGTTGTTGTTGTTTAGTCTTTTATTCGTGTCTGACTCTTCGTGACCCCATGGACCAGAGCACGCCAGGCACTCCTGTCTTTCTCTGCCTCCCACAGTTTGGTGAAACTCATGTTTGTATCTTCGAGAACCATCTGTCCAACCATCTCGTCCTCTGTCGCCCCCTTCTCCTTGTGCCCTCCATTTTCCCCAACATCAGGGTCTTTTCCAGGGAGTCTTCTCTTCTCATGAGGTGGCCAAAGTCTTGGAGCCTCAGCTTCAGGATCTGTCCTTCCAGTGAGCACTCAGGGCTGATTTCCTTCAGAATGGATAGGTTTGATCTTCTTGCAGTCCATGGGACTCTCAAGAGTCTCCTCCAGCACCATAATTCAAAAGCATCAATTCTTTGGCGATCAGCCTTCTTTATGGTCCAGCTCTCACTTCCATACATCACTACTGGGAAAACCATGGCTTTAACTATACGGACCTTTGTCAGCAAGGTGATGTCTCTGCTTTTTAAGATGCTGTCTAGGTTTGTCATCACCTTTCTCCCAAGAAGCAGGAGTCTTTTAATTTCGTGACTGCTGTCACCATCTTCAGTGATCATGGAGCCCAAGACAATTCATATAGGGAAATTCTGTCAATGGACATTAGCCAGAGGTGAGGATCCTTTGGCCCTCCAGATGTTGATGGACTCCCATCATACCATACCAGGGGTGCCAACTGGAATACAATATGGGGGGGGGCAGCTAAGACGCGTCCCACATAATTGATCACATGATGTGGTACATGCGCACCATTTGAATGGCAATGCCCATCAACTTTGGGGTGGGTGGCCCCTTAAAATATTTTATGGGGGGGTGAAGCCCCATTGGCCCCTAGGAGTGGGCTCCTATTTCCCACACCTTGGCCATGGGGCTGGGACTCCAGGAACATCAGTAGGGCCAAATGTTTCCCATAGTGGTAAGGAGAAAAACCAAAGGCTTAGAAAAACTGAAATATGTTAACATAACATAAAATGGTTTATTCTGAGCTCCGAGGTCCAGTGCTGAGGGCCTTCTGGCTGTTCCCTCGCTGCGAGAAGCCAAGTTACAGGGAACCAGGCACTTCTTGGTAGTAGCACCTGCCCTGTGGAACGCCCTCCCACCAGATGTCAAAGAGAAAAACAACTAACAGACTTTTAGAAGACATCTGAAGGCAGCCCTGTTTAGGGAAGCTTTGAATGTTTAATAGACTATTGTATTTTAATATCATGGAACTTTGGAGTGTCAGGCATAGCCCTACTGGCTTTAGCCCAAACGTAGCAGAGTTTTCCTGCACAGCGAAGAAGCTAGTTGCGGCAGTAATGACAAGTCAGCTAGACTCAGAATAACTATTTACAGGATTTATTAAAAAGAAAAATAAAACCAGCAGAGTTTCTGCATACAAATCAAAGCAAAATAAATCCTCTCTTTCTCTCTCTCAAAACCATACACAGCACTTCTACTCCTAACAACACCTCACTTCAAACTGAGCTAGCAAACCCTTGATAACAGAGTTGAGTGCTGGTCGTTAACCAATCAGAGTAAGTAGTTTCTAGGTCAAGCAGACCTGGGCTTTCTGCCAAGAGTAAATTGACACCAGCCTGAGTTAATTGTGCGAAGCTAGAATCTGCAAGTTTCCCACGAGAACCAATTAACAGAAACTGAACACCCCCTCACAGATTCTGCTGAACAATTAACACCAAATACACCTATGTAGGAGATCATTTTTCCAGCAAACCTAAACCCTTGCACATTCGCTTGTTCTTTATCTTTGCCAATGGTTTAGTTAATACATCTGCTACATTTTCTTCACTTGATACATAAGTACAGGTGATTACATTGTCTTGTACACAGCAACGCACATTTTGGTATTTTACAGAGATATGTTTGGAGCGCGATTTGAAACCCTCTGTTTTACTTAAGGTTATACAAGCTTGATTATCAATGTAAACTTGTACTGGTTCTCCACAATTTACATTTAAATCTGTTAACAAATGCTTGAAATAAATCACCTCGTTGCACAATTCACTCAATGCGGCGTACTCTGATTCCGTTGATGACACACTTACAACGTCTTGCTTGCGTGACCGCCAGCTGATTAAAGCTCCACCGACCATTATGACTAGTCCTGTGACAGATTTTCTATCCGGCAAATTTCCCCAGTCACTATCACAGTAGCAACTCAACATTTCATCCTCTGAAGAATTTAATTGTAACATATAGCCAATTGTCTGTTTCAGGTACCTCAGAACTTGTTTTACCCCTTTCCAGGCATTTAGTGTGGGTTTTGAGACCAATCTACTTAATATGCCTACTGCATAGCTAATATCAGGTCTGGACCACTGTGCTAGATACAATAAACTTCCAATTACAGAGTGATATACATCAGGATGTTCAAATTCAGGACCCTCATCTATATGAAGTGTTTTTATGAAACCTGGATCCATAGGCACCACTGCCCCTTTGCAATCCTGCATCCTGTATGTAGTCAGTAGTTGTTTAACTTTGTTCTGCTGACTAATTAGGCAGCTGCCATCTTGGGCCCAGCACACTTCCAACCCTAGATATGTCCTAACCGGGCCTAAGTCTTTCACTTTGAACTTACTGGACAATTGCTTGGCAAACCTTTTAGTTTGTTTATCTGTTTTGCAGGCGTACAAAACATCATCTACATAAATCAGACAAAACTCTTGATCACTGCCTGTACCACGTACATAAACACAATTGTCAGCTGTACTCTGCTTGAAACCAAATGACACTAAGGCCTCATGGAAACATTTGTTCCAAGATCTTGCAGCCTGTTTGAGACCGTATAGAGCTTTGTTTAATTTCAACACTCTATTGGAACCTGTCTCATAACCAGGCGGTTCGGCTAGATACAGGTCTTCTGATATTGACGCATGTAAATATGCAGTCTGAATGTCAAAATGGTTTAACAGGAGTTTTCTCTTTGCTCCAAGCGTTAAAATCAGCCTTACACTGTCTCCCTTAGCAGTAGGGGAAAAAGTCTCGTCATAATCTTTTCCAGGCCTCTGAGAGTATCCTTGAGCCACTAAACGAGCTTTGTATTTGTACTCTCCTGTCACCAGAGGTTTAAGTTTGTACACCCACCTGCAGCCTACAATCTTTGCCCCCTCAGGCGCTGCTACTGGTGTAAAAACCTTGTGCTCATTCAGAGAGGACATCTCTTCCTCCATTGCCTGTTTCCAGAGCTCTGCCTCCTCTTTTGGTAACTTTAACACCTCCTGAAAACTCTTGGGTTCTGCACTTACACTAAACACATTTGCAGTATCTGGAGAAAAACGCACCGGAGGCACTCCTTTGTTTTGTCTCTTAGACCTTCTGGGAGAAAATTTTTCTTCTGACCCACTTTCCTCCTCAGAACTACGACCTCTCTTTTGTTGCTTAGCAACTGGTCTTTGGCTAACTCCACTTTCTTGAGAGCTCTTATCTGAACTTTCCTCCCCCTCAGACTCTGATTCTCTGTGTCTACCTTCAGAGTCATGAAGCTCCTGGGAAGGTTCAAACCAAACCTCAGTATTGGCATGTAGTCTCTCCCAGCCACTATGTTCACAAAAACTGGCATTCCTGGAGATCACAATGCCATTTGTCCCTTCAGCAAAGCGGAAACCTTTTCCCAGCTCCTGGTAACCCACAAACACTAACTGTTTGGTCTTAGGATCTCCCTTCTTTCTCATTTGTTTTGGAATTAATACCCAGGCCTTTGATCCAAACACATGCAAATGGTCAATTTTGGGTTTTTTCTGAAACAATTTAAAGTACGGGGTTGTACCTATAGTTTGATGAAAGAGCCTGTTTTGGAGATAACACGCGGTGAGCATGCTCTCCCCCCAATAAGACATGGGCAAATCAGCATCATCAAGCATGGCAAACATCATATCTTGCAAAGATCTGTTTTTTCGTTCTGCCACGCCATTCTCCTCTGGGGAAAAAGCGTTCGTTTTTCTATGCCCAATGCCACGCTTTTGTAACCAATCTTTAAAGGCATTTGACATAAATTCGCCACCTCTGTCCGTCTGAATCCTTTTGAGTTTAATGGACAGAAATCTTTCCACAGATGCCACCCAGCCTTTAAACTTAGTGAACACGTCACCCTTATTCTTCATGGGAAAAACCCAAGAATAACGTGTGGCGTCATCCACAATTGTTAGTGAAAAACGCGATCCACCCCTGCTTACAGCAAATGGACCAATTACGTCCATGTGAACCAGCTGTAGCGGTGCCTCACTAACTCTGTCACTTCTGGGGTAAGAGACTCTGTGGGTTTTAACCTTTTTACAAACATTACAATCAAGGTACTTGTTACAACTCTTTAAATTACCCCCATCAGCCAATTCAGACATTTTTAGTACACTTTTCCAGCAAGCATGCCCCATTTTCCTATGCAATAAGTGCACACAGTTGTCATGTATAGCTTTGTTATTCACTGCAGGCTGAGATTTACTGACTACTGCTGCAACTTGAGATCCTGCTTTAAGCCAAAACAAGCCTCCCTCTGACTTAGCAGTGCCTAAAATCTCACCAGCCTTCTTAATAATGCAACTGTCTCCTTCAAAATACACTTTAAACCCAGCTTTTAGCAAACAATCTACAGACATTAGATTGCTCCTTAATGACGGCACACAAAGTACATTTTGCAGGCATTCACGAAGACAAGGAACAAAAACTGCACCCCCCGAAATCACTTCGGAAGTACTTCCGTCTGCTAGAGCCACCTGGCTGCGCTGTGCTGAGTTCTTGGAAACAAACAATTCATCTGAATTCACGATGTGGCGAGATGCTCCCGAATCAACCACCCAGACCGCTTGTTTCTCATCAGCAATCTTGACCTCGCCGGTCACCAGCTGAGCCGACTGTTTTTGTTTGAAGAATTTCCTTTTACGCTGCTGCTGCTGCTGATCTCGTCTCTGCTCCTGCACTGGCAACTGAGACTTGACCAACTCCGGACATTGTCGTTTTAGATGCGCTGAAGACCCACATCGGAAACAACGCCTAACAGCAAACGCTGACTCCTCACCGGCACGCTGCTCTTGCTTCACCTCTGGTACGGCATGAGAACTCCTTCCAAACCGCCCACCTGTAGAAGCCTCTGCAGCCAACGACCTTTCTTGCCTCTTCTGCCATTCTTCAATCAAACGCCCAGTAACATAACTGACTGATAAATCATGCTCCTGCATGCCTTCTAGAGACAAAACTAAATTATCCCAGCTTTCCGGGAGAGAACTCAAAATAATAGCCACCTTCTCCTGCTGGTCTAACGCACAGTCTCTTTCCTGTAGCGCAACAAACTTTAACTGTAAACTGTGTAGGTGTTCCTGCATTGTAACCCCAGGCTGTAACATTGCCTTGTACAATGCCTTGCGAATGAACAGCTTGGAAACCGCTGTCTCACGCACATGGAGTTCTTTAAGTGCTTGCCACACACCTCTAGCTGTCTTGATTCCCCTCACATACGGCAACTGGGAATCTTCCAGCCCCAAGACAATTGTGGCCCTTGCTCTTTGGTCTTTATCGAGGTCTTCATCATCAGGCTTCGCAGGAAACTTACTCACCACTTGCCAGAGACGATCCCTCTGCAGCACTGCCTGCATGCGTTCCAACCACAGCAAGTAATTGGAGTCATTCAGATGCTCAAAAGCCATCTGAACTGGTTGTGAGGCCATCTTGAGAGCGATGTCCCTGGAACCCGGAACCAGCTACTCACGACCACCGAGAGAGAAAACAGGAACCACAGCACCCAGCACTCGCACGCTGCAGCTGTTGTCCTTGTGTCCGCTGCGTCACCAGCTCACCACAGTCAGGAACCAGCCAGAGAACAACAACTTCTGGAACTACTGGAACCAACGCCGTTGATGCTGACACCACCGCAACTCAGGCTGGCAGCACAATGCCCATAACCTCATGGAACTTTGGAGTGTCAGGCATAGCCCTACTGGCTTTAGCCCAAACGTAGCAGAGTTTTCCTGCACAGCGAAGAAGCTAGTTGCGGCAGTAATGACAAGTCAGCTAGACTCAGAATAACTATTTACAGGATTTATTAAAAAGAAAAATAAAACCAGCAGAGTTTCTGCATACAAATCAAAGCAAAATAAATCCTCTCTTTCTCTCTCTCAAAACCATACACAGCACTTCTACTCCTAACAACACCTCACTTCAAACTGAGCTAGCAAACCCTTGATAACAGAGTTGAGTGCTGGTCATTAACCAATCAGAGTAAGTAGTTTCTAGGTCAAGCAGACCTGGGCTTTCTGCCAAGAGTAAATTGACACCAGCCTGAGTTAATTGTGCGAAGCTAGAATCTGCAAGTTTCCCACGAGAACCAATTAACAGAAACTGAACATAATATTCTGTTGGAAGCCGCCCAGAGTGGCTGGGGAAACCCAGCCAGATGGGCGGGGTAATAATAATAATAATAATAATAATAATAATAATATAATAATAATAATAATAATGATGATGATGATGATGATGATGATGATGTCTTCCCTGCTCCCATTTTATATTCGCAGCAGCATGCGAAGCAACAGCAGATGGGGAAGAGGGAGATATCCCTCTATTCTAAGATATAGAGGGATTTGGAGGTGGGCAGGCAGGAAGAAAGGAGGCATGGAAGGAGAACCTTAAACCAGAGAACAACTTTTAGGGTCAAAATCCTCGCCCTGCACTGGCGGCAAACACTATGAGCTGCCCAACTTCGCATTGCATGGAGCCAGGAAATGCAAATGTTGGCAACACCAGTGGCTGACCCCTGGATTTGGATTCTGTATGCAAAATTAGAGGGGCAGCCAGGGTGGGGCAGTGAGCCCCTTTCTGGCCCCAGGGCCGTAAGCAACCGCCTGACCACATCACCCTCCGAAGCCAGCCCTGAATACGTCCACGTTGCTGCAAACGAGGTGAGCCATGTTTTGAAAAAGTCGAGCTGAAGTCAGACTCTCGCTTTGGATCATGCCTCTTTCCCCGGGAAAGCCTGGACCTTTGTTTCTGCAATGTCTCTGTTGGTGACAGATGGGGAAGCTGCCCTGCCGCATTTGTTACCTTCCCCCTGACATGCAATATGTCCACATTCTGACAGTGAGAGGAGAGGCTCCAGCTGTCCCACTTGTAATTGACAGTAAGACACTCTTTCCACTTTTGACAGAAGCATTAACATCATATTGGCCGTTTAGTATTATTATTACTATTATTATTATCTGAGAAAAGCCATAGTTATCCAGGATTTCTTTATTCTTTTTTAAAAAAATTGCCCCGGTTTTTTCACCTTATACAATCAGATTTCTTTCCTTTCCTTTTAAAGCTACAGTCATACCTCGGGTTACAGACGCTTCAGGTTGTGTTTTTTCGGGTTGCGGTAGTACCTGGAAGTACCGGAATGGGTTACTTCTGGTTTCAGCGGTTGCGCATGCGAATCGCAACCTGCATGTGCGCAGATGGGTCGCTGCAGGTTGTGGATGCTGCGGGTTGCGGACGTGCATCCTGCACGGATCACGTTCGCAACCCGAGCGCCCACTGTATTAAAGAAAACAAAAGGATACCAAGGTGAGCCGAGCCTAGAACAGGTTTCATCTCTGTCTAGTCTAATTGGAACATGACTGGCGAATGATGCTATTGCTATGGTTTATACAGCACCAACGGTGTAGCTGATGATTTTTTTAGAGCAACGTAAGCAAGAAGATGACGCGGGTGGCGCTGTGGGTTAAACCACAGAGCCTAGGGCTTGCCGATCAGAAGGTCGGCGGTTTGAATCCCCGCGACGGGGTGAGCCCCCATTGTTCGGTCCCTGCTCCTGCCAACCTAGCAGTTCGAAAGCACATCAAAGTGCAAGTAGATAAATAGGTACCACTCCGGCAGGAAGGTAAACGGCGTTTCCATGCACTGCTCTGGTTCGCCAGAAGCGGCTTAGTCATGCTGGCCACATGACCCGGAAGCTGTATGCCGGCTTTCTCAGCCAATAAAGCGAGATGAGCGCCGCAACCCCAGAGTTGGTCACGACTGGACCTAATGGTCAGGGGTCCCTTTACCTTTTACCTGTCTAGTCTAATAGGAATATGACTGGCGAATTATGTTATTGCTACGGTTTATACAGCGCCAACAGCGTAGCTGATGATTTTTAGAGCAACGTAAGCAAGAAGATAAGTTTTTGCAGGCTTTTGGTCATGCACATGCTCAGATCAAGACCACGTGAGTCACCAGTTCCATTTCCGCTGTTGGGCTCCATGATAATTTGGATTCTGTGCTGAAAGGAGACAGCAAAATAAATAACCCTCGGAGGGTTTTTGGACTTATTGGTGACAAGCCGGGTGATTTATGTCCATTTGGTTTCTTCTCCCTCTTTCTGTCCTTTGTGTATATACCTCCTCAGTCAGCAATAAAGCTTGGCTCTCCCCTAACCTTAAATCCTCTGCAGCCCTGTTCATTGTGTAATAGGTTCTTAATAAGATTGGGGGGAAATAAAGTCAACTCTGAACACATAAGTCACAGGGAGATGAGTATGACAAAGCTTTTCTCTCCCAAATTAGATTCAAGCGGGTTTGCAACAGAGGCCACTTCTCCTCCCAACATCCATCAATAACACAATGACTGCTGCAAGCAGTTACTTAATTTAAAAACAAACATTGGATATTTTGAGAGGGTGTCGAAGGGGCTTCTCATTTCAGAATAATTACTCTTAAATTGCTGAACTAATACCGGAGGGAGAAGAGGGTAAACAGTTTTAGGCCCCATCTGCACGAGATATTTAAAGCGGTAACATACCACTTTGAGCAGTCATGGCCTCCCCCAAAGAATCATGGGAACTGTAGTTTCTTAAGGGTGCAGAGAGTTGTTAGGAGACTCCTCTCCCCTCCCCCCCGAGCTACAATTTCCAGGGTGGTTTAACAAGGAACCTCTCTTCCCAGGGAACTCTGGGATTTGTAGCTCTGTGAGGGTTTACAAGTTTAAGAACAGGCTGGAGATTTATGCTTGCGGAAAGAAAATGGTGTCAGGGGAATTTAAGTACTCATTTGCCCCAGCTCAACAAATCCCCCCCCCCATTTAATGATTTTTCACAGTTAGAAAAGTGATGAGAAATTCATTGAAAAGTGTAGGAGGAATGAATGATTAATGAGAAAGCATATATACAAGCAAACGGGGATGCGGGTGGCGCTGCGGGTTAAACCACAGAGCCTAAGACTTGCTGATCAGAAGGTCAGCGGTTCGAATCCCCATGACAGGGTGAGCTCCCATTGCTCGGTCCCTGCTAGCAGTTTGAAAGCACGTCAAAGTGCAAGTAGATAAATAGGTACTGCTCTGGCAGGAAGGTAAACAATGTTTCCGTGCACTGCTCTGGTTCGCCAGAAGTGGCTTAGTCCTGCTGGCCACATGACCCAGAAGCTGTATGCCGGCTCCCTCGGCCAATAAAGCGAGATGAGCGCCGCAACCCCAGAGTCGCCCACAACTGGACCTAATGGGCAGGGGTCCCTTTACCTTTACTATACAAGCAAATCAGGGTGAATGCTCATTGTCATATAACTGCTCTGGAAACAAATCCAATAATACTCAATAAAGACTTGACATACGTAGTTTAACCCCTGTGCAAGCAAATTGGGATGAACACTATATAAACAGGTAGTCTGGATGTCGGGATGCCAGACAATTCCAATAGGAACAGAAATGAGAGCGGAAACTGCCAATGTTCGCTTATCAATTCCATGTCCAGAATGGAAATCAATCCAGTGAACACGATCAGTTTGCAAATTGTCCATACTTGATTAAATTTCCATCCCATTTGCATGGCATTTCCTTTGCATTGACGTGAGCAGGGTGGAATAACAACATGACAATGTAATTTACATGGGCGTAGCCAGGATCTATGCGGGGGGGGGGGGGGGGAAGGACACCCCCCTGTCCTCTTCCAGAACCGAGCTACCTGTGACGCGATTGGTGAGTTCACAGATGCCACGTTTATCGCTTAGTTGGCTTGCCAGTTGCGTTGCTAGAATGCGCCACAAAATCATCCAAGTGACCTTGGTGAGAATTTCAATTTCAAATATTCCGAGTATTTCTACTTTTCGTTAAGTATATTTATTTATTTACTCGATTTAGGCAGAGTTGCGCCCCTGCCCCCTGGCTATACTCATGGTAATTTACGTGATCAGTTACATCAGTTCAGTAAGCTATGTAATTTTGCCACAGCGGACAGTGAGAGAAGTAACATACCTTTTGCTGGAAGGCAAACTGCGGTGAAATGGAAACAGCACTGCATACAGTGGTACCTCGGGTTAAGAACTTCATTCGTTCTGGAGGTCCGTTCTTAACCTGAAACTGTTCTTAACCTGAGGTACCACTTGAGCTAATGGGGCCTCCCGCTGCCACCGTGCAATTTCTGTTCTCATCCTGAAGCAAAGTTCTTAACCTGAGGTACTATTTCTGGGTTAGCGGAGTCTGTAACCTGAAGCGTCTGTAACCCAAGGTCCCACTGTACAACAAATACTGAGCAGAATGAAAAACGATGCCTTCTTATATCCCTCTCTGGAAGACAGCCTACATTGACAGAAAAAATGTGTGTAGCCTTTGCTCTCTAAGAACTCAGGAAGCTGCCAAATCTTGAGTCAGACCACTGGTCCAATTTGCTCTGTACACTGATAGGAAGCAGCATCCCAGATTACTGTAAAATATTATATGCCTCTGAAGACAGTATGGAAACTTTAGCTGGTGCAGGATTTAGCAGCCAAGTTTCTCACTGGGGCAAGACAATTTGATCACATTGCACAAATCCTATTCCATCTGTTGTGGCTACCAAATACTTTCCAGGCCCCATGGAAAGTTCTGGCATAGACCTATAAAGCCTTAAATGGCTCAGGACCACAATACCTCAATGACTACCTCATGAACCTACCTACACCCTGCAATTATCATCTGAAGCCCTTCTTTGTGTGTCTCCTCCATGAGAGGATTCGGAGGGTGGCAACACAAGAATGGGGCCTTCTCTGTAGTGGCTCCCCATTTGTGGAATGCTCTCCCCAGGGAGGTCCGCCTGGCACCTTCATTATGCACCTTTAGGTGCCAAAAAAAAAATGTCCCTCTTCAACCAGGCCTTTGGCTGATTGACATCTGATGCCCTTTTAAAAATGTGTTGTGGGTGAGGGAATTATTGGGTTGTCTTTGTTTTTATTATGTATTTTGTGTGTTTTTTGTTATGTACTGAGTTGAATAGGATCCAAAAGGCAGCAGTCTGATTGGTCCTAGAACACTAGGATTCAGAATGCAGCAGTCTGATTGGTCCGCAGGAGCCACCCAATCCAACTCTGGGTGGAAGTGAATCCGCAACCTGATTGGCCTACAGGAGAATCCCAGAATTAGCCAGTCACGTGTGGCCCATTGTGTAAATAATGTATATAAAGCAGACATTTTGGGGGAACTTCCATTCCTCACTACTCTCAGCTGAATAAAGAGCATGAAATCCACACTCGACTCCGAGTATATTTCACTTTTATATTGTGATTTTATGTTGTGAACCACCTTAAAATCTACAGGTATAGGGCAGCATACAAATAATAATAATAATAATAATAATAATAATAATAATAATAATAATAATACAGACAGGCAACTGCTCTCCCAGGTTTCAGGCAGAGGACACTCCTGACCTACCTGGAGATAGTGAGGATTGAACTTGGAACCTTCTGTGTGCAAAAACAGATGCCCTACTGCTGAGCCAAAGCCCATGCCCTAATGCCTGAGAGCCTTTTAACTGGGATGCATAGCTGAGCTGAGGGCTCTCCCCATTCCTATGGCACCTGTGTGGAGATCGCTTCCCCATCAAGCGGATGTATCTTACAACTGTTCTGCCAGTGCTTTGCACTGCAGGAATTCCATCGCCTGTCCCCACCCACCCGTTGACTATGCGGCGAGAGAAGAACTGTACGAAAGTCTGTTATGGGCCATTATGAAAGAGCACTCAATTATTGCCATTGCTTTTCAGCAAATTGATATGTGTGCAGCTGCGTGGCTCCACTTCCAGTTGTTAAAAGACAGAGCGCGTCAGAGCCGAGAACAAGGGAAAGATCTGCTGTGTAAGTAGTATTTGTCAGAAAACCAGAGTAATTGCTGCTGTTTGCTGTGATTTATTGAGGTAACAAAGGTTAATAACAGTGTCACTCAGTCTCATTTTCATGTCATTATGATGTACCAGCCACAGAGCGCACCACAGCTGGGATAAGGGGGCTCCATCACTGGGCTTTATCTGACTGAGAGAGAGAGAGAGAGAGAGAGAGAGAGAGAGAGAGAGAGAAATACAGCCTTCTTTTTAGTATTCTCCAAATGCCTGCAGGCCTTTTGTTTTGAAACTCAACGGACAAGAGGGAAAGACCTTTGGGAATGTTGTGATGTGCAAGGGGTTCTTGTGTCTGTAGGCTTCCCTGTTTTATTTCAAACTGCAAGGAGAGTGGCTCCATGCCTCCAGTTCTTGCCTGTGGAAAACTACTCCTTCCTTTGAGAAGAAGACCTTTAAGGTGGGAGAACTTCCCTGGTCTTGATGTGTAACAACTCAAGAATCAGGGATGTGCTTGCAAGGTTCTTTTCCGCTGTGGCTCTGATCAGCACAGAGACCAGGAACGATGTGTGTTGCAGTGGGCAGGAGATGACCCTTGATTTCTATGTTCTTTTGTTCTGTGTCCATGTGTGCTGCCACAAGATGTGGTGATGGCTTTCAGCTTGGACCGGTTTGGACCAGATTCATGGGAGATGAAGGCTATCACCAGTGGCTACTAGTCATGATGGCTATGTACCACCTCCAGAGACAGAGGCGGTATGGAAGGGGTCAGGAGGGAGTTTAATATGCTTTCTAGGGGGTGGGGCACCTTGGAGACTTTCTGATGCTGCCCTGGGCTCCTTTGGGAATAAGGGTGGGATATAAATCTAATCAATAAAAATCAATCAATCAATCAAATAATTTATGCCTCCTCTCTTTTCTCTTTAACAATATCTTTGCCTCTATTCCATAACTTTGCAATACATTTCCCCCCCCTCTCTCTCATTCCACCCCCCTCCATGGAGAAATCAGTCATGCGCTTTCCTCTTCCTTTCCTCCAAAATAAATAAATACGGTAAATCTCCAGACCAACCAGTGTTGCTCCCACTGGCCCAAATGTCTATTTAGCACCACCCAGTACACACCCCTCCCTCCCTCCTTCCCTGCCCACCCCCAGCTTGTAGCATGGAAGCCCCTTTCTTCCTCCTCCTAAGATTAGGCTCCATCTATATGTCTTAACCATATGCCCCCAAAGTGAGGAATTCATTAGCATACATTACACATTCATAAGAAAGAAATGGGCCAGGAGAGTGGGAGGCGTTGCAATTTATCTCAGCTGCTCCTTGACATGCTGCCTGGCAGGAGGGGTGGGGGGAGAAGCAACGCTCAGAGCTGGAGCTGCGATTCGGCCCCTTGCACCTGCTTCTAGGGAAATCCAGACTCTTCCACCCACCCTCTCTGCCGCGAATGGGGGAGAAGTCAGATTCAGTTCACATTTAAAGGTGAACCTGCCCCATTCACCCTTTCAGAAACAATGCACAAACCGAAACGTGGCTATCCTTTGAAATTCACACTTCTCTGAATTTTGCAATGCAGCTCTCCGGTCAAGTAACATGGGGAGGAAAGCACCACATACTGCGATAAAGCACGCATAAATATGTTTGTGAAAATAACATGCAAAAATGTTTGGGAAGAGAACGTAAAAATAAATGAAATTGATATGCAAAAACTGTGTATGTTAGGCAATATCGCATAGCAAAGAATGTGTATGTTAGGAGTCATTTGCACTAATGTGCTGGTGAATTTTCATGAGGACTTCAATTCTTTCACCATCACAAAGAGATGTGGAAATGTGGAGAAGAGAACTTAAGGCTGGAAAAATGAGAAATCGTCCTACACCCCATTTTCATCTCTATTGAACATGTTTTGCAGGGTATCATTTTGTTTGAGAAATCTGCTTCACTAGAGGTGGCCACAGGAGAATACTACTACTACTACTACTACTAATTTATTCATACCCCACCCATCTGGCTGGGTTTCCCCAGCCACTCTGGGCGGTTCCCAACAGAATTTTAAAAACACGATAAACATCAAACATAAAAAACTTCCCTAAACAGGGCTGCCTTCAGGTGTCTTCTAAAAGCCAGATAGTTGACATCTGATGGGAGGGCATTCCACAGGGTGGGTGCCACTACCAAGAAGGCCCTCTGCCTGGTTCCCTGTAACCTCACTTCTCACAGTGAGGGAACTGCCAGAAGGTCCTCAGAACTGGACTTCAGTTGAACAATGGGGGTGGAGACGCTCCTTCAGAAGAGAAGGATATACACTTGCATGTTTTTCTCAACTTGACAAATGATTTCTGATTTTCCAGATGACCATCCTGTCTGGCCACACCAGCCTGCCTCTGCTAGGGTTGCTGTGTCTCCTACTCTGTGGATGAGGGTACTCTTGTTGAAGGGCAGCCGATGTTTGGTTTAAAGCCAAAGGGAGACTGGGGTGGGAAGGGCTGGAACAGGTCAAACTTGATGTTGCCCATCAACAGCACTTGGTCACAGTGAGCCAGTAAAATGTAGTGGTTAAGAGCGGTGGACTCGTAATTTGGTGAACTGGGTTCGCTTCCCCGCTCCTCCACATGCAGCTGCTGGGTGACCTTGGGCCAGTCACACTTCTCTGAAGTCTCTCAGCCTCATTCACCTCACAGAATGTTTGTTGTGGGGGAGGAAGGGAAAGGAGATTGTTAGCCATTTTGAGACTCCTTAAGGTAGTGATAAAGTGGGATATCAAATCCAAACTCTTCTTCATCATCGCTAAGCTCTACTGTGGTCCAATTTAAATTAGGGCAATTATTTCTAAAATGTACTAAATTATCCCATGCAGTTTTTATGCAGATCTGTGCTCTTGTTTTCCCCCATGATACATTTCCTCTTTTTGTGTGTGATGTCACTACCATACCCTCCGCTCAGTTCATTTAACCTTAGTGCATAAACTGCTGGCAGAGGAAAAAAATGACTAATCTATCCATCTTGGAAGTGTATGTTTTGTGTGCGTGAGAAAGAGAGAATGAGGGAGGGAGGCTGAGAAAGAGAGAGGGTTGATATCTCAGTTTATTTTGCTTTTATCACACTTTCTGCAGAAAACAGCGGGAATAGACCTCCCCCGGAACATCACAACAAAAGCCAAGAGAGGCTTGTAAGAAGTGAGGTCACAGCAAATGTGACATATATATTGAATACTGAATGCACCGGGAACCCTGTGAGTTATCCTTTCTATCTCTCCCTGTGTTTGGCGCTTGGTTACTTGTTTACAAAATACCATTGCTGTTTAATTTTTTTAAGGCACTCCAACAAAAGCATTCCACTTACGTTGTACATCAGGAGTAAGGAACTCCAGCTGACAGCAGGGTTTTGCCAGGTCCTCTGGGTCCTCTCCTGCCCATCAGCTGCTTAGCAGGGAGCGGATGAGAGGCAGCAGGACTTTGATGTTGTGCAAAGGATGCAGCAGCAGCTATTCCATCTGCAAGAAGATCTGCTGCCAGATCATCAAAGCACGGGGGGGGGGGGAGCGTGCATCTGGGAGGTTCAAAAAGATGCAAAAAGTCACCCCTGCATTTCACAGCTACGCATGTGCAATTTTCGGGATTCTGTTGCAGATGGAAGTTGAGGCTTTGAATAGTTGTGAGGGATGGCTTGCAGTTCAGGTGCACATGGGCACTGTTGCGTTCTTTCCTTTTACACAGGCAGTTACTTCTCCCAGCACATGGAAACACAGCACATGAATGCTTCTCCCTGCATGTAGAAGCATAGGCTAGGCAACTCTCTGACAAGCTAGTTTTCTATGTGGAAGGAATTTTTCCAAGCAGATTTCAATAACTCCCCACGAAAAAAGGACCCAGGGACACTATCTTCAAAGTATGAAGCAACACAGTTAAGTCACAGGATTACCTCCCCATGAGAATTAGTATGGCAGGTTCCAGGTTTGAGGAGATCATCAACGAAGTGTCACCTGGTGATTCCAATCCTACATCTCTGGCCCCTTCCAATATAATATCCCTCCCCCCCCCCAAAAAAAAAAGGAAGAGGGGGGAAAAGGACAGAGCTACTGCACCTTTAATAGTAATGTAGAAGAGGGAATTTCAGCAGGTATAATTTCTCACTATTAAAGGTATAGGAGCACTGCCTTCTTTGTCCATCTACCCTTCCAGTAAGGGTAGTGGTAAGTAGTGGTAGTTGCTCCAATAAGTATCAGGAATGCAGGAGACACCATTTTTATTTCCCCACAATGCCTCACATATAGCTTGCCTCAGAGACACCATGGGAAATTGAAAGTGTGACCTCTAGTCTTAGCTAGCCACTGCTGATTAGAGGACCAGATCTTTTTAGGGGTGGGTGTGGGACTAGACTAGGTGTCAAGAAATTGACAAAAGATCTTGATTGCCATCAGTAGTAATGATCATCCTGCAAATTTGGTCTCAGTTCTCACTGGGAGGGTTTGACTAATTTGCTATGTGTGGAGTAGTGGTTAGGAGCATTGGCCATGAGCCAGAAAGTTGCCAGCTCACCGTGGAACTCATTAAAAACTCATTAAGAAAGCTGTTATTGGCACAACCTCCTCATTGTCAGGCCATATGACTGTACCTCAACCTGTAACCAAGTCTAAGCATATGCACCCCAAACAATCATAGATTGCTTCCCAGTCGCATTTTTACCCCACCTATTTCCTTCTTCTTCCTCTGTTCCCTGCTCCCTCCCTGTGCCAAGGTTTATGTTATAAGTTGCTTGGGGCTGCTTTCTTCTTGTACTCTGTAACACAGGGCCTGGGGACCTGTTCCAGCCCAAGGGCCACCTTCCTTTCTGGGGGCCATATTCCAGTGGAGGGTGGAGCCACAGGCAAAACTGGGCAGAGCAATGAATGCAAATTTTGCCTTTGTATGCTAGCCTGCTGTCTATGCACAGTTGCACATCTTTCTCTGTCCTCCATCCAAAGAACCAAGAGGTATTGTTGGAAGTGAAGGATAGGCTATTGCCAGGATACAACTTTGGATGAGCCCTAGAGGAACTCCTGTAGCTGACAAAAAATCACGGCACAAGACCAGTCCTACCATTGGGCAGAGTGAGGTATCTACCACAGGCAGCAGATGCTGAGGGGCAGGGTGCACAGAGAAGGAGCTGAAGGACAGAGCTATGTGTGCCATGTGGTGGATCCTTAAAGCTGGGCTGCCCCCTGCATGTGCTGTAGAGGACATTGCCCCATTTGTAACAACGAAGTAAGGCTAAACTGCCCATCTAGTTGTTCTTTGTATATGGAGCATGGAGAGCCGTCCCCTCATTCTCAGGAAGCAGAATGTCCTGGGGCCATCCCTGTCTGCAAGAATTACTACAGATGGAAGTAGTAACTAGCGTTACTAATGTTACTATTGTGCTGCCAAAGCTTCCTGTTACGGAGGTTTCTTTGTTTTGATGGTAAAGGTAAAGGGACCCCTGACCATTAGGTCTAATCGCGGATGACTCTGGGGTTGCGGCACTCATTTCGCTTTACTGGCCGAGGGAACTGGCATACAGCTTCCGGGTCATGTAGCCAGCATGACTAAGCCATTTCTGGTGAACGAGAGCAGCGCACGGAAACGCCGTTTCCCTTCTTGCTGGAGCGGTACCTATTTATCTACTTGCACTTGGCTGCTTTCGAACTGCTTTCCTCCTATATACATAAAAATGTAAGGCTGTCATCACCCTGCAGTTCGTATGGCCGTTGATAGGCAGCCACGCCAACTCCAGTATGATAAATGGCAGGCAAGCAAATAAGCAAGGGTGCTGTTTAAAAGAGGGGGAAATGCTGTTTAGCCAATGGCATTAATATGAAGAAAGGTTGCAGTGTTTGGGACTTTTTTAGTTTAGACAAAAGGTGAGTAAGAGGCAATAGGATAGGCCTCTATAAGATTATGCATACCATGGAGAAAGTGGATAGAGATGTTTTTTTCTCCTCTTATAACACAAGAACTCACGGACATTAATGAAGCTGAATGTTGGAAGATTTAGGACTGATGAAATATAGTCCTTCTTCACACAGCACATAGTTAAACTGTGCAACTCGCTCCCCCAGTGATGGTCACCAACTCGGATGGGTTTAAAAGAGGATCGGAGAAATTCATGGAGGAGGAGAGGGCTGCCAGTGACTCCTAGTTGTTTTGTTACCGGAAAAATCCGAGGGCTCCCTTGGACAAAAAGTAAAGACACCAACCAGAGTAAATTGGAGCAAATCAGCAGCCTGTAGGCTTGGCCTTTATTGAACTGTTGCAACAGGGTGTTCCCCTCACTTGCAAGAGAGAGGAAAGACAAAGAAAAATGGTGTGCAAGGTCTTATAAAAACTTTTGAAATTCCCCTCCTGTAGCTCAAGCCCACCCCCAGAAACATCATGCATACATTACAGAAAGGTGGGGTTGAGGGAGGAGTTGGTGGTAACCTGAGTGTCCTGTCACCTGGCTGGTTCCTCCTTTCCCCCCTCCCCATGAGTCACTTCCAGGAGACAAAGGGGAGTTTGCAGTTTCCTGCCCCCAGAGGGAAGATCTGACCATTGTCCTTTGTTTCAGTCCATGCTGAATCCACTCCCATATGCAAGTTCTTTGTGATCTTGATGGTCTTCTGTCTAGGACCATCAGGGTTGGCATAGCAACTGGGCAGGGCTCCTGTGGATGTGCTGGGATGGTGAAGGGATTATGGCTGACCAGAACCAAGCCACCCCCCTTTGATAGTCCTTGTCATATGGAGTAAAATAAAAGTGGAACAGTGCAGATCCGATGTATGGTTCATTTTCTATGAATTTATAACAGAAGTGTGGCGTATGTAGTGTGTGAGTGTGAGTGTGTGTGAAGTTTGTACAAACTGAATGATTGGGGTGGGGGGGTTCCTGCTACAGTTTGAAACCATGGGAGTGTTGGGATCACAGAATGCTGTGTGAGATAGTAAGTCTGCAGGCTTGAGTTTGCTAGCTGATGCAACTGGCTGATGCCATCAGCCTGCAATACTTTCTATGGAAGTGCTGGGTCAGAATGACTCAGCAGTAATGTGCTGTCAGTTGATTGGCTGTCATCGGTTTAAAAGGGAAACCTGTCCAGCAGTAAAGGTGGTGGTGGTGTAGAGGAGTGTGGTCAGAGAGAGAGAGACTTAGAGGTCTTCCTATTTGCCTTAAGGTGCAGCCAGGTACTCTGTTTGACTGTATGAACTGCTCGTGTATTATAGCCTGTAGAGAGCCAGCGTGGTGTAGTGGTTAAGAGCGGTGGACTCGTAATCTGGTGAACTGGGTTCGCTTCCCCTCTCCTCCACATGCAGCTGCTGGGTGACCTTGGGCCAGCCACACTTCTCTGAAGTCTCTCAGCCCCACTCACCTCACAGAGTGTTTGTTGTGGGGGAGGAAGAGAAAGGAGATGGTTAGCTGCTTTGATACTCCTTAGGGTAGTGATAAAGCGGGATATCAAATCCAAACTCTTCTATATAAAAAGGTAAAGGTACCCCTGCCCGTACGGGCCAGTCTTGACAGACTGTAGGGTTGTGCGCCCATCTCACTCAAGAGGCTGGGGGCCAGCGCTGTCCGGAGACACTTCCGGGTCACGTGGCCAGCGTGACATCGCTGCTCTGGCGAGCCAGAGCCGCACACGGAAACGCCGTTTACCTTCCCGCTAGTAAGTGGTCCCTATTTATCTACTTGCACCCGAAGGTGCTTTCAAACTGCTAGGTTGGCAGGCGCTGGGACCGAGCAACAGGAGCGCACCCCGCCGCGGGGATTCGAACCGCCGACCTTTCGATTGGCAAGTCCTAGGCACTGAGGCTTTAACCCACAGCGCCACCCCCGTCCCCTTCTATATAGCTTGCAATAAATATACTGCACTGAAGAACCTGGAACTCTGAGCATTTCTGCTAAAGCGCCGCGAAGAATTCGCGACAGGGAGGGGAGAGGGCTGTTGTGCTTGTGTTCTGCTCCTTGGTTTCTCACAGGCATCTGCTTGGCTACTGTGAGAACAGGATGCTGGACTAAATGGGCCATTGGTCTGATCCAGCAGACAATTGTGATGCTTTACTGTTTTTAAATGAGTTTTCAGTCACTTGGAGACCTTTGGTAACAAGTAACTAACAGATCCTGAAGCTGAGGCTCCAATACTTTGGCCACCTCATGAGAAGAGAAGACTCCCTGGAAAAGACCCTGATGTTGGGAAAGATGGAGGGCACAAGGAGAAGGGGACGACAGAGGACAAGATGGTTGGACAGTGTTCTCGAAACTACAAACATGAGTCTGACCAAACTGCGGGAGGCAGTGGAAGACAGGAGTGCCTGGCGTGCTCTGGTCCATGGGGTCACAAAGAGTTGGACACAACTAAACAACAACAACAACAACAACTAACAACCACAGTAACAAAACAATACTACTTGTGAGACATAAAGAAGAGTTGAGTTCTCCCCTCCACATGCTGTTGGGGGCATGGGAAATTTGGAACACCCCTCATGGATGGCTGGTGGGTGCAAAACTGCTTTCTCCATAAAACCTGAAGATATATAATGGATTAGTGACCACGTCAGCTGTGCAGTGTTCTGTAATGTCTTGATGGAGGGTGGGGGAAATTAATCTGGTTGTACCAAGATTTCAGAAATAGAGAGGAGAGGGGGGAAACTACTGGATTCCACTGCGACTAGCAAAACAGCCTTCTAAACAAACATCATCAGAGCAACTCAGTCCCCTCATTAGCACTCTTAACATCAAAGGCTCTCCTGCAGCAGAATTAACTATTTCTTTCAGGACGCTCAACAAAAGGAGGGATCCTAATGAGGTTAGTTAAAGGGGCTGCCCTGTTTCATTAGCTCTGCTGGGCTAGGTCTGCCAGTGAGGAACTATCAAGTAGATTGCTTTTTAAAAAATTACTCTGTTAATTGATATAAAACAAAAAGGACACAGATTAGTTGCATGCAATTAGCAAATTAATTATTGGCAATTACAGACTTAATAACGGAGTCGCTTTGCTGCTGTGTATTGGATTCTATGGCCCACATTCCTCACATTTATGAGCTGCAGATGTACCTGACACATAGACATACATACATGCATTAATTCACACACACACACACACACACACACACACACACACATCATAAAAATAAAATATTTAGTTTATAAATAAATCTTTATTCATTTCTGTTATGCTGCTTTAGAGGTTGCTAGTATAGCACTTATGGGTGCACCTCGTACCCTGCCCTGAAATTATCCAGTAGAATAGGTTGCCCTGTGTGCTGGACTGCAGTGGAGGTTTTTTCTTTAAAAATAATTCATTTAAAGCTCACAATGCTTTATCGAGTATGTAAATATGCTTAGAGACCCCCAAAGGTTGGTGACACCGGTGCTATTTGAATTGAGGAAAATCAGTCCCTTTAAGACATGTAGCCTCAGCTCAACATTGATCCTTTAAAAATCTGAGTGACTTTTCCCCAAAATATCTTGAAGAAAACAGGGCTATGCCATCAGTCATTGATGGCAGCGGTGGAGCAAGCTGATTGGATGCCTGGGGCGGCACATGTGACCTGCACCCGGGGCGGGGCCAGCTGCTCAAGGGGTGGGGCCAGCCATGGCAGGATGCTCTGTGGGGCCTCCGAGGAGTCTGCTTGCCTCCTCCCACTCAGCCACCCTACAGCTGAGGGAGAGGCGGCGGGCGAACCATTTGTGGCAGCGCAGAGCCTGCGGGCGCCCAAGTCACTGCGTCACTCCGAGGAGAGATGCAAAGCTTGGGCACACTTCAGGCCCTGCGATGAGTGCCGCCTGGCATTTTGTCACCCGCCCTCAGTGGTGACACCTGGGGCGGACCGCCCCCACTGTCCCCTCCTCCTCCCCTGATTGAGGGAGGAACCTTATTGTGCTGTTCCTGGGGCTAACTGAGAGGCGAGGTCCGAGTCCAGTCCAAGGTTGATGGTGCGGTATGGAGGCTGTCCGTCAAAGCTGTAGCTGGGTCCAAGGCAGGGAGTCGGGTGGGATCAGGAACTCTGGCAGAAGAGCAGGACAGGGTGCAGGCAGGAACAGGCTAGCAACAACGTTGCTCCCGCAACCTGGGATTGGAGCTGACTGGCTTTTATCTGCCCCAAGGCACAGGGCAGCCCCAGTCCACAGGTGACTCGCCTCTCCTGGCCTGGAGGCGAGCACTCCTCCTGCAGGAACTTAGTTCCCTCCGCCTCTCTGCCCTGAGCCTCTGCAGCTCAGTAGAGGCTGGGGGGTTACCGGACCCAGAGGCAACCTCCTCTTCCCCTGACGGGGCTGAGAGTGGAGCACCTGGAGGCAATGGGTCCTCTACCACCTCAGGAGCCAGAGCAGACTCACTTGTGCCTGCACCTGAGGATTCAGCACAGGTGAGGACCCTTCAGGCTCAGGCCCCAGCCCCGGCTCAGCTGGTTCTGGAGGCGGGGACTCCTGTGCAGGCTGGGATTCCTCAGGTTCAGCCTCTGAGTCTGAATCCCAGGCCATCACACTTATGTTCCCTGGAAGGGCAGATGAGGGCCATAGAATGTTGCAGAATTCTCTTTCCAAAAGTCCAGGAATGTTTCTCTTCTGCTGGTTGTGCCCTGTGGGCAATGGGTCCAAAAACAGGGCATGCCAGGCATGTCCCTGCAGCCACAGAATCCAGGGCTGGCTCTGGACATTTTGACGCTAGAGGACAACTAAACAGAAAACGCCATACATTTCTCTTCCATCTCCTTCTCTGATGCGCACTCGCTGCCAACATGTACCCACTGTGCACATCAGTGTGCAATCCGGCACAGCTGACCAAACTGTGGTTCACGTGAGTTAAGTTTTCCAGACTCTTGCGCACATGCAAATGCACACACACACACACAATTTCTGCTTTCTAAACTCTTGTCCTGTAACACAGATTTGTCGCCGCTGTTCATCAACACAAGACATGGTAAACCCTATGGAATAATCTGCCTCAAGTGTTTATCGGAAATAATAATGCTATTATTTTCTGTGCATGCATCCTGAAGTTACAAAGCCTCAGATGGGATTAATAGAAATTTTAATTAAGATATGGAAATAAGCTTCTTTCTCTCACATGTACAGAGAAAGCTGGAAGTTGGTTGTGTGATTGACAGCCTACTAAGACCTGCTGGAGAAACCATTTCTCAATATGGATGGCATCTCTTAAGGCCGAATTGCAAAACCGCAAAGATACCCTGACCTAGATTCATTTGTTTATGAAATCATTTCTACCTCAAATCTTGCACCCAAACAGACAGCCCATTTAAAGAATAAGAGTGTTGATTGCTTGTGGTGAAGAGGTCTTGCGAGGGCTTCATCATGGGGCCAGATTGTAGTTGGAGCTATTCACAATTTATTGAACCAGGTGATGGCTGAATCTTTGCCAGATAGGCCTCAGGTACATAGCTGTCAACTGTCCCTTATTTGGTGGGAAAGTCCCTTATCCCAGCGCTGTGTCCTGCTGCTGTCCCTTATTGATGATGGCCCTTAAATTTCCCGGGTTTCAAAGGAAGCAGCTCCTCTCCCTCCCTCCCTGTCGGCCAGGGAGGAGGGAGGCTCCAACTGTGTTGCTAGGCTGTGTTGCTCACCCAATAAGGAGTCTAAGAACGACTGGGGGGGTGGAGCTTGCATGCCTTGTGCCAATCAAATCGGCTGCGTTGCCAGGGGACTCGCTTTTGCTCAGTGCTTCCCAGCGGAGAGGTGACAGTGATTTTCCTTGCTGCATCCCCTTTGCCGGGTTGCTGCGCTGTGGGAACCACCGCTTGAGGCTTCGTTTGGCTGCTGGCTGGGTTTTCTGCCTTTGGCTCAGAGGGGCTCAGAAGTTGAACATACCAGTGTCCGGAAAATCCCTTATTTTGGCTGCTGATCCCTTATTTTCAAGGCTGCTGGTCCCTTATTTTCAAATCTGTAAGTTGACAGCTATGCTCAGGTAGTCCCAGGTGAAGTACCCACTGTGGTCCTAACTCCTCACATTGCAACATGTCCTCTTTCCTTTTCACCAAGAAAGCGCCAGTGTGGGAACTCTTTGTGCCAGGAGTTCTTAAAGACAGGCTGATTAATTTGTCTTGCCAAGAGGAGTGCAAGTATATCCTTTCCCATCAACCCCCTCCCAAAATCCAGCTGAAGAAAACCTGACATTTACTGCAAGGGCAGGAAAGAGCTGGTGATTACCACTCCTCAGGCTTTTGTGCAAAAGGACGGGCAGTTTGGTGACAGAAAATCTGCAAAGCATTAAACAGAAATGATTTTTTAAAAAGGAATCTCAGCCAAATTAAACTTTCATGCAAAGCCCAGCAGGAGATGAGGAAAGAAGAAATTAAGGTTTGGATTTATTTTATTTTTTTTAAAAAAATTGAAGGACTCCATTAAAAAAATGGCCTGGAACAAAATCTCAAGTTTATGTGTGAATGAGAAAGCACTAACCCAAGATAAGGCAGTTGCAATAAATTGTGTGGTTAAGTACCAATAGCTGACATTATCTCTGTTCAAGCAGGAGGGATTAATACTGTTTAATAGCAATTTATTAGCACTTACATATACACACATTTCACTCCTCCCCCCCCCCGCCACTGCCCTCTTAAAATTAAAAATATATATATCATCGCTTCCTAATCTTTTAACAAGAAGTCAAGAGCTAACTGCATTCTAAAACAATTTTAATCGCTGGATATTGTGGTCACACTGTTTGAGTTCAATTTAAATATTTAGCAAACATGAGATAAACTATATGGGCAGTTTAAACACACACACACAGAGAGAGAGAGAGAGAGAGAGAGAGAGAGAGAGAGAGAGAGAGAACTCTTTACAGTAAAGCTACAGTAGGAATCCATGTATATTCTTGCCTTATGAGAGGTTGAACAGGTATCCTAATTGCCTGTGGACTAAGAGGAGTTCATTAACACCTGTTATCATGTATGCTGAGCTTGTACCTGAAGAATTCATGACACTAGTGTCCAACTGGATCAGTGCCAAAGAGTGACTCAGAAAAGTCTTGTTGCCATAGCTCCTCCACTCAACAGGAGAAGCTGTAGCAAGGACTTTTCTAGACTTGGGAACGGGCGATTCCGCACCAAAATTGACTAGCATGCCTGACAAGGTGGGTGGGGTATACCGTATTTTTCGCTCTATAAGACACACTTTTTTCTTCCTAAAAAGTAAGGGGAAATGTCTGTGCATCTTATGGAGCGAATGCGTGGTCCCTGGAGCTGAATGGCCCAGGGGTGAAAAGCAGATCGTGCTTTTTTTTTTTAAAAAAAAGGGAAGGGGGTGTTGAAAGGAAGCAGCTGATTGGCAAGTGATCGGGGAGGGAGATAAGGGACGCTAGCAATAAAGGAGGCTGCCTGGGAGTGGGGAGGTAAAAGCCCATGGATTCTCAGCCTGCACCAAAAAAAAATCCACTGTTTTGTGGAGCCGCAATGGTGCAAAAATGTGGTTACAAAGCACAGATCCACGTGGATCCTCAGGATTTTTGCATTGGGCTACCCCATACACACCGTCAAATCACATGTTTGTGGCCACAGCATGAACCACAAAAATTATACATCCACTGTTTCATTCAGAATATTTTTTTCTTGTTTTCCTCTATAAACTAGGTGTGTCTTACGGAGCGAAAAATACAGTAACTATAAAAATTATTATTATTATTATAACAAAACAAGACCATTATGATAGCGTCTCTGACCGGTCTGGTTGATCATATCTCAACTTAATAAGCCAAGATACAGGTCCTTTGATCCTTTTTGTGGTTAGCCGCAGTTAAGACAGGAAGTCTCTAATTCACTACACTGCAATTTATGCCCAATTTCCAGTTTGGTTCTGAAGTCTATATGCAAAATGAAAATGAACAGGAAGAGGAAGGAAGGAAGTTCTCTTGTGCACAAAATGTTCTGTTCCTGAGACTCATATTTTAATATTTGTGCCGACAGGAACAAGACAGATATTAAACTATTTAAATGTTGTAACTTATCACGATACACACGCACATGCGCACACACAGGTGTATATGAACCTGATTTCTACATCTTTTCTTTGGCAGAATGTTAAATGCCCATGGATGAATGGGCAGAGGGAAAATATCGATAAAATAAATAAAAATGGATGGGAAACATTTATCTGGCAGCCCACAAGATAACACCATCAGGAGAAGCAGCTGCATCAAAGGGTGGGGAGGATAGGAAAACAAGACATCTCTTTTATGGGGGGGGGGAGATGAATGCAAAGCACAGATTTGGTAAGAAAATCAGCTGAGAATGAAAAGGTGACAATGAAATTAAATAAATAAACTTGAGCTGTTCGTTAAAAAGGGAGAGAGAACCCAGTGTGTTGGAACTACCTTGCAAATTGGTGAAGAAGCCAAGCTTTTGACACCAGCTTTGCAGCATTCAATACTAACTGAATTGCATTTATTTATTTTTTAACTCATTGGTTAATCATTCATGGCGGGTTCCAATAGACACCCTTGTGGCTCTTGCATACTGATAATCTGGGTGTCAGATGGATCTTTTTTTAGGTGTAACATCCACAAATAGTTCTGACATTTTAATTTACAACAAAGAGTAATAATATATGTATGCTTTTTCAACAACCCAACAAAAATAATGTAGTAACTGACGTGTGTGCTACTTGCTATTGATGTAATACAGTCATACCTCGGGTTACAGATGCTTCAGGTTGTCTTTTTTTTGGTTACGGACGTGCTGAAACAATAAGTTAAGGAAATTAGAATGAAAGTGAATTAATTAATCAGTTGGAGGGTTGCTGAAGAAAGGCAAAAACAAGGATGCAGAAAAGGGGAGGTATGGGGAAGTCCGGGAAGCAAGGTGTAGGAAGATAAGATTACGAAAGTATACATGTTTATATGTTTGTATGTTTTGTTTGTTTTGTTTGATTGTTTGTTTTTATTATATGCTTGGAAAATTAATAAAAATTATTATTATTTTTTTAAAAAAAGGACGTGCTGAAACCTGGAAGTACTGGAACGGGTTACTTCCGGGTTTCAGCGGTCACACATGCGCAGAAGCACTAAATCGCGCTTTGCGCATGTGCAGAAGCGCCGAATCGCAACCTGCGTGTGCACAGATGCGGCCCTGCGGGTTGTGACTGCTGTGGGTTGCAAACATGCCTCCCGCACGGATCACGTTTGCAACCCAAGCATCCACTGTACTGTATGATTCTCTCATTACAGTGGGAAATGGCCGCTATTAAGCAATCTATCAATTATCTTCAGAGCTGGAGCAAATTATTGCTTAAGGTGAAATTTGTTTAGTAGGTGAGGGGGACTACTTCAAATCCTCAGATTTGGTATTTGCATGTGATTTGCCCTTCACCAGATTTTGTGCGCATGTGAAGACCCAAAGAGTGTTGGCCCAGCCTTCCTAGTCTGATTGGAAGTAATACTGCAATTTTTGTTGGTGAAGAAGGAACTTGGCTTTTGATTAACATGTTCATGTGAATAATAATAATATAATAATTTATTATTTCTACCCCGCCCATCTGGCTGGGTTTCCCCAGCCACTCTGGGCGGCTTCCAACAAAAGATTAAAAATACATGAATGGAAAGGACATGTGTGGGAACGTATAGGCTGAAATCCAGTGCCAATGGAATCAACACCATTGGTGGATCCCAATTGCTCTCCATAAGTGGCAGTGCCCTGCTGGCTCCAACTGAATGGCTAGATGCACTTCGTTGTAGGTTGTCGTGGACTGGCTGGATGCAGAGATGGGCTGGGAGGCACCAGACAGTTACCTTGGATACCAGGATTGGTTACCCACCTTCCCTTCTGAACAGAGGAGAGATCCAATAGCTTCTTTTCTCTGTGGGTGAGCACAGCAGTGGCTGGTGTAGGTTCCCTTTTCCATCTCCTCTCCAAAAAAAATAATTTTCGAGCCTTTCTTTGATTTTTTTTTTTTAAATACTCCAACTTGCCGTATGTCCGGCTTTTCCAATTCAGCAGAAATCCTCCCTGACGCCATTTTTAAGAGATTCCCAGACATGTCGGGAAACCCTAGACATATGGCAGCCCTACCTTTCCCCATTAATGGGGCATGCCTTCACCATTTGTGCTCCTGTCCCTTCTGCTCATTTAGATGTGGCAGCCATTTTGTGTTGCGCCACACCCAAGGGCAGCCATTTTGTGAGTGGCGCCTCCAACACTTTCTAAAATTCCCAAAGATCCCCACAGGGCTGAAAAGGTTGGTAACCCTCCCCAATTTTAGTCCAGAATCCTGTTTTCAACAATTATCACCCAACAACTCTCACCCAGGTCAACCCTTTCCCATTGTTTACCTACCAACTTGCTAGCAACTTATATTCAGAGCTATACTACTGGTTGTTCTCATGGGTATTAAAACCTTCCCTATGAATTTGTGCAATTCCCCTTTTAAGCTATGGGTAAAGCCAGCAACCGTTGCTTATTCTTGTTGTGTATTTCACTTTTAGTCTTTCCTGTGGGGAAGTTTTGCCTCTTGGCTGGCCTCTACCCTTCTAATTTCTCACTCATTTGCAGCTGCACAGACTAACAAGGAACTCCTTACTATATATAACCTAGTAGGGAAGATGTGAAACTTCTCAGGTTTCAAGGAGGTTTCAGAAGTCTTGCCGAGACAATTTCAGACCACTTGTGATTATTCCTCAGCAGCAACAAAACTCCTGACCAAACTCAATTACCTCTATACCTAAGTGACTTGTTATAAACAATTAAGTGGGTCAATGCATATGCAAATACCAGAGGCACAAATCACCTTTGCTTGGGGGTGGGGAGAAGATGAAGATGTTTGATCTGCACCGAAACACTGGTACTTTTTATTAAAAAGTAACTGCAACAAAATATTTTAAAATACACTGTTGCCTGCTCTCCCAACACATTCGTTGTTGTTTAGTTGTTTAGTCGTGTCCGACTCTTTGTGACCCCATGGACCAGAGCACGCCAGGCCCTCCTGTCTTCCACTGCCTCCTGCAGTTTGGTCAAACTCATGCTGGTAGCTTCGAGAACACCTGTCCCACCATCTCGTTCTCTGTCGTCCCCTTCTGCCGTGCCCTCCATCTTTCCCAACATCAGGGTCTTTTCCAGGGAGTCTTCTCTTCTCATGAGGTGGCCAAAGTATTGGAGCCTCAGCTTCAGGATCTGTCCTTCCAGTGAGCACTCAGGGCTGATTTCCTTAAGAATGGATAGGTTTGACCTTCTTGCAGTCCAAGGGACTCTCAAGAGTCTCCTCCAGCACCAAAATTCAAAAGCATCCGTTCTTCGGTGATCAGCCTTCTTTATGGTCCAGCTCTCACATCCATACATCACTACTGGGAAAACCATAGCTTTAACGATATGGACCTTTGTTGGCAAGGTGATGTCTCTGCTTTCCCAACACATTAATCTTGTCTATATCCCAATAACGGCCTTGTAATCCTTCTGTCTACCTCTCTCTTTGCTCCCCCAGGCTGAGATCAGAAATCCGGTTTAATTGGACCCAAATACCTCGGTGCTGTTCATTTCCAGCAAAAGGGGGAGAGGTGGGAACGAAGCCTATACCGGGTAAAGAATTAGAATTATTTCCTTTTCCCTTTTTAAAGCTGCTAGTTCTCAGCTGGCCAACTGAACATGCGAATTTGAAGGCAGGGTATTTATATCCCCGACTTCACACTTAACCATGCAATTGGCAACCACGAACAAGGGCGATAATAATTACACTGTGATATTGAGCCCCGGTACCCTTGAGGTAGAAACGAACGGAATGAACACAGCTAGGGACTTTGTCGCAGAAACTCCAGGGTTGTAAATGGCATTTGCCTGACAGAAAATTGGAAGCGGACTATGCAATGATATGAAGTGGAGAGTCTGGTGGCCAGTGGGAATGGCAAGGCAAGAGGCTGCCCTCGATGTAAAAGCCTGAAATCCTCTTTCCAGGGCTGGAACAGGGAGATTTCCATTGCTCTCGAGAAGTCATTTCAATTTGTACCTGTGTTCATAACAGGACAGAGCTTCAGTTTATAATCTGAGCAATAAAGCCGGCTCATCAGGAACTTCTCGAGGAAACTTGTTATTACTGAAAATGACACTCTAATTGCCTCCAGACATTCGGCAGGTCTACTGAGTGGAAGAGTCTGATAAGCTATTGAGCTATTAAGGGATGTAGAATCAATTAATGTAAGGAGATAAGAAAGTAATACCCTACCAAGGTAAACTAACTGAATAGTATGTGTCAGACAAGTTCATTGTGAACCCAGGAAGTGGTAGACGTTCCCAGTGCTGTCTGCCAGTGTTCTTCCCACACTGCCACATTGGAAATATGTTGAGCTGGCTGCTGCTTCTGACATGTCAAGCGGCGTAGGGATGTTGATAGATGTTGGGAGATGATATATTTGCTAGTTATTATTCTTCCTTCCTCGCGTTTGGGAGTTCAGCAGAATGCATCCCTTTGCAGCTTAAGAGGAAGCTTAGAGAGGCTAGTTTTAGCCTTTTAGTTTAAGTAATCTAGGATGGAGGGGACGCGTGACCGACTCTGGGGTTGCGGTGCTCATCTCGCTTTATTGGCCGAGGGAGCTGGCATACAGCTTCCGGGTCATGTGTCCAACATGACTAAGCCACTTCTAGCAAACCAGAGCAGCGCACGAAAACGCCGTTTACCTTTCCGCCGGAGCAGTACCTATTTATCTACTTGCACTTTGACGTGCTTTCGAACTGCTAGGTTGGCAGGAGCAGGGACTGAGCAACGGGAGCTCACGCCGTCGCGGGGATTCGAACCGCCAACCTTCTGATCGGCAAGTCCTAGGCTCTGTGGTTGAACCCAATGTGCAAAGTCACAAATTTTGCTGAATTACACCTTGAATATACACCTCCACTTTTCCTTGGTCTTTCAGATCTAAAACCAGATTTGTGACCAGCAAAGGCATGGGTAAACTCCCAGGAAGATTCCTCTAGCACAGGCATGTCCAACTTCCAAGAAACTGCAATCTACTCCCACTTTAACAAATCTGTCAATGATCTACCCATTGGATTGACCAAAGTTGTTGAGATTTTTTGGGGGAGCCAAAGTTGTTGAGCTCCTCCTCCAGGCACATTCCCTCATTATGCAGAGTATCCAGCACACAGGGAAGGACGAGAAAATATGAGCTACATTGCAAAGAGTTTTATTCCTAACTACGCAGACAGAAAAGAAAATACCTCTCTCTGTGAGAGCAGAGAGCAACTGGAAAACAAAGGAACAGGAAGCCAGTAACATCACATCCGTCTCCTGTCTTCCGTGAGACTTCCAATAGCCTGGCATCTCTGGAATGCAAAACAGAGTCTTGTGACTTCAAGCACTGCACCAGTGGCATAAACAGAAACTAACACTTGGAGGGGGATCAGGATTCCACGGTTGACCTGTTGGACATCCCTGCTTTAGAAACATAGTAAGACTCTGATACTTCATGAGGCAGGACATCTCCATTTTTGACCTTAAAGACCAAGAAGAAACATCTGTGTATGGTGCGTAAGTTGTGAGCAAGCACAATTTGTGACACCACAGAACAACGTTACTTATATACAGGGCACAGCTTAGCTTCCAGTTACTCAGTTTTGTGTAGCTCGAGTCAACCCAAACTCTGGTCTTAAATCCGCAGGGTTTCTCATATATATTCATTTGAATAATGATGATGATGACTTCTTCTTTTTAAAAAACCAACAACCAATGTATCAGCGATTGTTTGCAACACAGCTGCCCAGTCCTTTGTGTACCAAATAAATAATAGCAATAAAGCCCCCTTCATCACTATCCCCAGCAAACACGCGCTCCCATACACAGGTTAGCATAATCACATTCTCTTTTGTTCTCTTCACTTTCTTTGTTCGCTGTGCAGTAATGAAAAATGACAGCCATATTTATTGTAACATTCCTCCAGGAATGCAAAGATAATTACCTACTCTTAGCAAGGAGATGAGAACAAGGGTGAATTCTATCTCCTTCCAACTGTCTGCACCCTAAGACAGGAGCGTGTGTGAAATGCAAATAATTAGACCTGTAGGAGTAATTAAGGGGTAGGAAATTGAGCACCGTGGGTTGGTGTGTGTGCATGAGCAGAAGTTGCTTCGATGGCGGTGGTTTCTGGTTGTGTAAAATAAAACCTGGCAGATGTCTTGTGCTATAAGAGACCGTCAACAACCACCAAGGCCTGGCTGAGTTTTATGAGGGAACTGTTGGCCTTCTTGAGAGAATCTCCTGCTCAACAAATGCAATTAAGTCCCAGTGTGATGCAGTTGGGGCCGGCTCTTGCATTAGGCAGAGTGTGCAACATCACTTAAGCTAAACTGCTTGTTTTTGCTGCCACAATGCCCTAGACCTAACTGTTACTCAAGAGCCTTTCTAGTTAGCTTCTGTCCATGGTGGAATTCCAGGGGGCGTTATCATTTATTTTGTTGTTGCTGTTTACAAGTTCCTGGGTTTCCCAGTCAGGTAATCACACTCCTTTGTCCTGACTGAGAACCTAATCCATTCCTGGGATGACTGCCTGTCTGGCACCCATCTGCCAGGGTGCCAGTGATTATCTCTTGTGCAAGAGGCTGCTGTGAACATGATCCCAGGTTTCCTGGATTATGGCTGCTTGCACCCCAGACTCCCCCTCCCTCGTAGCCATTACTTTCCTGAACAGAACAAAGTTGGAATGGTGCAAATCCATACTGGAATAATTTTATATGACTTTCCCAGTGAGCCATTACATGGATACATTTATCTAAATACATTCTATATATATCTCTATATATCTATATATATACATTCGCAGGGAAACCAAAATGCTTGTTTACAAAGCTATTGTACTACCAACCTTACTGTATGCTTGTGAAACATGGACCACTTACAAATGCCATCTCCAACTTCTTGAAAGATTCCATCAACAGTGTCTCCGCAAATCTTACACATCACTTGGGTAGACAGGTGAACTAATATCAGTGTACTGGATGAAGCAAAGATCACCAGTGTTGAAGCAATGATTCTTCAGCATCAACTTCATTGGACTGGTCATGTTGTGTGGATGCCTGATTATCGTCTTCCAAAGCAGCTACTCTATTCCAAACTTTAAAATGGAAAGCGTAATGCTGGTGGTCAACAAAAGAGGTTTAAAGACTGTCTCAAGGCAAATCTTTAAAAAATGTAGTATAAACATTGACAACTGGGAAACACTGGCCTGCAAGTGCTCCAATTGGAGAACAGCCTTTTACCAAAGGTGTCATGGACTTTGAAGACGCTCAAACTCAGAACGCAAGGGAGAAACGTGCTAAGAGGAAGGCATGCTTGGCAAATCAGCACCGTGATCAACTCCCGCTCGGGAACCATTGTCCCCACTGTGGAAGGACATGTGGATCCAGAATTGGCCTACACAGTCATTTACGGACTCATTGTTAAAACCGTGTTGATGGAAGGCAATCTTAGTCAGCTATGAGTGATCGCCAAAGAAGAAGAAGAAGACATTTATCATTGAACTGCAATGTGCAGCAGAGGCGCTTTGTATAGAGATAGGAAAAACTGTGATGAAGTGTTTTGTGGGGACATTTGCAGAAGTGATTGTGTTGATTTTGGTAGTCAGGGTGTGTGTGTATGGTATCTGCTGGAGGAGCAACCACCCCCTACATTCACCATATTTTTCACTCTATAAGATGCACCAGACCACAAGACGCACCTAGTTTTTGGAAGAGGAAAACAAGAAAAAAAATATTCTGAATCTCAGAAGCCAGAACAGCAAGAGGGATCGCTGCGCAGTGAAAGCAGCAATCCCTCTTGCTGTTCTGGCTTCTAGGATAGCTGCGCAGCCTGCATTCGCTCCATAAGATGCACACACATTTCCCCTTACTTTTTAGGAGGGAAAAAATGAGTCTTATAGAGCAAAAAATACGGTACATAAATTCCTGCAACAGTGCCTATGCATAGATCCTACCCACTGTGACCCCATCAGCAGCCCACAGGCCAGACTTCTTTCTTTGCCACCGCCTCCGCAAACAATCTGAGCACTGCGCAACAGTTTAGTCCCTTGCTGCAGGTTTCAAACACTGCTGCCGTTTGACGGACACATGGGTTGCACGGCTATGCTTTGCATATAGTCTGCACGGCATGTATTTGTGTCGCGTGTACCCAGGGGGCTTGTGCCTTTAATCCTCCTCGGAGACCGAAAAGCTGAGCACTTTGCTCGCTGCTTTCCCCCTTTAAGCTGAGCTATTATCCGCAATTTCTGTAGTATGTTTCATAAGCAGAGGTTATCGTATGTTGCAGGCCATCTATCCTGCTGGGGAGCAAAAATGAACGCTTGATAATGCTGTTGCCCAGAGGCAGATAAGAGCTCCAGCTTGCTGAAAAATCCCACAAGGTTTCCAGTAACAAAAAATAAAGTGGGGATATAATTTATTATCCTCCCCTCCCGCACTGGGCCATGTGATCGTCTGCAACATCAAGCCAACCTACGGTGCATGTTAAAACAGATATATAAATAAACCTGTTGACAGCTTTCTTTTGCTCTGCCATTGATCTGCAGTGAGTTGCATCTTCATACTTAAGAACTAAAGGGCACCTCAAGACTGAATTTTGTGTGTGGCCACATTCACGCCAGACCTTTAAAGCACTGTGATGCCAGTTTAAAGAGTCATGGCTTCCTCCGAGGAATTCTGGGAGCTGTAGTTTGTCACGGGTGCTGAGAGTTCACAGAGCTCCTCCCCCAGAGCCACGGTTTCCGGTCTGGTTTCACAGCCAATCCCTCTTCCCAGAGGACTTTGGGAATTGTAGGTTTGGGAGGGGAATAGGGGCCTACATTGTTGGAGGCAGGAATGCTTCTGAACACGGGTGGCTGGGTATCTGAAGTGGGCAAAATGCTCTTGTATTTGAATCCTAATTGCAGGCTTCCAATGGGCATTTGACCAGCCACTGTGGGAACAGGACACTGGACTAGACGGGCCTTTGGCTTGATCCAGTAAGCTCATCTTGGGTTCTTAATATGTGCAAGCTTTGTTTAGTTTTGTATTTGGGGCTGAGAATCAAGTGGCTTGTGCCAAGAAACCCAACAGGGGTTGAGGAAGAAGAAATCATTGCAGAAGATCTGCCCAATCCTGTGCCCTGCTTGTCTCACACCAGTGGGACTACTTATAAATGCCATCTCCAACTCCTCAAAAGATTCCATCAACAGTGTCTCTTAAAATTTTTACACTTCACTTGGGAAGAGAGGCGAACTAATGCCAGTGTGCTGAAAGAAGCAAAGATCACAAGTGTTGAAGCAATGTGAAATGTACTCAGAGTCGAGAGTGGATTTCATGCTCTTTATTCAGCTCATAGTGGTGAGGAGGAATGGAAGTTCCCCCAGAATGTCTGCTTTATATACTTTATTTACACAATGGGCCCCACGTGATTGGCTAATTCCGGGATTCTCCTGTAGGCCAATCAGGTTGCGGATTCACTTCCACCTGGAGCTGGATTGGGTGGTTCCTGCGGACCAATCAGACTGCTGCATTCTGTTTTTTTTTTTTATAAGATGTTTATTAAAGTTTTCAATTTTATACAAACAAAGAGAAAAACGTAAAAAGAAAAAGTATTAAAAACACATAAAGTTCACAACTTATTTTCAGTAACATATTTCCCTGACCTCCTCATACCTCCCCTTCTTGTTTTCTAGTTCAAATTATTTGTCCAGCAAATCCTTATCTCCTAGCATTACAGCTAAATAACACCTTATTTTCTATCCAACATCTTAAATTATTGTAGCTTAAACTTTTACTTATAAAAAACCATTTTTTTCATATTCTTTTATACCATTACAGCTAGAAACCACTTAATTTCAATCCAACATCATTCAACATTCATTAATATTGCAGTATTTCTGTAAATAGCCCTTAAATTTCTTCCAATCTTCTTCTGCCGACTCTTCTCCCTGGTCGCGGATTCTGCCAGTCATTTCTGCCAATCCCATACAGTCAATCAACTTCATCTGCCATTCTTCCAGAGTGGGTAAATCTTGCGTCTTCCAATACTTTGCAATGAGTATTCTTGCTGCTGTTGTAGCGTACATAAAGAAAGTTCTATCCTTTTTTAACACCAACTGGCTGACCATGCCCAAGAGAAAGGCCTCTGGTTTCTTCACAAAGGTATATTTAAATACCTTTTTCAATTCATTATAAATCATTTCCCAAAAAGCCTTAATCCTAGGGCACGTCCACCAAAGGTGAAAAAATGTACCTTCATTTTCTTTACATTTCCAACATTTATTATCGGGCAAATGATAAATTTTTGCAAGCTTGACTGGGGTCATGTACCACCTGTATATCATCTTCATAATATTCTCTCTTAAGGCATTGCATTCTCTCTTAAGACTGCTGCATTCTGAATCTTATTGTTCTAGGACCAATCAGACTGCTGCATTTTGGATCCTATTCAACTCAGTACATAACAATGATTCTTCAACATAAACTTTGTTGGATGAGTCATGTTGTGCGGATGCCTGATTATCGTCTTCCAAAGCAGCTACTCTATTCCATACTTAAAAATGGAAAGCACAATGCTGGTGGTCAACAAAAGAGGTTCAAAGACTCTCTCAAGGTAAATCTTCAAAAATGTAGTATAAACACCGACAACAGGGAAACACTGGTTTGTGAGTGCTCCAATTGGAGAACAGCCTTTGCCAAAGGTGCCATGGTCTTTGAAGACACTCAAACTCAGGTTTGAAAGGGAGAAATGCGCTAAGAGTAAGGCACACTTGGCAAACTTTCACCATTATCAACTCCTGCCCATAAACCTATGTCCCCACTGTGGAAGGACGTGTGGATCCAGAATTGGCCTCCACAGTCACTTACGGACTCACTGTTGATGGAAGACAATCTTACTCGGCTACGAGTGATCACCAAAGAAGAAGAAGAAGATACCAGCGGGGGCGGAGGGTGGGCCAAAGGCAGCTGACAAGAAAGTAAGCATGCCAGCTCCAGATTTGGTGGATTTCCCCTGACCCACCATGTTGCAGGAATGGGAGCCTGCCCTGTTTGTCCCACCTCACACCCTCTTTTGGTCATTGTGGTTGGTGGTGTAGTGGTTAAGAGCGGTAGACACGTAATCTGGTGAATCGGGTTCGTGTCCCTGCTCCTCCACGTGCAGCTGCTGGGTGACCTTGGGCTAGTCACACGTCTCTGAAGTCTCTCAGCCTCACACACCTGACAGAGTGTTTGTTGTGGGGGAGGAAGGGAAAGGAGAATGTTACCCACTTTGAGACTCCTTCGGGTGGTGATAAAGTGGGATATCAAATCCAAACTCTTCTTCTTCTTCTTGCAGACCTCCTTCTGCATGGGCGGAGGGGAGATGCATCTTGCCCTGACACCCAGGGACTATGGGATTGCACCCAAAGGTATCGTGAAAATGCTGCTCAGTCTGCTAAGTTCTCAACCCGATATCAAATTGCATTATTGCTTATGAAGTGGGCAGCGGCAACAAGACTGAGAACTGAAGATGCCACGCCACTGGATGAACAGTTTTCAGTTTCCTTGCCCATATGGTGTATATAAAACCACCCGGTGTTTCACAGCTCCCATTAATAATCAGCTCAACAGGGTGACCTGTGAGACAACCTGGGCAAAATGGAAGCTCTGTCTCATCAGCATTAACCAGATGGGCACCTGCTTTTCCATACAAGGAAGAAGGATGGACTTTGGGCTTCAGTCCAAGGACACAGGCAGCAGTGCAGAAGCGAGCCTGTCAGATATATTGATTAGGGCCTTCCAAGGAAAGGCAGCTCCCTCCATTTCCAAGTTTCTCCTCTCAGGACTGCGGCTAGCAAAAGGGAATGAGGGCAATCTGGAATAACTCTCTGCTAGGTTTTTGCCCCTACTATTGTGAAGAGCACTTGCACAGGCGATTGCCATTTCATTTCATATTTTGTCGGCTGCAGAGGAAGCCTCCCCATGTGTACTCAGAAGTAAGCCTTAGTGAATTCACAGGGGCTTACTCCCAGGTAAGCGGGGTGAGAATTGCTGAAGGATAATTATTGAAGGATTTTTAGTCCATGTAGGGCAACGTCTTTCCAAAGCAGCTGGCATCAAACATATAGACACAAGATATAATAAGTGTTTATTAGGGCTGAACGGAGCCTCACTAACCTGATCCAGGGGCTCAGATTGCCCCCAACCCAATCTGGTGAACACATGACCTGTACCCAGTTCTGAATAATTCAGGGACAGGGCTAATGTTAATTACATCAAAGAACCATAAAAAAGGAAATGCATCACTAAAAAAGACGATGCACATCCCATACCACACAACTGTCCCATTTTAGGTGGGACATTCTGGATTTACAGAAGCTAACGCAGCTTCTGATTGCAATCCCAGATTGTCCCATTTTGGCTCCTGTGCTCTGGCATGAATCAATAATAATAATAATAATAATAATAATAATAATAATAATAAATTATTTGTATCCCGCCCATCTGGCTGGGTCTCCCCAGCCACTCTGGGCGGCTTCCAACAAAGATTAAAAATACATTAAAATGTCACACATTAAAAACTTCCCTAAACAGGGCTGCCTTCAGATGTCTTCTAAAAGTCTGGTAGTTGTTGTTCTCTTTGACATCTGGGGGGAGGGCGTTCCACAGGGAGGGTGCCACTACCGAGGAGGCCCTTTGCCTGGTTCCCTGTAACTTGGCTTCTCGCAGTGAGGGAACCGCCAGAAGGCCCTCGGTGCTGGACCTCAGTGTCTGGGTAGAATGATGGGGGTGGAGACGCTCCTTCAGATATACTGGACCGAGGCCGTCTCAATGCAATGAGTCTCAATACACCATTAATAAGCAAAACTATGTGATGAAGACAGGTGTAGATAATTAATCTGCTTGTGGTGAAAGAGGCAGTGGTGGCGGTAGCAGGTGAAGGTAAAAAAGAGGGAGGGAGTGAGCAGGGCCTCCTTCGAGGTCGTGTCCCAATTTGCCTCACTCTGGTGTTGGCGGGTATGACAGCCATGATATTTGCACAGGACTGTCATCTTATTTAGAGACATCCTCTGAATGCCTGTCCAGGCTGGGTACAGTTGTAAGAAAAAGGGGAGTCAGAAGGGAGAGGAGAAAGGGCCTTGAATTTGCCCATCCACAGTTAGCAAATGGCAGGGGTGCCAACGAGGCATGGCACATACACACCATTTGAATGGCAATGGCTGCCAACTTGAGGGAGGGCAGTCCCCCCAAATATTTTATTGGAGGGGGCAAAGACACCTCGGACCCTAGAGTTGGCTCCTACGGCAGCTGGGGCTGCATGATGGCTGACTGAGCAAGCACACAGCTCAGCAGGTCACAGTCTTACCCCTCAACGGTGAGATTGATTGTGATTTCTGTTCAAATTAGAACAATGTAATATTGACACACACAGAAGAGCACATGCCATGATTTTCTGCAAACCGGTGTCCTCTTCTATCCCTTTTGTCTTGTTTTGCCATCTGCAAGTGGCCTCCTCTGTCCTGCAATCCCTGCACACCCTCGAAATCTGTTCCTGGGGGGTTGCAGGACCCTATGGGGCAGATTTTGAAGCCACCCGTGGACAGAAGAGAAAGGGGAATTCCCATTGTGCAGTGGAACTGTCTGTTCCAACAGTGTTGGACGCAACATCTTCTCCTTTTCTATCTGCACAAAGCTGCAAGACTGGATTTTTTGTGTGTGTACGTTTTTGTGTGTTTATTTGTGTGCTCCTTTCAGCAGAAAAGCCTCTCATAAACACCGATAAATAAATAATGGCCAAATGCATTTATCACTATGCTATTGCCTGTGCAGTTCCAGATGCATTATGCGTGTATGCATGTCTGTGCATTCATGCGTCCGCACACCTTGAGGTCACGCCCAGTGGGTGCAGTTTTCCAGCTTTGATGATTCTATGCTTTGGTACTCTTGACTTCAGCAAATGAAACACACAGTCCTAAGGAGATTCTTTTTTTCAGCAAGAGAAGGGCTACAATTCAGAGAAAAGGCTTTTCTTCAGGAGACATTATTTTAATGCCTTTGCATATGGATAGAGAAGTGAAGAGCAAAGGCTGATGGATCGTAAGGGGTGGGAAAGGAACACGGTGTCATATCACCACGACACTGGAAACATCTGGGGCTGTAAAGTGGTTTATGGGCATGGGGTGCCTCTGCGTGGCATTGAAGCTCCCTTGACAAGTCGGGATGAAAAACAACAAGAATGCAGAACAGAACTAATCCACATCAGAGGCAATCACAGCCCTGCTCAAGAGACTTGACCAAGTAAGCTTCAGTTTTGCTGGATTTAAATTTGCTGGATTTAAAACACGGAGACAGGCGTCACTTTCAGATTTGGCAAATCTGGAATGTGAAGTATGCGTTTCGAGAACTCTTGAAATGTAAATTTCATTATTTATTTTTTTAAAAAAACTTTGAGAAATGGATTGCAGTGCTGAAACGATTTTAAACTTCGGCATTTGTATAATTTAGAAGGCCAGATTTTTGAAATGTAGAAGCACTGATGTCCAGAACATCACATGTGCAAAGTTATGTTTGCAGCCTGAAACCAGAGTTTCAGGTTTCCCCCCATTTGGACCAAAATTCGAACCTGTATGGATTTATTTGTTGGCTTTTAAAGGAACTCTGCTACAATAATCAGTTATGCAAAGCAAATAAACCAAACCCCGATTAATGTTTCTAGGTATGGTTATGCTAGCATTAGATAAAATCCACCAGGAAATTCTTACATGCAAGTCTCATGGAAATTAATGGAGTTTGTGCAAAGGCATATTGCATAAGTCCCATTCTCATTTCAGTAGGGTTTGTATTTGTGAACTGAATCTATTTGTCTATCATCTCTATCTATCATCTATCTATCTATCATCTATCTATCTATCTATCTATCTATCTATCTATCTATCATCTATCTATCTATCTATCTATCATCTATCTATCTATCTATCTATCTATCTATCTATCAATCATCTATCTATCTATCAATCATCTATCTATCAATCATCTATCTATCTATCATCTATCTATCTATCTATCTATCATCTATCTATCTATCTATCTATCTATCTATCTATCTATCATCATCTATCTATCTATCTATCATCTATCTATCTATCTATCTATCATCTATCTATCTATCTATCTATCTATCTATCTATCTATCTATCATCTATCTATATCTATCATATCTATCTATCTCTATCTATCTATCATCTATCTATCTATCTATCTATCTATCTATCTATCTATCTATCTATCATCTATCTATCTATCTATCTATCTATCTATCATCTATATCATCTAATTAATTAGATTTATATATTGCCTCGTATGAAAATATATCATCAAAATAAATGGTTAAAACACAAACAACAGAACAATACTCCCCTGGCTGCCTGCAAACACATTTAAAAGGCTGTAGAATATTAATCAGCCAATGGCCTGATTGAAGAGGAATATTTTTGCGGGGCACCCAAAGATGTATAATGAAGGCACCAGATGTACCTCCCTAGGGAGAGCATTCCACAAATGGGGAGCCACTGCAGAAAAGGCCCCTTCTCGTGTTGCCACCCTTTGGATCTCACATGGAGAAGGCACACACAAAATGGGCCTCGGATGATGACTGCTTGGTCTGGGTCAGTTTATATGGGGAGAGGTGGTCCTTGAGGTATTGTGGTCCTGAGCTTAGGGAGCTCAGGACAGGCTGTGTGTCACAAACAGCTCTGTCATCCAGCACATTTTCACCGCTTGCTTCCTCTTCTGCCTGGTACTTGCTTGCAGCAGGCTTAAATACAACAGTGCACCAGCATGTTAGTTGGGCAACATACATGCATGTGTGATGAAAGCTGCCATGTGTAGCACAGGGTAGCTGCCTTTCGGCTTTCTCACTCATTCAGGAATGTGGGAATGTTCAAGGAGGCAGGAGAGGATATGTTGTTTATTAATATCCTTCCTAACTTGCGCTAGCAAGTTCTTTTATGTAGCAGAGTTACATTCCCCTTTTTATATGCACAGCAGAAAGCTGGTTGCAGGCTCGTGTGAGCCTCTCACTATTAGACAATTCAGTCCATCTCAGATTGAATTGTATGTTCCTGGTAAATTCCCTTTAATCCCTCTTAGAAGAATAAAGACACGACAATCTTATTTCAAGTCAATAAAGGAAGTTTACTCACATCAGTTCACAGTTGGATTCCTGAAGGCAGACTTAGTTAGAAATATGTACATGTGCATCTACCCCATATGGGGGAATAATCCCAGTGCTTCTGCTAGCTGAGAGCTAGCAGAGCAGTCCTAGCTAGAAGCTGGTCAAATGAAGAAGGAAGTAAAAAAGAGTGACTCGTCCTTTGGTTACCTGGAAAGGTTAGGTCACACCCACCTTTAGTCACATGCAAAGGAAGGATGCTCCAGCCAGGAGGAACAGGAAGTTTTGACTGGCTGGACCAAACATTCCCTCGCATGTCTTCTCTAGCATTACAAGGAATGTTGTACTTGATGGCCTCTCATGGATCACATTCCACAAGGGATCCTTCCCTTAGCACTGTTGTCTGTAATGCACCGGGAGAAGATGACTAGGTGAAGCATTCAGCAAGCAGTGCCCCCATTAGAGGGAATCATCAGGGGCTGCAGCAGCATTCCACCTAAGATGGCTACTTCACTCTGTCCAATGACAGGGCCGGCCCTGAATTCAGTTCCAGCTTTATCATAATGCAGTAATCTGCTGAACAGCTTAGCAAAGAGGAACCCAGTAACCCAGGCTATGTAGCTAAGATGCCTCCATTTCCTGCATGGGAACGCATGGTTTTCGAAACGACCTTGGCTTTAAAGCAAGCGAATGAATGGAACAGAGCCTATAAATCAGGCTGCTGAAGCAGCAGCAATAGCCAAACCCAAGCATCTTTCCCTCCTTTAGGCTACTGCTGCCCAAGCAGAAGTAACAGCTGCACCGGCCTTATGAGACCCAAATAGGCCATTATGGCATGTAAATGTGGCCACAAGTGCAGTGGATGGAATGCAAACCTCTCCTGTCCCTTTCAACACTTTGGCTGCGCTAATGATTTTGCTTACTGATTGGTGTCAAGGGAGGTTGCATATGGTTACCCAGAATGCTGTGCACCAGGCTTGTTCTTTGGAAAGAGGAAAAACAATTTTTCCTTGCTTGCAGAAGGCTGCTAGTTTTTTTTTTTTTAAAAAATGCCTTGCTAGAAAGCTGTGCTCAGAACGGATTCCAAGCTAGAGCTTAAACAACTAACTTCAGTCCCCAAAATGTCCTCTGTGAATTTTGATTGTACACTTCACAAGATGTTCTCTGAATAGTCCTTCAGATCTTGCCCGAGCATTTGCCAACTAATGGATAGCTCTGCAATTTCCGGCAATATTTGATTCAAATGATTTGATTTGACTTTGATGCTCGGTTGTAATGTTTCGCATGTGACAATATTTTAGAGTTGGCATTCAGTAGTATTTGGTGGGTGTCAGCATTTGAGAGCTGGCATGCAATGGTGTTTGGCATCTGCTAGTGTTTGATACTTGGCATGCAATGGTAATTACGAGTAGCTGGGTGTATTTGATAGATGACATGCAATGGTAGTATTGGACAGTGGACAGCTTAAGAGATTTCATAGTTGGCACTCATCAAAGCAACGAAGGAATGCCAGCAAGTCTACAGCATCCAAGTCTGAATCGTGGCAATTAGCCAGGCTAGTAAAATTGAACCTCCACAGCCAGAAGAAGTTTACCTCTGAACAAGTGTAGCTCTCCTGGTGGACTGATTTCAAAAGAATAACTGTTAATGTCATGTCCTGCTTGTGGGTTTCCTGGAAACATCTGACTGTCAGTGGTTGAAAACAGGATTCCAGGTTGGATGAATCCTTCTTTCTTTGGCGATCACTTGTAGCCCAGTAAGAGTGTCTTCCATAAACATGGTCTTAACAGTGAGTCCGTTAGTGACTGTGGAGGCCAATTCTGGATCCACACGTCCTTCCACAGTGGGGACAGAGGTTTCCAGGTGGGAGTTGATCATGGTGAGGGTTTGCCAAGCATGCCTTCCTCTTAGCATGTTTCTCCCTTTCAATCCTGAGTTCAAGTGTCTTCAAAGCCCATGACACCTTTGGAAAAGGCTGTTCTCCAATTGGGGCACTCACAGGCCAGTGTTTCTCAGTTGTTGGTGTTCATACTACATTTTTAAAGATTTGCCTTGAGAGACAGTCTTTAAACCTCTTCTGTTGACCACCAGCATTGCGCTTTCCATTTTTAAGTTTGGAATAGAGTAGTTGCTTTGGAAGACTATAATCAGGCATCCGATCAACATGACCCATCCAACAAAGTTGATGTTGAAGAATCATTGCTTCGACATTTGTGATCTTTGCTTCTTCCAATACATTGGCATTAGTTCGCCTGTCTTCCGAAATGATGTGTAAGTTTTTTTTGGAGACACCGTTGATGGAATCTTTCGAGGAGTTGGAGATGGCGTTTATAAGTGGTCCATGTTTCACAAGATTACAGGAAGGTTGGTAGTACAATAGCTTTGTTAACAAGCATTTTTGTTTCCCTGCGAATGTCCCAGTCCTCAGACACTCTGCACTTCAATCGGGAGAAAGCTGCAGTCACACTCCCCCACACAATGCCTATTGCTGGTCCTGCTCACATGGTCTTTTTTGGGGGTGGAGGAGAATGACAGGCCCATTTTATGGCCAGAGATTGCTGTGAGGGTGGCAGGAGCCACAGCTGGATGGGTAGAGCAGCTGCTTTGAATGCAGAAGGACAACACATACATAATACAGGCAACAACAATATTTGTGGTCAGTTGGCAATAGAGTGCCAATAGGGTGAAATCTTTTGTCTTAAAAACCTTAAAGTGGGGGAATAGCAACTCAAAGTCAAATTTCCCTCTCTCGCTTCCAAGTCTCTCACTCTTCTGGCAACAGTACAGGCAAACACAATTCCGGCTGGGCTGATAAAATTCTGGCTGGTCGGCAACTGAGTTCCCTGCAGCTAACCTGCCCTCGCCGGATTGCATGAGTCGATCCTTCTCCTCTTCCGAAAGCCTTTCCTGTAAGATGGCAAGTAGCCTCCAGACCTGACTGGCCAATGGAGAGCCCTTTCTCAGTTGGCACTCTGCTTGACTATGGGAGGAAAACACAAGGGTTAAGGAAAGAGACAAATGAGCTTCTTTGCTTGGACTCAAATGGAATTTCCCCAGTTTGGCTCCAGGAAACACCCCTCATATCCTAGCCTATGAGAAACTTCTTGCTCCAATGCCTCTTCTCCCAGTCTCATGGCTGGATATTTCCACAAAATATTTTAAGCAATTTTATTTTTTTGTAAAAAAAAATATATAATAGAAATCCTTGCCGCGACTCAACTAGGGATTAGAAATATAAACTGACAAATGCAATTTTCAGCAGCTGGGTGCGGGAGCCCCCTCTACCTTTAATTAGAATGGCCTGTGGTCTTTCCCCTAAAGCAGATAAGTAATAAATAGGAGCCTTTTGTCACCGGGCGAGCTCAGCATTGTGAAATGGCACACGACCTGCTTTTTAAAAAAGTCTTTGATTAAGCCCAGCACTAAATCTACAAACACAGAGGAAAAGAAAAGAAGCTATTTAGCCCGTGCCAGTTCCTGGCATTAAGTATGCAAATGTGGGCCTGTCTCCGGCTCCGGAGAACAGCGGGCGCTGAGCGCGGCTGCGGCAGCAAGCGGCACGACATCATTCATTTCCATCATTAAAACAAAAGCAGGATAAATCGCTACCTAATTTGTAAAATATGCTTATCATATAGGCTCTTTGGTCTTTAAGAAAAGCACCAGCTGAATAAGAATCACAGAATTATTTGGGCGGCGGGAGGTTTCTTTTGGGTGGGGGAGGAGGAAGGAGGACGCAATCCTAGCGGGGTTGTTATTTGTCATTGCTCCCAATTGTTTGTTTGTGTGTGTGTGTGTATTTGTGTGTCATAACTACTCACTTATACACCTGGGGCAGACTCCCCACTTGATGATCACCCTCCCTGGGCAGGACTGGGGTGGTTGTGGGCTTTGATAGGTAGGGTTGCCAGGTCTCCAGGTGTGACCTGGGTGAAGGGGTTTGCTTGGCACCTCCAGGGTTTCAGGCTTCGTTCTCTCCCAACCCTACGTGGAGACGCCCAGATTGAACCCGGTATCTTCCCTATTCAAACCATAGCTCTACCACTCAGCTATGGCTCTTCCCGAGCCAACAGCTGAATTTCAAGCGATCGAGAGGCTTTCAATCTTGCATTGCTTTTCTTAAAAAAAGGAACAATCCATGCCCAATAACAGTAGTGTCAAGGACTGTCAAGCGAGCCAGGTCAACCATAGGGGAGACACACACATGAGAGGCACAGAACGCAATTAGCTTTTTATTAACAGAAAATAGCAACACAGCAGAGTCCTCTGGTTCTCTGCCCTTTGCCCTCTCACTCTGGATCCCTGTATACATGAAGGAGCGTCTCCACCCCCATCGTTCAGCCCAGACACTGAGGTCCAATGCCGAGGGCCTTCTGGCGGTTCCCTCGCTGCAAGAAGCCAAGTTACAGGGAACCAGGCAGAGGGCCTTCTCGGTTGTGGCACCCGCCCTGTGGAACGCCCTCCCACCAGATGTCAAGGCAATAAGCAACTACAGTGGTACCTCAGGTTAAGAACTTAATTTGTACTGGAGGTCTGTTCTTAACCTGAGACTGTTTTTAACCTGAGGTACCACTTTAGCTAATGGGGCCTCCCGCTGCTGCCGTGCCGCTGCCACATGATTTCTGTTCTCATCCTGAAGCAAAGTTCTTAACCTGAGGGACTCTTTCTGGGTTAGCGGAGTCTGTAACCTGAAGCATCTGTAAACTGAAGCGTCTGTAACCCAAGGTACCACTGTATCTTACTTTTAAAAGCCATCAGAAGGTGGCCCTGTTTAGGGAAGTTTTTAAATGTTTGATACTGTATTGTGTTTTTAATATTTGTTTGAAACCGCTCAAAGTGGCTGGGGAAACCCAGCCAGATGGGCGGGGGTATAAATAAATATGTTATTGTTATTGTTATTGTTATTGTTATTGTTATTGTTATTGTTATTGTTATTGTTATTGTTGCTATTGCTATTGTTATCCCTCCCAAGCAGACAAAGTTGACGGGATGGGTTCCCCCTCTGGGCCTGTCTGGTCCATTGCTCATCAAAGTGCAGGACTCTCCTCTAGTCATGTGTCAGAGGTGTCAGAGGGGGAGTAGAGCCAGCAGGACTGGGACTGGGACAACCTCTGACTCTTCTCTGTCTGAGTATGTGCTCATACTGTGACTCTTAGCTGCTAACCCTGTCCTGGAAGGCTCTCCTTCTCATGACTCTCCTTTATTGCTCAAACCCCTGCTTTTATCACCTCCCAGCTTGTCCCTTCTGCAGACTGCTCTTCAGTGTCCTGCCACCAGAATCCAGGATTTACGCCATCATCTTCTGTGCCTTTCCTGGGGGGTTCTTGGCTGGGCAGCTCCTACCACTCATCCAGCCAGTCCCTGACAGCTAGGGTGAGGAAGCGGTTTCCTTCCAGAAGCTGTTGGACCACGTATCCCACCATTCCTGACCATTTGCCGTGTTTGCTGGGCCTGATGGGAGTTGTAGTCCAACAACATCTGAAGGACCACAGGTCTCCCGAACCCTCCAATAGCACTGGAAAATGGCCTTTGAAATGGAGGGGAATTCATAGAATCATAGAATCATAGAGTTGGAAGAGACCACAAGGGCCATCGAGTCCAACCCCCTGCCAAGCAGGAAACACCATCAGAGCACTCCTGACATATGGTTGTCAAGCCTCTGCTTAAAGACCTCCAAAGAAGGAGACTCCACCACACTCCTTGGCAGCAAATTCCACTGTCGAACAGCTCTCACTGTCTGGAAGTTCTTCCTAATGTTTAGGTGGAATCTTCTTTCTTGTAGTTTGGATCCATTGCTCCGTGTCTGCTTCTCTGGAGCAGCAGAAAACAACCTTTCTCCCTCCTCTATATGACATCCTTTTATATATTTGTACATGGCTATCATATCACCCCTTAACCTCCTCTTCTCCAGGCTAAACATGCCCAGCTCCCTTAGCCGTTCCTCATAAGGCATCATTTCCAGGCCTTTGACCATTTTGGTTGCCCTCCTCTGGACATGTTCCAGTTTGTCAGTGTCCTTCTTGAACTGTGGTGCCCAGAACTGGACACAGTACTCCAGGTGAGGTCTGACCAGAGCAGAATACAGTGGCACTATTACTTCCCTTGATCTAGATGCTATACTCCTATTGATGCAGCCCAGAATTGCATTGGCTTTTTTAGCTGCCGCGTCACACTGTTGGCTCATGTCAAGTTTGTGGTCAACCAAGACTCCTAGATCCTTTTCACGTGTACTGCTCTCAAGCCAGGTGTCCCCCATCTTGTATTTGTGCCTCTCATTTTTTTTGCCCAAGTGCAATACTTTACATTTCTCCTTGTTAAAGTTCATCTTGTTTGTTTTGGCCCAGTTCTCTAATCTGTCAAGGTCGTTTTGAAGTGTGATCCTGTCCTCTGGGGTGTTAGCCACCCCTCCCAGTTTGGTGTCATCTGCAAATTTGATCAGGATGCCCTTGAGTCCATCATCCAAGTTGTTGATAAAGATGTTGATTAAGACCGGGCCCAAGACAGAACCCTGTGGCACCCCACTAGTCACTCTTCTCCAGGATGAAGAGGAACCATTGATGAGCACCCTTTGGTGGTCTAAACCACTGAGCCTAGGGCTTGCCGATCAGAAGGTCGGCGGTTTGAATCCCCGCAACGCGGTGAGCTCCCGTTGCTCAGTTCCAGCTCCTGCCAACATAGCAGTTCAAAAGCACGCCAAAAGTGCAAGTAGATAAATAGGTATTGCTCCAGCGGGAAGGAAAATAGTGTTTCTGTGCACTGCTCTGGTTTTGCCAGAAGTGGCTTAGTCATGCTGGCCACAAGACCTGGAAAAATGTGTCTGTGGACAAATGTCAGCTCCCTCGCCAGTAAAGCGAGATGAGCTCCGCAACCCCAGAGTTGTTCACGACTGGACTTAACTGTCAGGGGTCCTTTATCTTTACCTTTATTGTTCAAAGGGAAAAGATTCCACAAAATCCCACTGGGCATGCCTCAAGTGGCTCTTTGTTTTTCATAAAGGTAAAGGGTAAATGGACCCCTGACCATTAGGGTCCAGTCGTGACCGACTCTGGGGTTGCGGCGCTCATCTCGCTTTACTGGCCGAGGGAGCCGGCATACAGCTTCCAGGTCATGTGGCCAGCATGACTAAGCCACTTCTGGCGAACCAGAGCAGTGCATGGAAATGCTGTTTACCTTCCCGCCGGAGTGGTACCTATTTATCTACTTGCACTTGAACGTGCTTTTGAACTGCTAGGTTGGCAGGAGCAGGGACCGAGCAACGGGAGCTCACCCTGTTGCGGGGATTCGAACCGCTGACCTTCTGATCGGCAAGTCCTAGGCTCTGTGGTTTAACCCACAGCGCCACCCAGAGGGCACGTTGATGATATCTGTGATAGGTGCTCTCCTCATAAGCAGAACTGCTTGGGAGAAGGAACACCAACCAGCTGCTACAGGCAGAAGGAACATAAACGTCCAACTTAGAGGAAGCTTTCACAGCTTGGGAGAGCTATTACCTTGCCATGGAATGTGACATGCTAATACCCTACTTCCTTATGGGGTAGGCATGGCTATGTCCAGTCTATATTTCATGCCTCATATGCTAACCAATAGTGAAACAGGGATTGTACACTAAACACAACCTGGATGGGGCTGCAAGATTGCATATAGCAAGTCTGCAGCTATTAAAATAATGTTAAACACCTGTCACTCCTTTCTCACCCCCTTCCATACAGCCCACCTTTCATCTTAAATGCTGTGAAGTTGCTTCAAGTCCCTTTTCTCATTATGTCTTTCCTACCTCAATTTCATGCCTCCCTTGTCCTTTTCCTCAGGCCTCATCTTTCCCTTCCTTCACTTTCCCCTCTTTCATCTCCTCTGCACCCTTTGTTCAGTCTCCTCGCCTCTAGGCTCCTTACCGCTTAGCTTCCCGACACACTGAACATCCATCCCAGTCCTTAGCCTGCCCTTGTGTGTGAAGTCTTAAACCCAACCAAGCTGACAACTTCCCCTTCCCTCATGGAATTTGGACAGCTTAATCCTGTGAGCTTCTGAATATCCTGAGCTACCAATCCAGCTCAGCCAGTCAGTGACAGGGAGCTTCATTTCTGCAAGTGCAATGAGATTTAGATAACTTAACCGTGGAACCATATACATGTCTACTCAGGAGTAGGCAACACTGAGTTCACACTGGCTCCCAGGTAAATGTGCACAGGATTGCAACCATAGTGTATCTTAATGAGAACGTAAGAAAAGCCTACTGGATCAGGCCAGTGATCCACCCAGTCATAGAATCATAGAGTTGAAAGGGACCCTGAGGGCTATCTAGTCCAACCCCTTGCAATGCAGGAATCTCAGCTAAAGCATCCAAGACAGGTGCCCATCCAACCTCTGCTTAAAAACCTCCAAGGAAGGAGAGTCCACCACTTCCTGAGGGAGACCGTTCCACCATCAATTAGCTCTTACCGTCAGAAAATTGTTCCTGATGTTTAATCATAATCTCCTTTCTTGTCGTTTGAAGCCATTGGTTTGAGTCCAACCCTCCAGAGCAGGAGAAAACAAGCTTGCTCCATCTTCCATGTGATGTCCCTTTAGATATTTGAAGATGGCTATCATATCTTCTTTCAGTCTCCTTTCAGAGAGCCAGTGTGGTGTAGTGGTTAATCTGGTGAACCGGGTTCGCTTCCCCGCTCCTCCACATGCAGTGGATGACCTTGGGCTAGTCACACTTCTTTGAAGTCTCTCAGCCCCACTCACCTCACAGAGTGTTTGTTGTGGGGGAGGAAGGGAAAGGAGAATGTTAGCCGCTTTGAGACTCCTTCAGGTAGTGATAAAGTGGGATATCAAATCCAAACTCTTCTCTTCTTCTTCTCTTTTCCAGGCCAGACATACCCAGCTCCCTCAGCTATTCCCCATAAGTCTTGGTTTCCAGACCCCTGATCATCTTGGTTGCCCTCCTCTGCACACATTCCAGCTTGTCAACATCCTTCTTAAATTGAGGTCCCCAGAACTGGACACAGTATTCCAGGTGTGGTCTGACCAAGGCAGAATAGAGTGGTGCTATTACTTCCCTTGACCTGGACACTATACTTCTGTTGATGCAGCCTAGAGTAGCATTAGCTATTTTTGCTGCTGCAACACATTGTTAACTCATGTCAGGCTTGTGCGGCCAACCAGATGTCTATGGGAAGCACACAAGCAAGACCTGGACACAAGAGCGCTTTCCCGTCTTGACAATGGAAGCAGAACATAGCCTTCATGGTTAGTAGCTGCTGATAACCTTAATCTCGATGAATTTGTCCTATCACCTTTCAAAGCCATCCAAATTGGTGGCCATCACTGTCTCCTGTGGGAGTGAGTTCCACAGTTTAACAATGCACTGCCTGAAGAAGTACTTTCTTTTATTTCTCCTGAATCTTCCAAAATAAGGGAACTGGCTCACTTCAGTCATATCCCCAAAGGCATCAGTCCAAGAGTCATTCCATGTTTATAATTTAAGCGTTCACCTTTTATGTATATACCATACCCTCCAACGTTTCTCTGATGAAAATAGGGACATCATATTCAATAATAATAATAATAATAATAATAATAATAATACCCCACTCATCTGGGCAGCTTCCAACATATATAAAAGCATAATGAAACATGGAACATAAAAAAAAAAACCTTCCCCATACATGGCTGCCTTCAAATGTCTTCTAAAGACTGTATAGTTACATCTCCTTGGCTTAGGGGTCGCATAACTCTATACGCTCCAACATTTCTCTGATGAAAATAGGGAAACCCAAAAGGGGAAAAGGGACATTTTAGGTTCAAATCAGAAACCAGAATGGCTTCTGTAACTCCAGAACTGAATCTGGAAATAAGGACAATTGAAGGGTCTCTCTCTCTGTGTATGATAAAATGAGAAGGCTCTTTATGTGATCTCTATTGTCTGCTATTGCTTCAGTTATTTTTATTTTTGCCTCTGTGTAGTGCCTGACTCCTCTGCGTTTGCCACGCAATGTGCAATGCAGACAAAGAAGAAAGCGAGGACGGCGAGGCCCCCATTCGTCTATGAAAAGTGTCCTTGGTTGATTTCCCAGCTGTTCAACCATTCAGCTGTTAAAGGACAGTGCCTCTGGCAGTACAGATTCCCCACTGCTGTTGTGCTGGGGTGTCACCAGATGGAGCCGAGTGTGGTTATTGAAGCTGGGTACAGTCTCTCAGATGCCTGCTTTGGCTGGCATATGCAAATAAGTTCCGGGCATCTGGTTCCCTTTTGTTTGGGGTCTGCTTAAAGAACTACAACACATGAAACAATCGTAAATTCAAACAGGAGCCCTGTGGAGCGGGTGCCCCACAGATTGCAGAGAGCAGGACACTGTTCGGTGCAGCCGTTCTGATTAATGAAGGAGTCGGGTAGCAGGAGAGTGAATTTGCGGAGAAGACGAAGAAGGAGAAGGAGTTGTTTTCATGCAGCTTAGATTGGGAGCAATGATCTTGATGGAGAGAAGAAAGCACAACTAGATTTCTGTATAACTCTCAGGAGGGGGAGCAGGAGGGATCTCACAGCATTGCATGGCAAAAATCGCTGGAAGGGAACTAGCAATTATGTAGGGCAGCCTCCCCCAGTGCTGGGTCCCCAGCAGATGTTGCTAAAGCAGAAATCCCATCATCCCCGAATATTGGACATGATGGCTGGGCAGCTCAGTTGGTTAGAGTGTGGTCCTGATAACGCCAGTGTTGCAGGTTCAATTCCCATATGGGACAGCTGCGTATTCCTGCATTGCGGGGAGCTGGACTAGATGCTCCTTGGGGTCCCTTAAAATCCTACAGTTCTATGATTCTCTGGTTAGGTTTGTATAACAACAGCATATGGGGACCAGAGGCTCAGGAAGCCAGTGGTAGTGTAGTGGTATTTCCGAGCACAATTCCGAGCACAATTCAAAGTGTTGGTGCTGACCTTTAAAGCCCTAAGCGGCCTCGGTCCAGTATATCTGAAGGAGTGTCTCCTCCCCCATTGTTCTGCCCGGACACTGAGGTCCAGCTCCGAGGGCCTTCTGGCGGTTCCCTCACTGCGAGAGACCAAGTTACAGGGAACAAGGCAGAGGGCCTTCTTGGTAGTGGCGCCCGCCCTGTGGAACGCCCTCCCATCAGATATCAAAGCGATAAACATCTACCTGACATTCAGAAGACATCTGAAGGCAGCCCTGTTCAGGGAAGTTTTTAATATGTGACATTTTAGTGTATCTTTCATCTTTGTTGGAAGCCGCCCAGAGTGGCTGGGGAAACCCAGCCAGATGGGCGGGGTACAAATAATAAATTATTATTATTATTATTATTATTATTATTATTATTATTATTATTATTATACCAGAACTTGGGAGATCAGGGTTCAAATTCCCAAGCTCTTTGGATGATCTTGGGGCAGTCAATGCCTTTCAGCTCAGCACCTGGAAGAAGGCTCTGCTATGAGACTGTTCAAAAGCGCCCAATGGTTCACTGGGGGCAATTCTGGTTCTAACATAGGATTAGCACAGAGTTCCAAAATCTCTGTTGATTGCATGTGTGTGCAAATTTGACGCATGTGGGTGGGGGAAGGCTGAGCGAAAGAGTAGGCAAATCATCCTTGCCTTTCTTCTTCCAGGTGGGTGGAGAACATCTCACCATTTTCAGCAGAGCTTACTAAGGAAGGTGGCTGCAGCAATGGTTTCTTTTCTTTGAAGAAGTTTTCCTGGTGCAAGAAAATGGCAGAACTCCTGTAGGTTGAGTGGCAAGTGCACAAGTCCCACAATGCCCCTCTTGGAACAGTGGGATGTCATAATACAGTGGTACCTTTGGTTGCGAACGGTATCCGTCCCGGCCCGTTCACAACATGAAAAGAGTGCAACCCGCAGCAGCGTGTCTGCGCATGCGCGGGTTGCGATTTGCCACTTCTGCGCATGCGCGTGAAGTCATTTTGCGCTTTTGCGCATGCGCGAGCGGTGAAACCCAGAAGTAACCCTTTCTGGTACTTCCGGGTCGCCACGGGACATAACCTGAAAGAATGTAACATGAAGCAAACGTAACATGAGGTATGACTGTATAGCCTTGTTCGAAAGAGCTCAACTCTGTGTGTGTGTGTGTGTGTGTGTGTGTGTGTGTGTGTGTGTCCCACACATACAATGCCCTTGGAACGAGTTTGTATCATGATGTCAGAACAATCAGCTATGGGATAGTCAAAGGAGAAGTCCCACCAGCCATTCCTTGGGGAAATTTGGATAGACAAAGGCTCAAAATTTGTCCCTACTTCAGTAGGGACTAAAACACTGGCTCTGTAAACATCTCTTTTGACCAACTCCCCCCCCCCTACTTCCAGTTCCCTTTGTGTGTGTCGGGGGGGGGGGGCATTTTTTGCTGCATTAAATCATGCTGTAACAATTGTTCCAAGGTGGGTCGCTGTGTGGAAAGGTGCCCTTTGCTGGGCCACCAAAAGGTGTCCCCATGCCACTTGTGGTAGCAGAAAAACTGTGGCAGAAATAAATACATATACAAGAGGCTGGAACCTCTTCCCTCAAAAAGCCCCAGTCCTGAAAAATTCCTAGAATTCTTCCCATCCCTCCAGAAAGTCACCAAAATTGTACCACAAGAGGCACCATTTTGGATCAGCTTTAGATGTGACACAGTGAGGTGGTTGGCGAGGGAGACTGTGAATCCTGACAAATTCATACAGTAGAGGGCTATTGATAGCTGTCAATGGCTACTAGTTCTACCTCCACCATCTATGACCTTCAGCTCTCATTGCTTTTAAAATCAAGTTTCTAGCCCCCAGGGTCACAATTCATAGATTATTTTATTAGATTCCATTCTCCTTCACACAGCCCAAAGGAATCCCAAGGTGACAAAACTCCTACCTTAGGATTGTGAGGTAGGTTTTCAGGTAGGTGGGCGATGCCTTTGGGTCTCTTCCAACTCTACAGTTCTATGATAATATGATGCTTATTCTGAATATTTGACTCTGCCGTGGCTGCATACGACAACCTCTTTAAAGAGGAGTGGGGGTGGACATTGAGAACCCGACACTTCCTCTCCGGTTGAAGTATCCCCCTTGTCTCTTAGCAGCTCAAGCTGTTCCAGCAAAGTTGTTGTATAAATATTTCTTATGTATCAGTCTGCATGTGAAGCCATGTTTGGACTCAAATGTGTCTGCTTCCCAGCTGTCAATTAACCTCTGCAAACAGCAGGGGCTTCCTGGCAGACTGAAATTTCATCGCTAGGTAGATACATAGACCAACTGATAGATACATAAGTCAATAGGTAGATGCCTAGATACACTGATAGATTGAGTGGTGGACAGAGACATACTTGCCCTTGGATATCCACACACTAAGAATGGACCAGTCTACTTCCACTTTCTGTTACTTTCTGTCATTCTACCCTGTTTCCATCTCACAGTTTTCAAATCACCTATTTTTGAACATATTTTGCTACAGAAGTGAAATTTCTAGATGCATTTCCCCTCAAAGAATGCATTTTTGAACATTTTTTTTTGTACAAAAAAGCTTCTTTTTAGATGCATATAGAGCCAGGAAACTATATTGCAAAATTTGGAGAAATCTAAACAAGGTCTTTGTTTTGATTTGTACATGAGTTCAGGAGTTGCGAATCAAGCAAGTTCATATCATAATTCTCCCTCCCTCTCTCTTACACACACACACACACACACACACACACACACACACACACACACACCACAAGGAGAGTAGAGGGAGTTTGTTATAGTGTAAGTCATCTAGCCTGGTAAAAGGACCCCTCTCATCTGAACTGTATTTAAGCCTGTACTGAGGCTTCATGAGACCCCCACTAGCAAGTGGAACTTTATTGTTTTTTTAATTTTTCCTGCTGCTCTGAATTTATGCATTTAAGTCAGGTTTATTAATTTTGTAATACTGATTGCATGTGTTTCCCAAATGACTGATTTTTTTTTGTCCGAAATGAATTTACGTTTGTATACTGACTTTTCTCCCTCCCCCTGCACCACCAATATGCTTTGTGTTAGAAGTAAATTCTACTTAGAGCCAAATTCCACTACTTTCAATAGGACTTAATTCCAGGTATATGATTTCAGTCTTAGCCACCACACTGCACCAGCTTTGGAAAGAGAAAAGTCCTTTAAATGAACAGTTTGAGAGAAGCCACACATTTAAAAATGTATTTTTATTTTTTTTAAAAAAAAGTATTTAAATTTGGATTTTGAGATGAATTTTTGCAGTTTAATTGGGGGGGGGGGGAGATTGGATATGACCATTGGTAAAAATGTGTGAAACTGAAATGGAGGGGGCAAGGCATTGTGGGAAAGTAAAATGGTGGTCAGACCCAGCTGTCAATTCCTGACTGGATTATTGCCATCTAGGTAAAGGTAAAGGTACCCCTGCCCGTACGGGCCAGTCTTGCCAGACTCTAGGGTTGTGCGCTCATCTCACTCTATAGGCCAGGAGCCAGCGCTGTCCGCAGACACTTCCGGGTCACGTGGCCAGTGTGACAAGCTGCATCTGGCGAGCCAGCGCAGCACACGGAACGCCGTTTACCTTCCCACTGGTAAGCGGTACCTATTTATCTACTTGCACTTTGACGTGCTTTCGAACTGCTAGGTTGGCAGGCACTGGGACCGAACAACGGGAGCGCACCCCGCCACGGGTATTCGAACCACCGAACTTTCGATCAGCAAGTCCTAGGTGCTGAGGCTTTAACCCACAGCGCCACCCGCGTCCTTTATTGCCATCTACCTGCACCCAAAAAAGTTCATCAGAGTGAGCTGAGTGACATAAGAAAACACCCACCAGTTCTCAAAAGTTCCCTCAAACCTGGAGCAGGTATGCATAGAGAACACATCTATGAGAAAATGCTCTATATGTCATGCTGGACTATTGGTCCATTATGTCTTCTTCCATCTCTTCCAGTAGGCAACAGAGAGTATCAGAGCTCTTTCATTACAGTGGTACCTTGGTTCCCAAACTTAATCCGTTCTGGAAGTCTGTTCCAAAACCAAAGCTTTCCAAACCCAAGGCGCACTTTCCCATAGAAAGTAAAGCAAAATGGATTAATCCGTTCCAGACTTTTAAAAGCACTCCTAAAACAGCAATTTAACATGAATTTTACTAACAAAACCGTAAGACAGTATTGTAGATGATAGGAATTAAAATTTATTTATTTTTATTACGTGTACTGATGGTAGTCATTGTTTGGATGGGGGGCTTTTATCCATTTCTGCAGTCACACAATCAATCAATCAGAGCTGAACTGGGTTCCACAGAGTCACAAAAAGAAGTCACAAAAACGAAGTCACAAGCCACAGTCACAAGTCAGTCCCATACAAGTCACAATAAAAAACAACAACAAAGAAGCCACACAAACAAAAACGCAAAATAAATAAATAGCAAAAACAACAGCTCCAAATATCACCTCTGTGTTGCATGGGTGCTGGGGACTCAACAGCTGACAGACTCAATAGGAAGCCTTTGATTAGCTGCAGGGGACTTAATTTACAAACGGAACACACTGAACAGGAAGCGGAACATGTTCCGCTTCCAAGGCAAAGTTCACAAACCAGAACACCTACTTCTGGGTTTGCTGCAGCGTTCTATTTCCAAGTTGTTAATAAACTAAGCTGTTCTTAAACCAAGGCACCACTGTACTTTACTTGAAATGCTGTATGAAATGCTATAAGTTAGGGATGGCTAACTTGTGCCCACCCACTGGCTGTTGCCCTACTCCAAATCCCACCAACAAATCCATTGACCAGGGATGTTGGGAGTTGTAGTCCAACAACATCTGGAGAGCTGTGGGCTACCTTCCTCTGCTCTCTAAGTGTTGGTACCTGGGATTGAAGCTGAGATAGATGTGCTCTACCGCTAAGCCAAGCCCCCAGAATACATGCTGCATTCATTTTCATTCATGAGAGCCAAAGCATTGGGGTTTTTTCTTGGGCTGGGGGGACATGGCTTTCAAATCCCTGGTCATCCACGAAGCTTGTGTGGTGATCTCGCACCAGTCCCTTTCTCTCTGCCTAATCTATCTGGAGATACTGTGAGCATTAAATGGGATAGTTCCATGTATGCTGCCTTTTGCTCCTTGAAAGGGGGAGGGGGAATGAGACACAAAGGTGGGAACACAAGATGATCCATATAGACAGCAGTCTGGTGGTGTAAGGCTTTGTTCAGAACAGTGGACCAGTATCACACTCAGCCCACAGGAATGTGCCTTTGGCTTGTTGGGTATGCAGCGCTAAAATGACAGAATTGTTCTGATGAGAGCTGAAACTGTTTTTTTCCCCCAGGCCTTGATATGTGTTCAGAAACAGCATTTGGGGTTTTGCTGTCAAAATTTCACTTTAGCATCCAACCCTTCAAGCCTGGAATCGACATATACTTCCAGAAGTCCAAATCTGACAGTTTTGGAGGAATTCTCTCCCACAAAATGGCCGCCAACTTGAACGGTTTTGAAAGGGGATTAGGCAAAACCGTGGTGGCTAAGAGGGCAGCGCTCTGCTTCTACTGCCAGAGGTGTTGAATATTAGCTGCTGGGGGTTGCAAACAGGGAGAAAGCTGTTCGTGCTCAGATCTCGCTTGAGGGTTTCCCACAGACATCTTGGTTGGCCACTGTGAGATGAATACTGGACCGAACCAGCAGGGCTTTAGTTATGTCCTTAAATTCCATGGCTACCAGCCATGATGGCTACTCCTTCCAGTTTTCAGGGCAAACGTGTGCCTTCAAATACCAGCTGCTAGAAATCTCAAGCAGGGAGAATGCTGCCACACTCAGATCTTGTTCCCCTGCTTCCTATAGACATCTGGTCGGCTACGGTGAGAAGAGACTGCTGAACTAGAAGGTCCTTTGGCCTGGTCCAGCAAGCCTCTTGCGATGTCTTTTACCATGACCTCCATTTTGGGGTTACGAATAATAATAATAATAATAATAATTTATTATTTATACCCCGCCCATCTGGCTGGGCCTCCCCAGCCACTCTGGGCGGCTTCCATAAAAACCAAAAATACAATAAAATATCACATGTTAAAAACTTCCCTGAACAGGGCTGCCTTAAGATGTCTCTTGAATGTCAGGTAGTTATTTATCACTTTGACATCTGCTGGAAGGGCGTTCCACAGGGTGGGCGCCACTACCGAGAAGGCCCTCTGCCTGGTTCCCTGTAGCTTTGCTTCTCGCAATGAGGGAACCGCCAGAAGGCCCTCGGCGCTGGACCTCAGCGTCCGGGCAGAATGATGGGGGTGGAGACGCTCCTTCAGGTATACTGGACCGAGGCCGTTTAGGGCTTTAAAGGTCAGCACCAACACTTTGAATTGTGCTCGGAAACGTACTGGGAGCCAATGCAAGTCTTTCAAGACCGGTGTTATATGGTCTCGGCGGCCGCTCCCAGTCACCAGTCTAGCTGCCGCATTCTGGATTAGTTGTAGTTACGAAGTGGGAACGCAGCATTCCCAGCTTAAGCGAAGGCAGCCAGGGGAAGCTTCTGTTTCCAGGAAAGCAGGCAGAAGCTCCAGCTGCAACAAATGCTGCTTACAGATCTCTCCCCACTCTGCTCCCCTCCACCCACCGTTATCTGTGCAACTGGCACCACGTACATACAGGGCCCAGTGCCAGAAGTCTTCCCACCCCCTCCTTTGTGGTTCCAGCTTCCAACTCCTGCTCTGGTTTCTTTTTTGCTTTCTTTTCCTGCCTGCCAGCTGGCGCGCCGACGCCCCAGCAGTTTTCGGCAGCTGGGGAGGAGGTTTCATCGGTATGTGGAGGTTGGGGAGGCTTGTTGGCAGGTGGCGGAGCAGCTGGATCAGGGCCCATGCTTCCGATTGGAAAGACCGAGGCTCGGCTCTGTTTCACCGGCATGTCAGCGCTCACGCGGCCCAGGCACGATTCTGAGTTTTGGCACCAGGTGGGTGGGTGGGAGGCTTGCTGGGAATCTGGGGCTGCTCCAGGGATCCTAAGGCCAGTGACACCCCAACCATCAACCTAACCCTGAAAGGGGAACTGCTGCATCGAAAGCTTCAGAGATGACGCCTGAAGGAAAATGATTGATGGGTGTCTCAGTTTCAGGCGGCTCGTTCATGGAGATCCCTTTAAGAGGCTGCTGGAGTGTTCCAAAGATGGTCAGGTCTTTAAGCTTAGGTGGGCTATGTGAGTTAGCAGTAGGGTTACCAGATTCCAAGCCTACCTTGTAAAGCTGGCATTGCCAAAGCTTAGGCAAGCATTTACACGCCTTCGTTTCCAAGCGATGCACACAGCTATGATTGACGGCAGGTACTCTCATGCCCCCTTGGCACTCTGCTTGCGTATTTGAGGAGCCCCAGAAATTGAGGATCTACCTCACTGTCTGTTCTTTTGTTCACTTTACTCTGAACCAAGAACGAAATTTCTGGGATCTATTCCCAATACCATTCCAGAAAAGATTTTCTACCACCTGTCGGACACCGATTATGGAGTAACCCACAAGGTCTCTCTTTTTGCCCTAGCAGCAATGAAAACCCAGGCAAGAGTTATCAAGGAGATTGCAGTCGACTGCTTTGGGGATGCTCTGATTTAACCATCCTATCTTTTAATAATGATTTAAAAATAATAATAGCTGTATTACATTTTACCCTTTCAATGTGTAAGTTTTGTATATATTGCATGTAATTTATGTAGTATTTTAAAGATTTAGGTTTTAATATGATTCTAGGCAGTGTGATTTTATGCAGTATTTCATATTCTTGGTTTTTGCACTGTACCTGTTTATCTTATATGCGAATGGCCTATTTGTTGTTGTTTAGTCGTTTAGTCGTGACCGATTCTTCATGACCCCATGGACCAGAGCATGCCAGGCACTCCTGTCTTCCACTGCCTCCCGCAGTTTGGTCAAGCTCTTGTTAGTAGCTTCGAGAACACTGTCCAACCATCTCGTCCTCTGTCGTCCCCTTCTCCTTGTGCCCTCCATCTTTCCCAATATCAGGGTCTTTTCCGGGGAGTCTTCTCTTCTCATGAGGTGGCCAAAGTATTGGAGTCTCAGCTTCATGATCTGTCCTTCCAGTGAGCGCTCAGGGCTGATTTCCTTCAGAATGGAGAGGTTTGATCTTCTTGCAGTCCATGGGACTCTCAAGAGTCTCCTCCAGCACCATAATTCAAAAGCATCAATTCTTCGGCGATCAGCCTTTTTTATGGTCCAGCTCTCACTTCCATACATCACTACTGGGAAAACCATAGCTTTTACTATACGGACCTTTGTTGGCAAGGTGATGTCAATGGCCTATAGCCCAGCATTAATAAACAAATCTACTACAGATTACAAGCCAGTATTAGCCAGTTGCCTAATACTGAGTCAGCCCATTGGTCTACCTAGCTCAGCATTGCCAGCACTGACAGGCAGTGGCTCCCCAGAGCTTCAGTCTGAGGTCTCTCCCAGAACTACCTGTACATGAGAATGCTGGTGACTGAACCTGGGACCTTCTGAATGCATTCTGCCACTGAGTGATGGCACTTCATTGATCTGCAGATCTCCTGATGTGGCAAGGGCAATGCCAGCCAAAGTGTTCCCCAATGGGCCCCCATCCCACCCACCAGGGGTGCTGCTGGCCAGCAGCAGCAGCACCATGGACAGTGCCAGATGCCCATGAGCCAACTAGCATTTTGATGCCCTGACACAGTGGTTTCCAAACAGTTTGGTGTGCCACACTGGTGTGGCAGGAGAGGAGGGCAAATGCGGCGGGAAGATTCAAGGAAAATAAAAGAAACATTTAAACATTTCATTGTAGGATAGTATAGGAATAATATTTTTTAATTTGCAGAATATGGATAGATATCTTTCCAAAATGAGAGCAAAAGGATCAGGCGATACCCAGGACAATCCTAGCTGTCATCCAGAATTGCTCTTTGAACAGAGAGCTCTGACAAATATGAGCAATCAGAAAAGAGAATGGCTTGTTTGTTGTTGATGAGGAAGTGAGAGTTTTCTGTGTCAAATTAGACCTAATATAAATGAGATTACCCAGCAAATGCAGACTGAGTTTGTACATTTATTTAAGGTACACATGTAAGGGGCTCGTTTATAATTCACGTTCTTATGCAAATGCATTGTTTTATACTTTTCAGAAGTCCCATGTTCCATGCTATAAATCAATCATTGATAGGAGTTGTTTCTTTTTGTTTCCCAATGCATTCCTTATCAATAAAATTTTTGGTGTGGCACAAGGAAATAAAAGTGTGGTCCAGAGAATGATGTTTGAGAACCACTGTCCTAGCCCTAGCGATATCCTGATTCCCCTTCCCTGGCCTTCCTTGTTTCCCCTATGCTGAAGTTTAGATTGTAAGCTCCTATGATCAAAGACCCACCTTCTTGTATCTTGTGCTACACCAGGCACACTTGTAAGAAACAAGTAATAGCGAGATCCACCAGCACTGCCCAGTGCTTTGTAGGAATATCAACGGGGTGTCTACAACTGCTGCTTCTACATGGTAGACTCAAGCTCAGGGACACAGGCCACATTCATACTATACATTTAAAGCACTATGATCTCACTTTAAATAGTCATGGCTTTCACCAAAGAATTCTGGGAGCTGTAGTTCATGAAGGGTCCTGAGAGTTGTTGGGAGAGTCCTATTCCCCTCCCAGAGCTTTGATTTTCAGAGTTCCCTGTGAAGAGGGATTGGCTGTTAAACCACTTTGGAAACTTGGACAGTGGGAATCCCTCCCCCCATATGTGCCCCACACTTTACTGAAATCTGCTCCAGAGGGTTGGGAGAACACCCAGAATAGATTTAGGGGGTGTGCAGGGGACGGTGAAAGGGATAAAGTCGCATTGCACAAGTGTAGATCCTTGTGCTTATGGGATGCTTGCTTAGTGCAGTGCTGCATACAAGCACACTTTAATCCAGCATTTGCATTTTTGTACACATTACCTGACTGGGAATATGCATTGCAAAATTCAGAGAAATGTGCAAATTTTGAAGGATGCCTATGTTTTGGAAAATGTGAACAAGGTAGGTTTGCCTTTAAATGTGAACTGAATTGAATCCCTGTCCCATTGCTACTCTTCAGTTTCTTCCTTTCTTTTTGCCAGCTGGGAACCAAAGTGTGAAATAACACTTTCAGTGTGTATCCAAGTTTCATTTGGAGATTTTGCTTTGGAGAGAGAGAGAGAGAGGGAGAACAACACAACATGGAGTGCAATTAAGGTGTTACTTTGCAAAGTGAAAACATAGCGACCGTTTTCCACAAAAAAAAGGTGTTAACTTCCCGCTACTTTTCACAAAGTTCTACATGGCCTCCTCTTCACTTTCAGTGGGTGTTTCAGAAAATATGGTAAACATTCTTCATCGGATTTCTTTCTTCTTCTTTTTTAAGGGAAATGTCACAAAGAAGAAGGGTTTTGTCCTGCAAAAGATTGGGTTCGTGAACACAAATTTCCCACCATTTCTGGGCCCAGTGCAATGGTCTAAGAGCACATAATGGTCCAGCCATCTTGCTGAAGCTAAGGGGGTTTGGACGTGGTCTATGCCTGTGAGAAAGATCACCTGGGAGCCCCACGTGACCTGCCTTGAGTTCTACATTAGAAAAAACCAAGGTGGACACCTATGAATAAAATAATACATATAAATGATAAATCCTGCCTGCTCTGGCATGCAGAACAAAGTCCTGTATCCAGTGACAGTTGCGAGCTTGAGACGTGCTACAGGCTGTGTGCAGATAAATTGAAGAAGTCTTAGGAGATGTTTGCTTGTGAATGCTGAACATGATAAAGTATCCACCTTCTAGAAGCTAGAAGTTTCCCCTGAGGAGGAACTCCCAGATTTCTTTTGAAATCTATTGTCAGTGAAATGTTGGGCTGGTGAAACTGGGACCTTTCAGATGTTTCTGGATTACAGCTCCCATCATTTCTGACAATTGGCAACCCAAGCTGGGGCGGTTGGTAACTGGGGTCTTGCAGCATCTGGAGGACCAGAGGTCCCGTCCCCCCCATGTGCTAGTATCTGCTACTGCTCACTGGCCAATTTTTGCTGCCTTAAAGGGGTTAGTTGGTTGCCATTGCCCCAATATCTCCAGTTTCCCTCTCCTCCAAGAAAAGGCCCAACCACGTAAAAATGATCCTGGACTTCTGCACCACTTGGGGCGGAAGGAAGCATGAAACAATTTTGCCATGTCTGATCAGCTTTGCGGCCTGTGAGACTAACAAGCTGGAAGGAGACAACCTCCAAGGACTTGTCAGAGAAGCCATCTTGGCCTTTGCATGCTCTCCTCTCCCAACATGAGTAATTAAAGGACCAACCGCAGCTCCGCAGACCTCATCACTTTGCGGTTCACAACATCTTTCACTCTTGCTATTTCCTTTCCCGGTGATGGCATATTAGATCAAGCCATTAAGCAACTTCCAAGGGCTCTCCTGAGACCATCCATCAATAATAATGAATACCTGCTTCCAACAGGATTATATCTCCTTAGCTAAGAATATCAATGCACCATTCACCATCCTCCATCAGTGAAATAAGTCTGTTGCCTTTCAGGTTCATTTTTGCCTTCGAAAGAAAAATGCATTTAGAAATGGCCCCATTCCATCTCTTCTGTCTGTGTCAGTCCATTGTTTGTCCTGTATTTAACACAGGTAATAGAGGAATTAAATTTCATTTAATTTCTCATTTCAAGACCTGCCTCCAGCTTGGAGCAAAGACATCTTTAAATTGGAGAAGGAGGGATCTGAACTGCTACAAAATGGTGGCAGATGAAGGCAGAGTTTGTTAGAGAATCAGCTGTCAATTACTGGCATCGCTTTCTACTGACCTCTAATCCACTGTTGGAAATGACTGAATTATTTCCCACAGCATTTTCCTTGGGGCAACAAGTTCCACAACTTAGCTTTCCTCAAATTAACTACAGACATTTTTGCTCTGGAGGTATTGTGATGCAGAATTTACTGACCCAGAGGCTGTAAGAGAAGAAGGCTTTTTAACGTTTCCCCCTCCCTATCCCCACATACCTCTCAAAAGTATTTGCTACCCATCTCTGGAGGCCACATTCCCTTGGGAGCAATCTTCTGGTGGTGGGACACACTGCATGCCATTGGTGAGCAAGGCCAGAGGCGGAATGGTAGGCAGAACAACAGATCTAATTTTTATCTTCCTACATCCTGGTCACACAAACATCAGAAGCTCCTACAGATACATGCCGTCACAATATCTTTCCTACCTATAGCCAAGCAAGCAAGAGGCAGCATTGCCACTCATGGACACAGTTCAACCAGCCAAAAGCACTCAAAGAGGGTGTGGTCTCCTCTTTCTTGTTATCTTCTGTTATCATCTATTATCTCGATGATGGATTGGATGAGAGCCAACAAACTGAAGCTCAATCCAGTTAAGACTGAGGCACTGTTAGTAGGTGGTTCCGTAGACTGGATAGATGAGAGGTCCCCTACAGGGTGACATTCCATCTGAAGGGGTGGGTACATAGCTTCAGGGTACTGCTGGATCCTTTGCTGAGGTCACTTGAGGCTGAGGTGGCCTCTGTGGTTCAGAGTATCTTCCATCAAGTTTGGCTGGTGGCCCAGCTGTGTCCTTATCTGGACAGGGACAACCTAACTACTCTTGTTTATGCTTTGGTAACCTCTAGGTTAGATTACTACAATGTGTTATATGTAGGGCTGCCTCTGATGGCAGTTAGGAAACCTCTGCTAGTGCAGAATTCAGCGGTCAGGTTGCTCACTGGCAGGGCTGTCTTAAGTACATGTGGCACCGGGGTGCAAAGATCTGCCCGGTGCCCTCCCTACAGTTGCCCAGTCCCAGGTGCGCAGGCGGGTGGAGCCAGCCAGCCGCCTCAGCATCTCGCTGGCTCAGTTGCCCCCGAACTCGTGGCGCAGAGCCCATCGCGGCACTCTGACCGACGGGTGGGCTCTTCCCCGGACTCAACTCTCGGGCCCTGGACTCTCGGCCTGGTGACCCTGAGAGCCCCAGTGCCTTGGTGCTCCACACCCCTAGTGCCTATGGATAAGATGGCCCTGCTCACTGGGGTAAAATAGCTTGAGCATATTGCACCGATTCTGGTCCAACTGCACTGGCTACCAGTTAGTTTCCAGGCCCAATTCAAAGCGCTGGTTTTGACCTCTAAAGCCTTAAATGGCTCAGGATCGCAATACTTCAAGGACCGCCTCTTTCCATATGAAGCTACACAGACCCTGAGATCATCCTCTGAGTCCCTTCTTCCTGTACCTCCTCCGTGAGAGGTCCAGAAGGTGGCAACACAAGAATGGGTTTTTTCTTCAGTTGCTCCCTATTCGTGGAATGCTCTCTCCAGGGAGATTCACCTGTCACCTTCATCATACACCTTTAGGTGACAGAAGAAAACATTCCTCTTTAACCAGGCCTTGGCTGACTGATATTTAATGCTCTTGTAAAATATGTTGTGGAAGGGGGGGGGTGTTATTGGGTTGTCTTTGTTTTTATTATGTATTTTGTGTTTTTTATACTGCAGTTTTATGTTGTGAACTACCCTGGGATCTACAGGTATAGGGCAGTATACAAGTAATAATGATGATGATGATGATGATGATGATGATGATATTCTATACCACCATACCTGTTTTTCTTGCATCTCTACACAGCCGATTCCTAAGTATCCTCTTCAATGACATCTGGGACAAAGTGTCCCATCTGACCAATAGATGGGCTGGATCTTCTCCAGCGATGCTGGGATAGAGGTCCATGGGATTTTCCCTCTCTTCTTCTGTATATACTTTCTTAAAAAGGAAAAGAAAAACCCACTTTCCAAGATGCACATTATTCTGTAAGATGATTATCACAGGCAGCGGAGCTCAGATCATCTCCCGGGGCCCTACGAGTCCCATGGTATTCTGAAGGCGCCTTTGTGTTGTGTTGCTTTAATTCTCCATGCTATCTTTTGATGGGTGTTTGGTTATCTATCCTGACTCCCTCTTTCGCTGGAATGCCTCTCGATGTTAAAGTGCTTTTATGCAGCTTCTGAAAGCACTGTAGTACTGCCTTTGTTAACATGATAAACTCTACTGGAATATATATATATATATATATATATATATATATATATATATTCATTCTCAGCCCCCATGCCCCCACCTCTTTCCTCCAGGAATATCAGAGAACCTCGCTCAGAGCTGCTGTGGAAAAGCTAAAGCCACCGATCCAAATTCAAAGGAGTAAAATGGTCAAAGTCAGAGTTTTTATATTTGAAAATTCGCAATGGCATGCCAGCTACTTTACTGATGTCCTCGCACAACTGGAAAGGATAAGACGGAAGAGGGGAGGGAAGGGGATTAAAGGAGGTGAAACAGAGCCAAGTCTTGGACCAAGAATTAAAGGAGTGGGCAAGGGGAGGCGAATGCAATAAGCAAAGCCATGAATTCTTCAGAGATCTTAAATTCTTCTGTAGGTTACAGGAGAACAGCATCTCATATTCGATGTACAACACAATGTAATATACATACACGAGCCCTGTGGGTTTTTAAAACGATTGAACCAAACGCAACTATGCTTTCTGATATGAAGAGCCATTTCTGCTGTAAGTTACACAGGGATTTTTTTGAAAAATTAATCTCTTTCCATAGAGGTGAACAAACTGGCATATATGTAGGGAGGGTGGATAAATTCTTCCCCTTCTCATTTTAATGCAAAAGTTCCTAATTCACACCAAGGAGGGAATTGAAACGCAAAGCTATCCTTTGAAACATGCACATCTCCTAATTTTGAGATGCAATTCTTTGACCAAAAAAATCTAGTGGAAGGGTATACACCAGCATTCATATATTAGCGAAGCATACCAAAGTGGCGTGTGTTGGGGAAAATTGCTTGCAAAAAAAATGTGTATATTAAGCAAATTTGCATGCAGAAATACATGCACTGGGGGAAATCACCATGAAAATGTTTATGCATTTGCAAGCAGTGTTGGGGGGGGGGTTATAGAAAAATTGCAAATTGACATGAAAATGGGGCAACCTGATCTTAAGAGTGGGAATATATATATAAAAATCAGAGAAACTAAATTGCTATCTCTACTTCTCATCTTTGTCATCATTATCTAAATGTACAGTGTCTATAAATATTTCCTTCTCCCAGAAAGCCAGAAAAATATCCCTGGAAAGGTTGCTACTAGATCACATCGTCTTGCACCTAGAGACATTATATGTGTAGTGTGTGTGTGTGTGGGGGGGTCACTGCCCCATGGAATGTCAGGTCTCATAGCATGGAAGAAGAATATAGGGACTACTTTTGCCATTGAAAAGGTGGCCCCACCACTTTTTACCACGTGTTCCTGTGACTGTACATTTTATTACAAGCTGGATTCCCCATTTGCAGTCAGAACAATTGCTCCTTTATTTTGCTTTATCATTTTTTAGAATCATAATTGTGCATATTGCACTGTAAATTAATGAGCTATTGCTTTGGCTGCAAAGGAGAAACGGATAACTATCACACACACACACACACACACACATACACACACACAGTGCTGCTGACTATGGGAAAGAAAACTAAGTTTGATGAAACAGGAAGTTGCCAATTGGCCATGAAAAACAAAAGGAAGATCCAGGAGGAAGCTACTAACCAAAGAGACAGTAGTACTGAAAAGCGTTTTGCCTCCCTGTATTGGACATGTGACTTAAGATATTCTTGTATACATTCCAGAAATCAGGTCTGGGAAGGTGGAAAAGACAAATTGGAACATCCTGGAATGCACCAGCTGTCAGTATTTTCATCCCTCCCATTGCAAGGGTCACCAGATCATGTTTGTTTTACTTTCTGCCTGTGAGAAAGGAGGGGGAAGAAGCTACTCTTCCAGACTTCTGTCCCTAGTACTGTGTGCTTTTTCTTTGATCTGTCTAGAGACAGGATGACAGTATGAGAGAGCTGCTTCTCTCGTACATGTTTGTTATGTTCTTTTATTTGTTTAATTAGATGTAATAAATTAGGTATGTGTCAGGGAACTGCCATCAGTGCCGGAGGGAGAGAGCAAGCTCCAGAGGGATTCCAGAGAGCGTCCCGGGATTGGGAAAGGCAGCCCATCTTCTGGGGAAGGGAATCAGCTTAGCTCCAGTGGAGAAGGGGGGCAGATGGGGGAATCAGAGAGGTGGTCACATGACTCCTTGCCGGGGACCAGCGGGGAGAGGAAGGGTCCTCCGCTGCCTACGCCCTCCTTGCGCAGAAGGCTTCCACGCAGGGAGAGTAGGAGGAGACTGGGCGTCAAAGAACTTCTTTGCTGGAAGAAGTTTAAGAAACGCCCACTGACAGATTCTGCCAGCGATTGAGACAGCCACGGGTGAATGGCTGTCTGGACAGGAAAGGTTCACTCAGACAACCCAGAGACAGAGGTTATACACTTCTTATTACAGGGGAGAGACCAGGAGCTCAGCAAGACAGTAGCTAAGTTCCTCTATTTGATTTTTTTTCGCCGAAGAACGCTACAGGATCCTGCCCTTGCTGGAGACCCACAGAGATGAAATAGATTGCTTGCCTCTTCTTCCCTTTGGCAAATGACTGTACTGTTGAAATGGCAACGAGATTGCACTGACCTGCTTATTCTGAATGTTTGTATCTGATGCCAATAAAGGTTTTGATGATGTTAGCTTTATAGGCTTCAACACGGCAATGCAAGTATTGGCTGGTTGGCAATCTAGATTATGGTGTGTGAGTCAAAATGACTTTATATATTCCAGAGCAGGCTCAGCAGAAGCTGAGGCTGTCAATTCTTGGAATCAAAACTTCTTGATGTTTTTTAGGGGTCTTCTCCAGAAGAAACTAGCGGGGAATCCACAGGTTTCTTGCAAGTCTGCTCACTGCCTCTTTACCTAACACAGGGGAAGCTGATGTGGTGGTCTCCAGATATTGATGGACTCTGATACCCATGAATCCTAGCCAATATGGCCAGTTGTCCAAGCATGACAGGAGCTGTAGTCCCATAACATGCAGAGAGGACCGTATTGGCTGCACCTGGCCGAAGTTATATTGCTAAGAAAAAAATAATGATGATTGAATGCAAGCGAGGGAGGGTGTCAGTCTTTCATTTGCATTTCTAGCAACTAACGCAAAGAAAATTGTGCACCCCAAACCTCAACAAACATCCAGGACATTTCTTGTTCCTAGTCAGCTTGCAGCCTCATCCTCGTGTCCTTAAAATCCCTTGCCATTTCATTCTCTGTATCATTATGCCACTCTCCTTGCATAATTAAGGGGGGGGAAAGAAGCTCGGATTTTCCTGTTAAATCCCTAAGCATTATAGACAAGAGGCACAGCTGGCATTTGGGGAGGACAATTCACTTCTCAGCAAATGAAAAACGGAAGCGATTGGGGTCCATTTGATTCTGTTTTTGCTTGCTCCAAAACAAACTCCCTGCCAGCACCAGAAAATACACATCCTTTTTTTTGGGGGGGGGGTTATAGAAAACAAATGCAGTCCTAATCCCAGTGTTGGGCTAGGGCCTGGGAGACCAGGTTTCCAATCCCCACTCAGCCATGAACTTGGCAAGTTGACCTTGGGCCAGTCACAGTCTCTCAGCCTAACCTACCTCACAGGGCTGTTGTGAGGATATACAGTGGTACCTCGGGTTACATACGCTTCAGGTTACATACGCTTCAGGTTACAGACTCCACTAACCCAGAAATAGTGAGGTTAAGAACTTTGCTTCAGGATGAGAACAGAAATCATCTTCCGGCGGCGCGGTGGCAGCAGGAGGCCCTATTAGCTAAAGTGGTGCTTCAGGTTAAGAACAGCTTCAGGTTAAGTACGGACCTCCGGAACAAATTAAGTACTTAACCCGAGGTACCACTGTAATGGGGAGGGGGAGAACCAGAGATGCCACCTTGAACTGCTTGGAGGGAATGTAGACTCATGAAACTGTAGAGTCAGGAGGGGTCTAACCCCCTGCAATGCAGGAATCCCAGCTAAATATAGTAGTAGTAGTAGTAGTAGTAGTAGTAGTAGTAGTAGCAAAGGTAAAGGTAAAGGGACCCCTGACCATTAGGTCCAGTCGTGACGGACTCTGGGGTTGCGGCGCTCATCTCGCTTTATTGGCCGAGGGAGCCGGCGTACAGCTTCCGGGTCATGTGGCCAGCATGACTAAGCCGCTTCTGGCAAACCAGAGCAGCGCATGGAAACGCCGTTTACCTTCCCGCCAGAGCGGTTCCTATTTATCTACTTGCACTTTTGACGTGCTTTTGAACTGCTAGGTTGGCAGGAGCTGGGACTGAGCAACGGGAGCTCACCCCGTCGCGGGGATTCGAACCGCCAACCTTCTGATCAGCAAGTCCTAGGCTCTGTGGTTTAATGCATTCTAAAAGCTTCTTAATGGAATGAATCAATTAATTGTTGGGCAATCAGCAGTATTTGGGGATTTTTTTTCCTATGTGACTTCAGACAGGCAATTTGCTTCTCTCCACTCCACTCTCTATCTTTTTCTCCCTCTCTGTCCATTTCATGTGTCCTTATTCATAACTAAATTGTCAGGTTTGCATTGTATCAGCCAAGTCGGGAGTCAGGTTTAATATTATTAGGGAGGCAATTACTCCTTTATCAAGTGTTGCCTGTCAGTTTGGTTCACCAATTTATCTATCAGTTCCATCCTTTTGTGTAAAGGCAAACACTCTGTTTGCTGTTTCATAAATTACCTCCTTGGAACTGGTGCTTTCTTCTTCTTCTTCTTCTTCTTCTTCTTCTTCTTCTTCTTCTTCTTCTTCTTCTTCTTCTTCTTGGAAATGTCTCTGTGGTGCAGTTGTTAACAGTGGCAGACTTGGTAGGACAGGAGAAACCCAGATTAAATAGAAACCCAGAGTCAAATTGTCACTCATTAACCTTCTCATAGTTAAAGCTATGGTTTTCCCAGTAGTAATGTATGGAAGTGAGAGCTGGACCAGAAAGAAGGCTGATCGCCGAAGAATTGATGTTTTTGAATTATGGTGCTGGAGGAGACTCTTGAGAGTCCCATGGACTGCAAGAAGAGTACATCTCTCCATTCTGATGGAAATCAGCCCTGAGTGCTCACTGGAAGGACAGATCATGAAGCTGAGGCTCCAAGACTTTGGCCACCTCATGAGAAGAGAAGACTCCCTGGAAAAGACTCTGATGTTGGGAAAGATGGAGGGCACAAGGAGAAGGGGACGACAGAGGACGAGATGGTTGGATAGTGTTCTCGAAGCTACCAGCATGAGTTTGACCAAACTGCGGGCGGCAGTGGAAGACAGAAGTGCCTGGCATGCTTTGGTCCATGGGGTCATGAAGAGTCGGACATGACTAAACGACTAAGCAACAACAACAACAACAACCTTCTCTCTCAGCCTGACCTACTTCACAGGGCTGTTGTAAAAATAACATGGGGGTGAGGAGAACTATTTATGCCACCCTGGGAGGAGTTCATGCGTACTCCTGTCAAGCCACGTGTCTGTTTATTCTGTTTATTCCATTAAACAGAAGTGAGAAGAGTTTTCAATAATTATGTTATCGAATCTTATTCCTGAGATGGGAAGGAGCTCTATGCATCCCAGAGAGAAAACCTCCTTTTAACCTTTTAAATTTGCTTACAGTCCAAATATGCCAAAATTCAAATGAAGTTCCACATAACCTTCCAAAACACAAGCAGCAAAATCACAGCTAAGCACAGTATATATCCCAACACTCACATTAGTCATAGGCTGGTCAACTTAAATAGTAATTGATTTTATTTAGAAATCTTCTTAATCGCTTTATGCTTGAAAGAATCTCAAAGTGACATACGAAACAGAAATACAATACAATATATTATTAATAGTGTGTGTGTGTGTGTGTGTGTGTGTGTAGATAGATAGATAGATAGATAGATAGATAGACAGACAGATAGCAAGCATTATATTATTCATCCAGTGGTACTCAACACCACACAACCATCCATATCCCACATTACAAAATCACAACTGGTCACTTGGTGCAAAGTGTCCTGACCAGATTAGAATTCACTCCATCCTGGAATTCAAAATACTAACATCTCCTATTTCAACTGGACTTTGTTCTTTTATACCCATTTATATACAATTAAATGGATTTGGGCTGTCCTGTTATTTAATAATTTTATTAGAAGCCATGACACCTTTCTGGGCTTGGGTGAATTATATTAGTGATAGCATTTCATTAGGGATAACTTTTATATCCCTGAACAAGCAATCAGACCAGTCTTCTTCTTTTTCCTCCTCCTCCTCCTCCTCCTCCTCCTCCTCCTCCTCCTCCTCCTCCTCCTCCTCCTCTTCTTCTTTCCTTTTGCCAGAGGATATTCCTTTGATTTGAAGAGGTTGGTCACTTCTCATCTAAAGGTTTTTGAAAATGAGATTATTCAAATGTCTATTGGTGTGTGTGTGTGTGTGTTTCAGGTGACCTAGCATTGCAGGTTTTCCTCGTGGCAATTCAAGCATGTAGAAAGCCTGGATTATTATCTAATCTGATGAGATAGAAAGAGAACAAAGCCTGGATGATGAAGCAATCGGAGATTGTTGACTCATGAGGGCCTTACTAAATCCAGTGTCCTTTCATACTTAATTATCTTGTCAAGTTCCTGGAATTTGAGCTGTTGGCGATACTGACAGCCCTGGGTGAGCGGGAAGCTCTTCAGCATAATTTCAGCGCAGAAAAATCTTTGTTCATGTCTTTTGGGGCTTGTCCGCACTCAGTTCCTTGAACTGATTCGACTAGATCAGTTTCATATATTGTTTCTGAGTAATTAACCCTCCTCCACCCTGATCCTTCCCACCCCATGCTGGTAGACAGTAGCAAAATGAATTGGGGTGGACGACACATCCATCTATTATGGCCTATTCTGTTGGCCTTGGGGGCACCTTGGAAGATTACAGAGCTTTCCAAGGTACATGAGCGAGATTCATTTTGATTCTGATACATTGAGTTATCATTTTTTTCAGAATAATAAGATAAAATAGATAGATTTCGTTTACTGTATATCTAGGACATATCTAGGACCCATCTTTTCTTTGTTGTTTAGTCGTTTAGTCGTGTCCGACTCTTCATGACCCCATGGACCAGAGCACGCCAGGCACTCCTGTCTTCCACTGCCTCCCGCAGTTTAGTCAGACTCATGCTGGTAGCTTCGAGAACACTATCCAACCATCTCGTCCTCTGTCGTCCCCTTCTCCTTGTGCCCTCCATCTTTCCCAACACCAGGGTCTTTTCCAGGGAGTCTTCTCTTCTCATGAGGTGGCCAAATATTGGAGCCTCAGCTTCAGGATCTGTCCTTCCAGTGAGCCCTCAGGGCTGATTTCCTTCAGAATGGATAGGTTTGATCTTCTTGCAGTCCATGGGACTCTCAAGAGTCTCCTCCAGCACCAGAATTCCAAAGCATCAATTCTTCGGTGATCAGCCTTCTTTATTGTCCAGCTCTCACTTCCATACATCACTACTGGGAAAACCATAGCTTAAAAATTAAACTGCAGGACCGCCCCTACCATTTGGCAGACTGAGGCTCGGGGCCATGGATACAGAAAGGCAGCAAGGTGTCAGAGGACATCACTGCAGGCAGCAAAATGTCTCGAACCAGTCCTGTTGAAACAGCAGCAGTTTTGGAAATTAGGCAAGGAAAAATAGAGCACCAGCCAATCTGCAATGCCTAAACCTTGCATTTTCCCCTTGGGGTAGAACATCTCCTGAAAGCCTCAAAACAGATTGGGAGGGTCAGTCTGGATGATATCTGTGGGCCTCTTCCAGGCCTGTGGTTCTTTGTCAAGGAGACTTAGAATCTAGTAGAAGAGGACACTGAAACGGTCAGACCAGTTTCTTTGTAAGATAGTGGCCTTAGTTGGCCAGTTAAGTACCCCCATTTGCATGTCCAAAGAGGTTGTCCTGTTGCCATAGCAACAAGTGGGCATGCTAGATGCCACTTCATCCTAGGATGGAGAACAATAGACCAAAGAGGGGTTGTGTGTGAATTTTGACTGATGCCAGAAGATGGATACAGGGAGACTTGTCTTGCTCTGGGTTGGATTCAAAGCTGTGGCTTGAGGCTTCCCTGAAATCTTTATTGTACATCTTTAGGCACCAGGCAAAATCATTCCTCTTCTTCCAGGCCTTTGGCTCATTAAACAATCTATAGCTTTTTAAACTGAGTGTATGGAAGTTAATGGTTTTGTTTTTTGTTATGCTATGTATTTTGTGGTTTTTATATTTTAAAAAGCCATGTGATCATCAGATGAAGGGTGGCATAGAAATTTAATATATAGTAAAATAATAACAATAATCTTAGAGCTCGGGGGTGTCATATGTGGCCCTCCAGAGCTTTGCATCTGGCCCTTGAGACTCTCCTCAGGCTATCATCCCCTCCTCAGCCACACTCACTCCTCCTTGGGAGTTTTTGCTGGTTAGAATGTGTCCTTGAACAATAATGATGCTTCTTGCTCAGCTGGGTACAGGATAGAAGCCGTGCCCAAGTGCAGTTAGAAACATACCTACTGACATCCACATTCATTTTTGTTTTATTGTATATATTCTTTCGGGACGTGGATGGCACTGTGGGTTAAACCACAGAGCCTGGGGCTTGCCGATCAGAAGGTCAGCGGTTTGAATACCCGCTACGGGGTGAGCTTCCGTTGCTCGGTCCCTGCTCCTGCTAACCTAGCAGTTCAAAAGGAAATCGAAGTGCAAGTAGATAAATAGGTACTGCTCCAGTGGGAAGGTAAATGGTGTTTCCATGCACTGCTCTGGTTCGCCAGAAGCGGCTTAGTCATGCTGGCCACATGACCCGGAAGCTGTACGCCGGCTCCCTCGGCCAATAAAGTGAGATGAGCGCCACAACCCCAGAGTTGGTCATGACTGGACCTAATGGTCAGGGGTCCCTTTACATTTATATATTCTTTATTGAAAAAAAAAAGTGCAAAATTGCAAGTGTACAGAGTAAGCTAAGACACAAAAAAGAAGAAGCAAGAAACAGAACAACAGCAACAAAAGATACTGTGTACATTACAAAATAGGAGAAAAATTGTAGTTAACCAGACCTTAACCTAATATGGTACTTATAAAAATGAACTCCACGTTCATAGCTCCGCCCACTTTCACCTCTGGCTCCTCCCACCATTGATGCAGCCCCTGGATTATTGCCGAGAAAGGAATGTGGATTTCGAGCTGGAAAAGGTTCTGCAACTATTAATTTTGGGAGATTCGAAGAAGGGGCTTTCAGAAGCTTCTTCTCAGTGGCACATTCACAGTGTGAGCTTCCAAGCACTTGAGTCTTGCAGACATTATCACGCCTTTCCGTCGTGAGCACACATAGAAGACACAATGACCCCCATCCTTTCCTCCCCCCAAGCTGGCTGATGAGGTTCAGGATGCCTTTAAGATAGGTTAATTTGACACAAAGAGAGAGGAATAAATTGCTGCCGTTTCCATGGGCAAAGTTGAACCCTTCCCCTCCCTTCTTCCTTTCCCTGCCCCAGCAGTGAAATTGCCAATCAACTGGAAACAATCCGGCCACTGATCTGTGACAATGTTCATTTCAGTTCGAACAATATTGACCTTCCCCTCTAATTCTTTGCATTTTGAGTAAATTATAAAACAAAAAATTTAAAGGGGGGGAGAGGTAATGTGCTTTCTGCCCTACTCCTCAAGTGCAACAGGGCGAACCCACTTTCTGCTCCTTCTTTTCTGTTTGAGATGATAGCCATTTGGATGAATAATTACAATTTTGAGATATGCAGATATGCAGATTACCTCAGATATATTACCTCTGATATTACCTTAGATATGCAGATGAACCTCAGATATGCAGATGACACAACCTTGATGGCAGAAAGTGAGGAGGAATTAAAGAACCTTTTAATGAGGGTGAAAGAGGAGAGTGCAAAATATGGTCTGAAGCTCAACATCAAAAAAACGAAGATCATGGCCACTGGTCCCATCACCGCCTGGCAAATAGAAGGGGAAGAAATGGAGGCAGTGAGAGATTTTACTTTCTTGGGCTCCATGATCACTGCAGATGGTGACAGCAGCCACGAAATTAAAAGACGCCTGCTTCTTGGGAGAAGGGCAATGACAGGCCTAGACAGCATCTTGAGAAGTAGAGACGTCACCTTGCCGACAAAGGTCCGTATAGTTAAAGCCATGGTTTTCCCAGTAGTGATGTATGGAAGTGAGAGCTGGACCATAAAGAAGACTGACCGCCGAAGAATTGATGCTTTTGAATTATGGTGCTGGAGGAGACTCTTGAGAGTCCCATGGACTGCAAGAAGATCAAACGCATCCATTCTGAAGGAAATCAGCCCTGAGTGCTCACTGGAAGGACAGATCGTGAAGCTGAGGCTCCAGTACTTTGGCCACCTCATGAGAAGAGAAGACTCCCTGGCGAAGACCCTGATGCTGGGAAAGATGGAGGGCACAAGGAGAAGGGGGCGACAGAGGACGAGATGGTTGGATAGTGTTTTCGAGGTTACCAGCATGAGTTTGACCAAACTGCGGGAGGTAGTGGAGGACAGAGGTGCCTGGCGTGCTCTGGTCCATGGGGTCATGAAGAGTCGGACACGACTAAACAATTAAACAACATGGTGGCTATTATATAACAGAGAGAAGGTATGGTGCAGCAAAGGGGAGAAATTAAAAACACCATGGAAAATGGGAGGGGAAGTTAAAAAAAATGTTTTGGAGTGACATTTAATAAAATATAGTAATTAAAAAGAAAAATACAATTTTGAGAATTCATGGGGGTGGGTGGGAGAACAAGCTCTTACTTCAGCGATAGCCATGGCTTTCCCAGCATGGATTTGTTGCACAGCTACAAAGGAAATGTGCAAAGCACATACCCTCCCCTCCATGCCCATGAAACCACATTATAAGAAACCTGATGTCTATTTGGTTCCTTGCAGAATCATCCCAGTAAAAAGGTAAAGGGACCCCTGACCATTAGGTCCAGTTGTGACGAACTCTGCGGTTGTGGCGCTCATCTCGCTTTATTGGCCGAGGGAGCCGGCGTACATTTTCTGGGTCATGTGGTCAGCATGACTAAGCCACTTCTAGCGAACCAGAGCAGTGCACAGAAACGCCGTTTACCTTCCTGCCAGAGCAGTACCTATTTATCTACTTGCACTTTGACGTGCTTTCGAACTGCTAGGTTGGCAGGAGCAGGGACTGAGCAATGGGAGCTCACCCTGTTGCGGGGATTCAAACTGCCAACCTTCTGATTGGCAAATCCTAGGCTATGTGGTTTAACCCACAGCGCCACCCACGTCCCTAATTATCCCAGTACACCCAGGCAATTATCGACAACACTGGTCCTAGTTGTTTGATTTCAGTGGAGAGAAAACTGGGTCTTCACTGGCCCCACTTTCCCTCCCCTCCCCTGTTCTTTGAATCTTCCTTTGTCTAGCACAGGGATGGGGGATCTTTTTCAGACCAGGGGCCAGATCCCACTGTTAGCAGCCTTCTGGAGGCCTTCTGGAGTGATGGGAGGAGCCAGGTGTGACTCTCTGTATAGCAGGTTACCTTGCAGTCATGAGGTTTCTACACCCCTTCATCCACATGAGCAGGAGACATTATCTCAGCTTAGGGACACAGTCCAGCGAGGCAAAAGCATTCAGGAAGGTTGCAGAGCATGGCCAGTGACTTCAGAAGGGTTGCGACCAAGGGAGAGTTCTGAGGGCCAAAGAGGGGGGCCTGGAGGGCCACAGTGAACTCCTGGGTCTGAGATTCCCCAATCATGATGTAGCAGTTGTTGGAAGACTATGGAGGAAGACACAACACACAAGCCTGGTAGACCTTCATCTTGACACTGGGTGTTAGCATCACATTCTCGCATACCCTTTTGGAGAGGCAAGCCATTACCATAGCTGCCTTGCCAATGTGCTCGTCCAGCTCAGGGTCGATGGAGAGGTGGCTGCTTATGGGCGGAACCCAGGCAGACAAAACCTTTTACCATCTCAAAGGGGTCAGTTGTCCCTGCGGCACACCTGGCCATCATCAGATGCTACCTCCCCACCTCTGTGCAGATGTTCCTTTGCTCCATCTTACATCCTGGTATTGCATCTGCGGCAAAGTGGCGAAGTGCCAGCACGATGCTGCTGACGCAGTCTTTTGTAAGCGCAATGTTTCCACTGCAAAAATAAAAATAAGAGCCCCTTTAAAAATTCAGGAGCTGGTTGTGTAAACCACTGGTGTGGAATAGATCTAGCTGATTCTGTGAGATGTTTGCTTTGCCAGATGCCTTTGGTCGAAATTCTGGGAGATAAAATAAAGTGCTTCTTCACACCGCACATCATTAACCTGTGGAACTGGCTCCCACAGGAGGCCCCAATGACTGTCCGCTTTGGTGGCTTTTAAGAGAGGTTTGGACAAGTTTCTGGAAGATAAAGCTAGCCTTGACGGCTGTGCTCTGCTCCCACAGTTGCTATATGCTTCTGCATACCAGCTAGCCTAGATAAAGCTAGCCTTGACGGCTGTGCTCTGCTCCCACAGTTGCTATATGCTTCTGCATACCAGCTGCTGGAAACCACAGGAAAGGAGAAAGCTCTTGTACGCAGGTCCTTCCCTCCAAGTGTCGCTATTTTCCAGGGACAGTCCCGGATTTACAGAAGCCATCCCAGTTACTGATTTGATCCCAGAATGTCCCGCTTTTCCTTAGGGCATCCCTATTTCCATCAGAGAAATGTTGGAGGGTATGGAATAGGATGTTCCTGTTTTTTTTCTTTTTAAAAATATTTTTTATTGAGTTTTCCACTTAAATCATATTCACATTTTGTTACATAATTCTATGACTTAATATATTACTCTGTAAGCGCATCAACCTCCTTCTCTCCCTCTTTCTGACTTCCACATAACTTTCCATATTCTTCGCATTTCTATAAGCACTTATTTACCCTTTGTCAAATTATAATATTTCACCTTATTATCGGTAAATCAGTTCCTTATATTTACATTACAAAACATTTCAACTCAAGCCTACAAACGTTTTCAGGTGTTTGCAATTTTCTTTCATATAAAATATAAATTTGTTCCAGTCCTTTTGAAACAGTTCGTCACGTTCATTCCGGATCTTCCCCGTCAACTTGGCCATCTCTACGTACTCTATCATCTTGACCTGCCAATCTTCCAGTTTTGGAAGTTCCTGCTGCTTCCATTTCTGAGCCAGAAGTTTCCTTGCAGCCGTTGTGGCATACACCAACATGTTTACATCACTTTTATGTATTTCCTCACCAATTAAGCCTAATAAAAATGCCTCTAATTTTTTATTAAAATTATATTTCAAAACCTTTTTTAACTCCTGTTCCTGTTTTCATCAGAGAAATGTTGGAGGGTATGCTTGTGGAGAGTATGTGTGATGGCCTGGGAGTCTGATTCAGAGGCTGAACCAGAGGAATCCCAGCCTGCACAGGAGTCCCCGCCTCCAGGGCCGGCTGAGCCGGGGCAGGGCCTTGAATCTGAAGCGCCTGCACCTGTGCCGGATCCTCAGGAGCAGACACCAGATGAATCCACTCTGGCTCCGGAGGTGATTGAGGACCCATTGCCTACAGGTGAGCCTCCCCCTGGGTCCAGTAACCCTCCAGCCTCTCCTGAGCTGCAGAGGCTCAGGGCAGAGAGGTGGAGGGAACTGGGTTCTCTCAGGAGGAGTGCTCGCCTTAAGGCCAGGAGAGGCAGGTCACCTGTGGGCCGGGACCGCCCCTGGCCTCAGAGAAGATAAAGGCCAGTAAGCCCGGTCGCAGGTTGCGGGAGCAACGTCGTTGGAAACCTGTTTCTGCCAGCACCCAGACCTGTTCTTCCGGAGTTCCTGACCACGCCCGGCTTCCTGCTTTGGACCCCACTTCACCCTTGGTGGACAGTCTCCAGACTCTCGACCCAGGACCGGACTCTGACCACGCCTCTCGGTAACCCCCCCCCCCCCCCCGGGTCCAGCACAGTATGCTTTAGTGATGTATGGAAGTGAAAGCTGGACCATAAAGAAGGCTGATCGCCAAAGAATTGATGCTTTTGAATTATGGTGCTGGAGGAGACTGTTGAGAGTCCCATAGACCTCAAGACGATCAAACCTATCCATTCTCAAGGAAATCAGCCCTGAGTGCTCGCTGGAAGGACAGATCCAGAAGCTGAGGCTCCAATACTTTGTTTGTTGTTTTTTTTAAATTCTTTTTATTAAGTTTCAATTGAATCAACAACCAAAAAAAGGAATGCAGGATACAGCCCAAAAATAAAAAATAAAAAATCGATAAAAAGCAAAACAATAATTTCGGAATAAGAAATACAAACAAGAAAGAGAGAAATATTCATACATAATCCAAAAAACAAAAATAAACAAAACATCAAATTCTGTAACAGTTCTTTATCTTATTCTTAATATCGTTTTATCCTTATATCTGTATGTATTTAGTTCTTTCTTCTACATTCCTCTTGACTTCCTTCCCTCCTGATTTCGGGCTTCTTGGTAAAAAGAAAACTTTCTTTCCCCCCCCCCCCCCTTCTGCAGTTAATACTTATTAATGGTTTACTCATCGTAAGATTTATATCAGACCAGCTATTGTTTTTAAATTTCTGTAATTTCCTTCTATATATACCATAAATTTATTCCAGTCATTAATAAACTTTGTATTTTTTTGGTTTCTAATTTTTTGCGTCATTTTTGCAATTTCAACATATTCAAATAATTTTGTTTGCCAATCGTTAACTGTTGGGATATTCGAACTTTTCCAATTTTGTGCAATTAGGATCCTGGCCGCTGCTGTCGAATATTGAAATAATATTTTATCTTCTTTTTTAATTTCGTCTCCGATAATTCCTAATAAAAAGGCCTCTGGTCTTTTAGGAAAGGTGTATTTTAATTTTTTTTTAACTCATTATAAATCAAATCCCAAAATTTCTTCATTTCTTCGCACGTCCACCACATATGGTGGAAGTTGCCTTCTTTGGTTTTACACTTCCAGCAGGCCTTATTTGCTGTTTTATACATTTTTCCTAATTTTGCTGGTGTTATATACCACCTGTACATCATCTTTTTTAAATTTTCTCTGAGTGTGACGCACGCCGTGAATTTCATTTCGTTTTTCCAGAGTTTCGACCACTTTTCATATTCTATATTATATCCCAGGTCCATTGCTCATTTTGTCATGACCTCTTTTATTTCTTCATCCTTAGTATCCCACTCCAGTAATATATCATACATTTTGGATAATAACTTGGTTTTGCCTTCAATTATTTCTGTCTGAAATTTGGATTTTTTTTCACTCATCCCCACTTTTTTATCTTCCATCCACATTGCATTTATTTGATGGTATTGTAGCCAGCCTGTTAATTTTTCTTTCAACTCCTCATATGTTCTCAATTTCCAGCCGCTTTCTGATCTTGTCAATAAATCTTCGTAAGTTCGTCTTTCTCCTTCCATGTTTATTCTCTTAATTGTTAAAATGTCCTTTGGCGATAACCACCAAGGTGTTTTCCGTTCTAAAAGTTTTTTATTTTTCTCCCAAACTTCATATAATGAACCTCTAATAATATGGCTTGAAAACCCTTTATGTACCTTTTCCTTGTTTGCCCACAAGTAGGCATGCCAGCCGAACCTATTGCTGGACCCTTCAAGATCTAATAAGTCAGCGTTTTCTAAAGTTATCCACTCTTTGATCCAGCAAAGGCAGGCAGCTTCGAAGTATAGTTTCAGGTTCGGTACCGAGAATCCCCCTCTTTCTTTTCGATCTGTAAGTAACTTAAATCTGACTCTCGGTCTTTTCCCTTGCCATATAAACTTCGAAAGGGTTTTCTGCCAATCCTTAAACATTTTGGGACCCTTAATCACTGGTATGTTCTGAAACAGGAACAACATTTTTGGGAGTACGTTCATTTTTATTGCTGCCATTCTTCCCATCTTTCTTAATTTCCCTCCACGTTGTCAGATAATTATCTTGAATTAGATTTATATTTTTTGTGGTTAACCAGATTCCCAGGTATTTATTTTTTTAGCCACCTTGATTCCATTCTGAGCCTCCAATTTTTCTCTTTCTTCCTTTCCCAGATTCTTAGTCATCATTTTTGTTTTTGATTTGTTCAATTTAAAGCCGGATAGCTTACCGTATTCTTCTAATATTTCAAGCGCCTTGCTGAGACTTTTTATCGGTTCTTCTAGGGATAGCATCAAATCGTCTGCGTAAGCTTTTAATTTATATTCTTTCGTTCCTACTTTAATCCCTCGAATCTCTGGAGTTTCTCTTATTTCCATTCATTCCATATCCATTCTGAAGGAAATCAGCCCTGAGTGCTCACTGGAAGGAAAGATCCTGAAGCTGAGGCTCCAATACTTTGGCCACCTCATGAGAAGAGAAGACTCCCTGGAAAAGACCCTGATGTTGGGAAAGATGGAGGGCACAAGGAGAAGGGGACGACAGAGGACGAGATGGTTGGACAGTGTTCTTGAAGCTACCAGCATGAGTTTGACCAAACTGCGGGAGGCAGTGGAAGACAGGAGTGCCTGGCGTGCTCTGCTCCATGGGGTCACAAAGAGTCGGACACGACTAAATGACTAAACAACAACAACAATGCTTGTGGGCTTCCCACAGGCACCTGTTTGGCCACTGTGAGAGCATGAGGCTGGTCTAAATGGTCCATTGGCCTGATCCAGCAGAGCTCTTCTAATGTTCATACCTCACTGGTGCAGTTGGGGGGCAAATGACTGGGGAAATAATACAGAGGCACATGGCGGATGGAGGGGAAGGTTAAGAACCTCTCCCTTGCTTCCCACTTTCCCATTACAAAATGCGTCCTTCCCCCCTTTCCCCCCAAGTTTGATGGAAACAACTTAGTCCAGAATTAAGCTTCCCCATTCAGCAAGCCCAGGGTGAACTTTCGTAACCGTGCAGATCCCATCCAAGATGTTCTTTCCCCATCCCCCGTCTCTCTCCCCTTTTTCTCTCCGGTAAGAAACATGCGGCCCTTAATAATATCTAACTGATCTCCTTTTTGCTGGACACACTCCTCATAAGCCCAGCCACTCCAGCAAAATGATTGAATCGAAATCACATCTTGGAATGCTGATTAAATTAGCCGCTACACACGGGAGACGTGTTGAGGTCCTGACATTTCTATTTGGCTACAAGAGCCTGACATTCAAAATCTGTTCCAATACGGAAACAGCATAATTGTTTCTTTGTAGAACAGAGGACAAGGGGGATGTGTACAATGTTATTTAACAGGGCTGGGGGTAGGCAACCTGTGGCCTTCCAGATGTTGTTGAACCCCACCTCCCATGAGCCCCAGCCCAGCATGCCCAATGGTTAGGGATGAGGAGGGCAAGAGGAAGGCCATTGCTCAGTGGAAGTGCAAACTGCTTTCCATGCAGAACGTCCCAGGTTCAGTCCCCGGCATCAACTGGGAGAGATTGTCTTGAAATTTCAGAGAGCCACTAGCAGTCAGTGTTGACATTGCTGAGCAAGTGGACCAATGAACATACTGAGTACAAGGCGTCTTCCTATGTTCCAACATCTGAAGGACCACACCTGTAAAAAAGAGATGATACTTGTGGCAAGCACACAGGGTCCCTGGATGTTTCACCGTCTATTGATCCCTGTGCCACCACTTTATTTCTCGCTGCCACCAACCAGGCCCTACCTGGTACAATACCGAGTCCAGTCAGGGTTAAATTGGAACATAAACTTCTGTTTATTTATTGCAGTTTAACAAGTGTGTGGTTTCATAAACGGTATTGGTCAATTACAATCATGGGGTGCTTATCCAGACCTATAACTTCCGCTACCTGCTCTCACTCCCTAAACCACCTCTCAGATATTTTCTTGTCTTCCTAGTTCCTAACTGTTCCTGACTCAGCTTATTTCGCTACACAACCTACTCACAGACTCTATCCCAATTCACTCCCACTCCAACCAACCACCCAACTCCCAACGAACTCCCCCCTTCGCCCCTCCCAGAGCTGGTTTTATAGTCCCTCTGACTCCACCCCCCTGGCTTCTGATTGGGTTACTTGTGTAACTATTTCGCCTCCAGCACTCTCATATGTTAACATCACAAACTTTCCTTTAATAAATGGTTGCGAGAAATGGGGAACCTCCATGTTCAGAGACAATGTATCTCTGAATATCAGTTGTTGGCAAGAAAAGGTGGTGGAGGCCTGCCGCATTCAAGTCTTGCTTTGTGAACTTCTCAGAGAGTTGTGGTTGGTCATAGAATCGTAGAATCGTCTAGTCTAGCCCCCCGCAATGCAGGAATCTCAACTAAAGCATCCATGACAGATGACCATCCAACCTCTGCTTAAAAACCTCCAAGGAAGCCCGTTTCACTGTTGAACAGCTCTTAGTGTCAGAAAGAGGGGAAACAAGTTTCACAGGAACATTGGATCTAGACAGGAATATTGTTTGGGCACTTGTTAATTTTTGGAAATCGTAAACAGCCCTGTTTCAAAGCTCTGTATGTTCCTTTAATCTCATCCTCTAAAAAGGGATGCAGGGGAAGTTATTTAATTTGCTTAAGCTGTTTCGTTCATGATATTGGATTAGTATCTGGCACACCGTAAAAAATGGCACTCTCTCCTTGTTGCTGTAACACTGATTCCTCCCCATCGTCCCCAAAGCCTGGCAAATTCCCAAGATGGAATTTTCCCTTGCAGATATTTGCATTGTCATGGGATATGGCATTACTCTGTGTGTGTGTGTGTGTGTGTGTGTGTGTGTGTGTGTGTGTGTGTTGCTTCTTGGTGAGAGTGTTTAAAGAGTTCCTGTAAAAAGAGAGAGAGAGAAAGTGAGTGAGTGAGCCTCATTAGATCAGAGACATCTATCTTTGCGGTTTGGGTCCAGGATATCTGGAGAAATGCTTGCTCCCATCTAATTTGCCTGCTTGTCTGAGGATAGTTGGCAGGTATATGGAGCGGGGCCTTCTCAGTGGTGGCGCTCTGGATTTGGGATATACAAGAGGCAACACATATTCACACAATGCATAGTTAAAACATGGAATTAACTTCCAACGCAAGATGTGGTGATGTGGATTAGACATATTCCTAGATGATAAGACTCTCGCTGCCTGCTAGTCATCAATGCTGTCTCCTACATTCAGAGGTGTGGGAATGTTCTGGGGTGCAGGAGAGGATATATTGACTAATTATATCCTTATCCAACTTGTGCTAACAAGTTCCCAAAATATCAGCAGAGTTTATAGACATTCCCCTTTAAGTTCGCAACGGTAACGTGTGCACAGGTTTGCTAGAACCTCTATAATAATTACTCTGGTAATTTGCCCTTTTGTTCCCTCTTAAAATACAAGACACGACACAGTCTTCATAAAAGTATAAAAGAGTTTACTCACGTTCTGTTCACAATATGATCCCAGAAGGCAGACAGGCTTAAAAAGGTTACATACATTCAGAATCTATCTTGTAGCAAAATAGTCCTTATCTCCTCACTTGGCTGGGAGCCAAGAGAGCATCCTTAGATGTTTCCTCATCGAAGGAAAATGGCAGAGAGAGAGAGAGGCTGCCTGCCCTGTGCTTTTGTCATTACCTGCACAGGTGAGGCCACACCCACCTCTGGTCACATGCGGAGGAAGTCCGTCCCCAGGAAGTTTACCTGCTTGCTGGACAGACATCCCTCCCCATGTTCTAACATGTACACTCTAGGAATGTTGTCATTGACTGCTCCTGTGTTTACATCCCACAAGAGGCACCTCCAATTCCTAGTTGTTGGGGCAGATCAGTGGGAGAGGGCTGTTGTCCTCATGCCCTGTTTTCAGACTTCACATAGGCATCAGATTGGCAATTCCAGGAAAAGGGTTCCATGTGAGCTTGTGGTCTGAACCAGCAGGTCTCTTCTTGCATTCTTGTAAGAGTCCTGCATGACCCCTTTCCCTTTTGATGACATCCTGCAGAATCACAAAATCGTAGAAGGGACCACAAGGGTCATCTAGTAGTCTAACCCCCTGCAATGCAGGAGCCTTTTTTGCCCAGGGCAGGACTTGAACCCATGACCCTGAAATTAAGAGTCCCATGCTCAACTGACTGATCTTATTCAGAAAGTCTTTTTACAATTGCTCATTCTACACACACCCTTGGATTGAATGAAAGCTGGCTCCTGGCTCACTTTGTATTCATTGCATCGTTTTGATTATTAGCTTGTACATTTAACTTCACTTTAGCTATGCTTTGATTGGAAATTGTTCCCGGAACTGCTTTGGCATCCCACTTCTAATTCAGATGGAAAGGCTTGACTCCTTCTACACTCATTTTTATTTTTTATTTTTCTGACACTGCTTTCTCAAGGGCAGCTCAGGATTTCATGAGTGCTATGAACCATGGGGCTTTCCCCACATACCCATGGCCTAACCCAGGCTTCCTCAACCTTGGCCCTCCAGATGTTTTGAGACTACAATTCCCAGCATCCCTGACCACTGGTCCTGCTAGCTAGGGATCATGGGAGTTGTAGGCCAAAAACATCTGGAGGGCCAAGGTTAAGGAAGCCTGGCCTAATCCATGTTGCAAGAGACAGTCTGGATCTGATATTACAAACAAACCTTTCCTGGTCAAGGGACTTGGGCAGGTGGCGACTATACAACTCCAGACACTCTTCAAGGATACAGATTATCCAAATCCATTTCAGTTCTGTTTCTAAACTGGATTTGGCAATGAAAGAGATATGGTTTTCCAGGCTCATGTATATCAACAACAAGCCAAAGGGTGTAGGATTTTGTTCATTGCCCTGGATCTCTGAGCAGCTTTCCAAAACGATATACGAATCAAAACACTACCATCCTTTGAAATTTGCACTTTTCTGAATTTTGCAATGCAGTTCTCCAGCTAAGTGAAGAGTGCAAAGAGACATATATTAGGGAGAAGTATGTATGTAATTGCATATATTAGTGACACTAACGTATAGAATGCTTTGTATTGGAGGAAATTGCTTGTAAATGTGTGTATTTGTCAAAACTGATTAAAAATGTGTGCATTAGTCAAAACTGATCAAAATGTGTTTGTTGGGACAGATGTGCACTAACATGCTCCATAATTTTAATAATGATTTTTTTAAAAAAGCAAATTGCTGTAGGAATGTGGAGAACTGAGTTTAGGTTTGGAAAAATGAGAAACTGGGAGAAGTGAAAATTGATAGGTCTGTCTATCCCTATGTGAAAGGCATATTTTTTTTTAACAAAACCATTTTCAGAGAGGAATTATGTCCAGCAGTCCTGCTTGTCCCATTAACCCTTTCCTGACCAAACCCCAGTCTTCCAAGAGTCATAAGGCTATAAGGGACTCCTCAGGTGGCATCAGAATAAAGCCCAAAATGTGCAACAGCTACAGCAAAATATCGCTTCTAAGCTTCTATTTGGAACGAGGCATATGGAAGAATTCTCCCCTGTCTTGAATAGTAAGTATTCAACACAATCCAGACAAAATAAGTGCTTTTAAGCCCCATTGATTTCAGTGGGAAAGTCAGACATGCACTTAAATCGCCCCTCTTCAAATCAATGAGATTTAAAAGTGCTTATCTTTGGCTGTGCTGTGCATTTTCATGACCGTTAATGAATAATCTGCTCCAGACTCTTTCTTAAATAAAAATAACAAGAATTACAGGAACTTACACATGTTTTTATCACCCATATGCACACAACACAGGAAAAACCAAATGAAGCATTATCGTTGCAATGCACTTACTTCCAAGTAGTCTCATAGAAGTCAATGGGGCTGCTCCACAACTGTTCCAAAAGAAGAGAATTGCATATTATAACCTTTGGGCGCAATCCATAAGGAATTTATCCTGCAAAAGTGCCGCTGAGAATGAGTGGCAGATGTGCGAGAACTGAATATACACTGTGTGTGTGTGTGTGTGTGTGTGTGTGTGTGTGTGTGTGTGTTGTTAAAAGACTGGATTTTAAGGTGACACTTCCCTTCTGGGTTTTGATCCAGAATGTGTTAAGGAGGGGAACTCTAAAGAGCAAAGGGTAATGTGGATTAAGATTCTAAATGGGATGGCACATCCTTAATGATACATATGATAATTAAAGGATACAATAAACACAATTAGCATATGTTTTAAGCAGTTTATTAGTGAAGCTTACCATAAAAATCAGAATATATAGAGCTTCGGGGTTTGTTGGGATAAAAGCTGCTAATCCTTAGAGCTATAAAATCTCTGACGTGGAAGAAATGGGCAGCTTTAAAATGATTGAATCAGCAGGTCTCCAGTGGAAACACACAAATGAGCAAACTCCAGCAGTTGGCCACAGTTCAGTGCAGTGTTGCAATGCAGAGAAGTGAAGTCATCGCAGAAGCTGCCCTTACTTGCAGATCTGATGGAATGTCGTGGGAAAAGGCTGGTTTCTGCAGGCGTCCTGCAAGAATAATGCCTTTGACCCTATCTGGGAGGAGCAGAGGCAACTCCTGCCTTGCACACAATCGCCAAGCCAAAACAAAAATGGACCAGGCTTCAAAAATAAATAAATAGATAGTGGCACATGTCTAAATTAATTTCTGGTGCAGAAATATGGTGCTAAGGTTTACTTTAGAAAGATGATGCAAAAATTACCCAGCTGCAGACTTTTCACATGGTTTATTTGTGCATTTATTAACTAGGCTGGTACGGCTGACCAATAGATATACCGTATGTATATATGTTTTCCAGGCAGCTCACACAAATTAAAAGAATTAAATGCAGGCGATCCAGACGACAACGCAAACTGCAAAAGAAGCATGCAGTTTTTTCACCCCCGATAAAGAAAAGTAGCAAAACAATTAATAGCACGGATATACAGTGGTACTTCGGGTTACATACACTTCAGGTTACATACGCTTCAGGTTACAGACTCCTCTAACCCAGAAATAGTACCTCGGGTTAAGAACTTTGCTTCAGGATGAGAACAGAAATTGTGCTCCAGCAGCGCGGCAGCAGCGGGAAGCCCCATTAGCCAAAGTGGTACCTCAGGTTAAGAACAGTTTCAGGTTAAGAACAGACCTCCGGAACTAATTAAGTACTTAACCCGAGGTACCACTGTATAATAAAGTACAACTCGTAAACCGATAAACCCATTGTTTGTTTGTTTGTAGATGAATCGGTGGTGTTTGAAAAGGTGGCATCAGAATGTGCTTCCAGCCAGGCGCCAGGCAGAAATGCTCCTCTTCAATTAGGCCTTTGGGTGATTAATATCCTATATCCTTGTAAATGTGTTTGTGAGAGGGGAGGGGTGGCTCTTTTGTATTGTATTGTATTTGTACCTTGTATTTTCATGCTGTGAACCATCCTGAGATTTTCAGATGAAGGGTGGTATACAAATAAAATAGTATAAAATAGCCATAAATTGCTAATTAGCAGTTTGAGGGGCTGGATGTGGCCCCAGATCAATTCCAGCTGGTCTTTAGGTACCCTACTAAGACATGTCCATAGGTTCAATGAGTCCCTAGATGGAAGTTGCCCATAGTTTTATACATAAGGAAAAGCAGGAGGAAATGTTAAAACATTTTTAGAGTTTCTTTATAACAAAACAAGGGACGTGGGTAGCACTGTGGGTTAAACCACAGAGCCTAGGACTTGCCAATCAGAAGGTTGGCAGTTCGAATACCCGCGACGGGGTGAGCTCCCGTTGCTCGGTCCCTGCTTCTGCCAACCTAGCAGTTCGAAAGCACATCAAAGTGCAAGTAGATAAATAGGTACCACTCCGGCGGGAAGGTAAACGGAGTTTCCGTGCATTGCTCTGGTTCACCAGAAGTGGCTTAGTCATGCTCGCCAATGACCCGGAAGCTGTACGCCGGCTCCCTCGGCCAATAAAGCAAAATGAGCTCCACAACCCCAGAGTCGGCCACGACTGGACCTAATGGTCAGGGGTCCCTTTACTTTATAACAAAACAAAAGAGCTCTCCCACACTTGTCTGTTTACTACATCCAAAAGAGAGATGGAAACATTACGATGGACTTATGAAATTGCCTTAGGCAGAGTCATACCATGGATTCGTGTATGTCTGCTTTGACTTACAGCAGCATCGGAGATCATTTCGCTGCTCTGCTCCCTGAGATACATCTAATCAATGCTGCTAATTGAGGCTGGACTTGGGACCATCTGCATGCAAAGCTCGTGGTCTACCATGAATAATAATAATACTACTACTAATAATATATTATTTATACTCCGCCCTTCTGGCTGAGTTTCCCCAGCCACTCTGGGCGGCTCCCAATTGAGTGTTAAAAACAATACAGCATTAAATATTAAAAACTTTCCTAAACAGGGCTGCCTTCAGATGTCATTTAAAGATAAGATAGCTGCTTATTTCCTTGACATCTGATGGGAGGGCGTTCCACAGGGAGGGCGCCACCACTGAGAAGGCCCTCTGCCTGGTTCCCTGCAACCTCACTTCTTGCAGTGAGGGAACCACCAGAAGGCCCTCAGAGCTGGACCTCAGGCTGAACGATGGAGTGGAGACGCTCCTTCAGGTATACTGGACTGAGGCCGTTTAGGGTGCTAAAGGTCAGCACCAACACTTTGAATTGTGCTCGGAAACATACTGGGAGCCAATGCAGATCTCTCAGGACCATTGTTATGTGGTCCCGGTGAATGAAAGACTCTCTCCCTTGTTGTCACTCTCAAGCCTCTCTTGGAGGGAACACGTGAAGAAGGGCCTCAGGCGACATTGCTAAGGTTTGGGTATATTCTCGTTGGGGTACAAGGAAAAAGTCTGCTGTCATGAAGGAGAACCACTCTTCCCTGGGCATCAACTTTCCATCTTTGCAGTGCATCATGGACCCAAAAGCTACACACTGAACCAGGGGGTGGGGACCTAGTTTGTCCCCACCCTGTGGACTAACTCTGATGGGTTAATGGTGTCATTATGATGCCACATGATTGACAGGTAGCTTGTCCTGACCACCTGTTATTATCCCTTGCTGATGGCTGCGCAGTACTGGTTTCTTTCTCTCTCCCCACTCTACACCACTTGATGGGAAGGCGAGAAGAAGAAGAAGAAGAAGAGGAGGAGGAGGAGGAGGAGGAGGAGGAGGAGGAGGACGAGGAGTTAGGATTTGATATCCCGCTTTATCACTACCCTAAGGAGTCTCAAAGCGGCTAAAATTCTCCTTTCCCTTCCTCCCCCACAACAAACACTCTGTGAGGTGAGTGAGGCTGAGAGACTTCAGAGAAGTGTGACTGGCCCAAGGTCACCCAGCAGCTGCATGTGGAGAAGTGGAGACGCAAACCCAGTTCACCAGATTACGAGTCTACCGCTCTTAACCACTACACCACACTGGCTTTGCTTTGCCAGCTTTATGCTGCCCAAAGTCTAAGCACTCTGGGAGTTCAGTCTTATGGGGAGGAGGGCTACTTTGGGGGTACTTTTCCAGACCCATAACCAACCATCCCTGGGATCCAGCAACAATGAGCATCCTTTGGATCTTGGCCTCCTCACTCACCTTCTGTCCGTAGGTAGAGCTCTGAGTCAGGAAGTCCCTTGTGGTCACAGGCAGGCAATCTACTGGAAGGACGATAATACCCAGGAGCACTCCCCTGCTGGGCGCCTGAGGCCCCGGTCCTGCCACTCTCCACCTGGCCCAGGGCGGGGCCTGACAGGCCTCATAAGGACTGCGGCTGCTGCGGTTGCTGCCCAGCAAGGACTGGGGTATTCGGGGGGAAGTTTTGTTCGGAGTTTTTGCTATTGTTACTGATATCAACTGATATTACTGATATTACAGTGGTACCTTGGGTTAAGTGCTTAATTTGTTCTGGAGGTCCGTTCTTAACCTGAAACTGTTCTTAATCTGAAGCACCACTTTAGCTAATGGGGCCTCCAGCTGCTGCCGTGCCACCGGAGCACAATTTCTGTTCTCATCCTGAAGCAAAGTTCTTAACCTGAGGCAATATTTCTTGGTTAGTGGAGTCTGTAACCTGAAGCGTATGTAACCTGAAGAGTATGGAGCCCGAGGTGCCACTCTACTGAGATTAACTTTTTGTATCTTTATTTTAATGTGGGAATTCTTCCATTTGGTTATGTAGTTTTTAATGTGTTTTATTTATTTTTGACAACTTTGCTATGTTTCCACAGTCATACCTCGGGTTACAGACACTTCAGGTTGCGTGTTTTCGGGTCGCGCACCCTGCTGATCCTGGAAGTACCGGAATGGGTTACTTCTGGGTTTTGGTGCTTGAGCATGTGCACAAGTGCTAAATCACGCTTTGCATATGCACAGAGCGCTAAATCGCGACCTATGCGTGCACAGACGCGGTGCTGCAGGTTGAGAATGCTGTGGGTTGCAAATGTGCCTCCCGCACGGATCACGTTCGCAACCCAAGCGTCCAGTGTAATCATGTAAATCTTTTCATATTGTAAGCCTCCTTGAGCATTGTTTTAACTGTGGAAAGGCGGCAGACAAAGAAAGAAAGAAAGAAAGAAAGAAAGAAAGAAAGAAAGAAAGAAAGAAAGAAAGAAAGAAAGAAAGAAAGAAGGAAGGAAGGAAGGAAGGAAGGAAGGAAGGAAGGAAGGAAGGAAGGAAGGAAGAAAGAAAGAAAGAAAGAAAGAAAGAAAGAAAGAAAGAAAGAAAGAAAGAAAGAAATCAGAGCTTTGTCTTTGGGATTGTTGGGGTGAGGATTACAATTAGATAATGCAAGTGAAGCACTTTGAATATTTAAAAGTGTTACACAAATGCTAAGTATTATTTTTAGGAGGTGGATGTTTTTCTCACATGCTTTTTTTTTTTTTAAAGTAAAACCACCTATCAGTATTTTGTATTGTATAAAAAGAAGGGGTGGGGAAGTAATCACTCCTCCATTCTCTCTTATCACATGTCAAGTTTTCTTTTGTCTGTGTATGACAAACGCACAAATTCTTATGTGCATTTTAATCCATGCTTGCTAGAATCCTATCATAGCCCTCGTTTGTTTGTTTGTTTGTTTGTTTGTTCGAAGTGGGAGGGGTGGCCTTAATCCTATAGCTGAGCTATCCTGGGTTTGTGTGGATCATGGATCAGGCTGTAGGACGTGGCTTGAATGGGAGTTATCGAGCACCCATTTAAAGGAAAACACGATCACCGAGATTGCAGGCTTTGAAACGAGCGTGCATCTGACGCACTGCCGTTTCAATTCTGCAAAGAAAATAAAGAATAAGAATTGAGCTGGTGTTTGAATACATTCTTATAGGGAAATTGGAATGTCAGGACCTTCAATTAGATCTGAAGACGGCGGAACATTTCCATAAAAATGAAAGAGCATCCCTCAAATGATGCATTTCTAGTTTGCTCAGCTCCAGGCCTAATCTGAACAAATTCAATCACAGCTTAGCGCTGGTGGAAAATTTCACTCTCTTTGCTGAGCATCAACTACTGCATAATAACAGCTTTTGTCGAACGTAGGTGTGTGTGGAAATCCAGGTGCCTGATTCAGCAGAAAACGAAACACTCTCGCGGGGAGGGAAGTTGTGCGTTATAACAAGTTGGGTACTCACTAAAAGCCTGATCCTTGTAAATCGCTCGGTCTCTTCTGGCCAAAGGCTTCGGGACTAGTCAGCTCTTCTGTCCTAGGAAGGTGTTGATTAAATGGCCCTGAGGAGAAAAAACAGATAATGCAAAGTTGTAGGAGAACACAGAACATTCAGGAATAAATGTGCAATGGATCTTCCAGAATACCTTAAAAAATATCTGTTGAGCAGGTGTGTGCTTGGGAGATTGCACTATCTTCTTGGCCAATGAGCACTGCTTAACAACTTTCCTGGTGGTAGCCAGGGGCGGAGAAAGGGGGGATGGACTGCTCTGGGTGTCTTTGGTGAGGGGGGTGACATTTGGCACACCGCCCACCAGCAGCTCCCAAGCCTTGTTGTTGTTTAGTCGTTTTAGTCGTGTCCGACTCTTTGTGACCCCATGGACCAGAGCACGCCAGGCACTCCTGTCTTCCACTGCCTCCTGCAGTTTGGTCAAACTCATGCTGGTAGCTTTGAGAACACTGTCCCACCATCTCGTCCCCTTCTCCTTGTGCCCTCCATCTTTCCCAACATCAGGGTCTTTTCCAGGGAGTCTTCTCTTCTCATGAGGTCATAGAATCATAGAATCATAGAATCATAGAATCATAGAGTTGGAAGAGACCACAGGGGCCATCGAGTCCAACCCCCTGCCAAGCAGGAAACACCATCAGAGCACTCCTGACATATGGTTGTCAAGCCTCTGCTTATTAAAGACCTCCAAAGAAGGAGACTCCACCACACTCCTTGGCAGCAAATTCCACTGTCGAACAGCTCTTACTGTCAGGAAGTTCTTCCTAATGTTTAGGTGGAATCTTCTTTCTTGTAGTTTGGATCCATTGCTCCGTGTCCGCTTCTCTGGAGCAGCAGAAAACAACCTTTTATATATTTGAACATGGCTATCATATCACCCCTTAACCTCCTCTTCTCCAGGCTAAACATGCCTGGTGGCCAAAGTAGGTAGCCAAAGTACTGGAGCCTCAGCTTCAGGATCTGTCCTTCCAGTGGGCACTCAGCACTGATTTCCTTCAGAATGGATGTGTTTGATCTTCTTGCAGTCCATGGGACTCTCAAGAGTCTCCTCCAGCACCATAATTCAAAAGCATCAATTCTTTGGCGATCAGCCTTCTTTATGGTCCAGATTCTCACTTCCATACATCACTACTGGGAAAACCATAGCTTTAACTATGTGGACCTTTGTTGGCAAGGTGATGTCTCCCAAGCCTACCATGAGCCATTGAGGGAAGGGGGGAGCTGTGCCGCTTTGCCGGCGGCATTCTCCCCTCCCCCTTCATCTTAACAGGTTGGGGGAGGCTTGGGAGTCGCGGGCAGGCGGCCTGCCAAATGTCCGCCATTGGCGGCTTGCTCCCCCCCCCCGGCTGCAGGATGCACATGCCGCTCCATGTACCCTAGCAGCTATCCCGCATCTGGGAGGGCACCCTCTGCCCCCCTCGGGAGCGCGCCCACCCAGGGCAGCGCTGGCATATGCTCGGCCACTGGTGGTGGCCCCTGCTATTTTTTCTGGAAGCAGCTTCTTAAGGCCATATTCACATCTTATATTTAAAGCACTATGATACCACTTTAAGCAGTCCTGGTTTCCCCTAAAGAATTCTGGGAGCTGTAATTTGTTAGGGATGCTAAGAGTTAGGAGACACCCCAATCCCCACACAGAGCTACCGGTAGCACGTAATAAAAATAAATAAATGTTAATTCCTATCATCTACAATACTGTCTTATTTATTTTATAGTAAGTGACGCGGGTGGCACTGTGGGTTAAACCACAGAGCCTAGGACTTGCTGATCAGAAGGTCGGCGGTTCGAATTCCCGTGACGGGGTAAGCTCCCGTTGCTCGGTCCCTGCTCCTGCCAACCTAGCAGTTTGAAAGCACGTCAAAGTGCAAGTAGATAAATAGGTACCTCTCCGGCAGGAAGGTAAACGGTGTTTCCGTGCGCTGCTCTGGTTTGCCAGAAGCAGCCTAGTCATGCTGGCCACATGACCCAGAAGCTGTATGCCGGCTCCCTCGGCCAATAAAGCGAGATGAGCGCCGCAACTCCAGAGTCAGTCACGAATGGACCTAATGGTCAGGGGTCCCTTTACCTTTACCTTACATTGATTATTGCTTTTATTTTATGGATCAATGGTCATGTTGTTGTTGTTGTTGTTGTTTAGTCGTTTAGTCGTGTCCGACTCTTCGTGACCCCATGGACCAGAGCACGCCAGGCACCTCTGTCCTCCACTACCTCCCGCAGTTTGGTCAAACTCATGCTGGTAACCTCGAAAACACTATCCAACCATCTTGTCCTCTGTCGCCCCCTTCTCCTTGTGCCCTCCATCTTTCCCAGCATCAGTGTCTTCTCCAGGGAGTCTTCTCTTCTCATGAGGTGGCCAAAGTACTGGAGCCTCAGCTTCACGATCTGTCCTTCTAGTGAGCACTCAGGTCTGATTCCCTTAAGAATGGATGCATTTGATCTTCTTGCCGTCCATGGGACTCTCAAGAGTCTTCTCCAGCACCATAATTCAAAAGCATCAATTCTTCGGCGATCAGCCTTCTTGATGGTCCAGCTCTCACTTCCATACATCACTACTGGGAAGACCATGGCTTTAACTATACGGACCTTTGTTGGCAAAGTGACATCTCTACTTCTCAAGATGCTGTCTAGGCCTGTCATTGCCCTTCTCCCAAGAAGCAGGCGTCTTTTAATTTCGTGGCTGCTGTCACCATCTGCAGTGATCATGGAGCCCAAGAAAGTAAAATCTCTCACTGCCTCCATTTCTTCCCCTTCTATTTGCCAGGAGGTGATGGGACCAGTGGCCATGATCTTCGTTTTTTTGATGTTGAGCTTCAGACCATATTTTGCGCTCTCCTCTTTCACCCTCATTAAAAGGTTCTTTAATTCTTCCTCACTTTCTGCCATCAAGGTTGTGTCATCTGCATATCTGAGGTTGTTGATATTTCTTCCGGCAATCTTAATTCCAGCTTGGGATTCATCCAGCCCAGCCTTTCGCATGATGTATTCTGCATATAAATTAAATAAGCAGGGAGACAAAATACAGCCTTGTCGTACTCCTTTCCCAATTTTGAACCAATCAGTTGTTCCATATCCAGTTCTAACTGTAGCTTCTTGTCCCACATAGAGATTTCTCAGGAGACAGATGAGGTGATCAGGCACTCCCATTTCTTTAAGAACTTGCCATAGTTTGCTGTGGTCGACACAGTCAAAGGCTTTTGCATAGTCAATGAAGCAGAAGTAGATGTCTTTCTGGAACTCTCTAGCTTTCTCCATAATCCAGCGCATGTTTGCAATTTGGTCTCTGGTTCCTCTGCCTCTTCCTCTGCCTCTTAGATAGTAAAATTCATGTTAAATTGCTGTTTTATGGGTTGTTTTTAAAAGTCTGGAACATATTGATCTGTTTTGCATTACTTTCTATGGGAAAGCGCGCCTTGGTTTTGGAACATTTTGGTTTTGGAACGGACTTCCGGAACGGATTAAGTTTGAGAACCAAGGTACCACTGTATTCTGAGTTATCCATGCACAGATACATGCCCACATTGTGCTGGAAATAAAACTTCGGTATTCCATTCTGTGTGTACATCGCTTCTCATAAGTGCTGGTGTCAACTCTCTACGGATTTCACTCACACATTTATTTATTTTTGCAGTGTTTTATCCATGTTGTTGTTATTGCAGAGTATGAAAAAAGCCAGCTATGAACTTCATACATTATCATTGGCAAAGTTCAGCTTCAAGGTGTGAGCTCCGATTTTGAATTTGTTCTTGTCACATTTGATGTATGAAGCAGATAAAATTCCAACTTGAAAGCAGGGTGTGTGTGTGTGTGTGTGTGTGTGTGTGTGTGTGTGTAAAGGACACACGGCCCAAAAGCTTTGGGAGCACTGATAACAGAGCTCCAAATAACCCAGAACATGGCTTAACTAGAAATGTAAGGAAATTTGACAAACCTGGCCTCAAACTCACCAAGCAGATAAATATGCGCATCCATCATCAGGACCTGTACACTTGGCACTCGGCAAAGGAATGAAATGTTGGCGCCTCATCATATTTTCAAATCTAACTACATTAAGATTCATGTGTTATCTGCTATTGCCTTTGCAAATTCTTCCCTGATAGTCAAAGACCTTCTCAGGCAGAACAGAAGAATCCGTCTCTACCTCATGCCTTGAGACTCAGGACACACCACTTCTCCAGAAAGCTGGAATGAGGAGGAAGGGCAAGTGGCCAGGGGAATGCTTAACCCTTCCTTGCCCCACTCATTTCCCCTCTGCAACTAAGCTCATCCAGTGTGACGCGGCAGCTAAAAAAGCCAATGCAATTCTGGGCTGCATCAATAGGAGTATAGCATCTAGATCAAGGGAAGTAATAGTGCCACTGTATTCTGCTCTGGTCAGACCTCACCTGGAGTACTGTGTCCAGTTCTGGGCACCACAGTTCAAGAAGGACACTGACAAACTGGAACGTGTCCAGAGGAGGGCAACCAAAATGGTCAAAGGCCTGGAAACGATGCCTTATGAGGAATGGCTAAGGGAGCTGGGCATGTTTAGCCTGGAGAAGAGGAGGTTAAGGGGTGATAGCCATGTTCAAATATATAAAAGGATGTCATATAGAGGAGGGAGAAAGGTTGTTTTCTGCTGCTCCAGAGAAGCGGACACGGAGCAATGGATCCAAACTACAAGAAAGAAGATTCCACCTAAACATTAGGAAGAACTTCCTGACAGTAAGAGCTGTTTGACAGTGGAATTTGCTGCCAAGGAGTGTGGTGGAGTCTCCTTCTTTGGAGGTCTTTAAGCAGAGGCTTGACAACCATATGTCAGGAGTGCTCTGATGGTGTTTCCTGCTTGGCAGGGGGTTGGACTCGATGGTCCTTGTGGTCTATTCCAACTCTATGATTCTATGATTCTATTCTATGATTCTATGATCCCAAAGTCAGGATTTCAGATTGAGGTTTGCAATGGAACATGGGTGCGGAATTCAGCAGCCAGGTTGCTCACCGGAGCATGGCTGTTTGAGCATATTGCACAGATCCTGGTCCTACTGCACTGGCTACCAATTAGTTTCTGGGCCCAATTCAAAGTGCTGGTTTTTACTTATAAAGCCTTAAACGTCTCAGGACCCCAATACCTCAAGGACCTCCTCTTTCCATATGATCCTACCCGGACCTTGAGTTTATCTTCTGAGGCCCTCCTTCGTGTGCCTCCTCCACAAAAGGTCCGGAGGGTGGGAACACGAGAACGGGGCCTTCTCTGCAGTGGCTCCCCATCTGTGGAATGCTCTTCCCAGGGAAGTTTGCCTGGCGCCTTCATTATACACCTTTAGGCGACAGGCAAAAACCTTCCTTTTTAACCAGGCCTTTGGTTGAACTGATGGACATCCTATACCCTTTTAAAATGTGGCTCTTTGGGGGGGAGGGTTATTGGGTTATTGATTTTATTTTGATTTTCTATATTGTGATCTTAATCTTATTTTGGTGAACCGCCCTGAGACCTCCGGGTATAGGGCGGTATATAAATTCAAGAAGAGGCAGTGGAAGAGGACTGGAAAAAATTCAAGGACTATTTACAAAAACATTATAAGCTATATGAATGTTGAGAATTTGCTAAGTTTTGAGAAAAACATGCTTCAGTATTGAGATTCGGAAATGATTGAAACTAAGTTATGACCGAGAAAAGTTCAATTTTTAGAGTAAATAATTAGATGAAAATACAAAAACACATGAAACAAGGTATTAATTTGCTGTTTATTTTTATTGTAAGGAATGCAGGGATGGAGGATGTGGGTAAGTCCAATTGACGATAAAAAAAAGATTTGGAAAAATGAAAAAAAAAAATATAAATTCAAGAAATAAAAAATAAACACATTCTGGGTGAAAATCAGCTGGGGAGATGAGATGGGAGAGAATGGGTTATGCACAGTGGAACCGCACCATTAGGGTGAATGAGGTACAGTGGGACACTTGGGTTGTGAATGTGATCCGTGCAGGAGGCACATTCGCAACCCACAGCATTCACAACCCACAGCGCCGCATCTGCACATGTGCAGGTTGCAATTCAGTGCTTCTGCACATGCACAAGTATCCCGTTCTAGTACTTCCTGGTTTGGGGCGATGTGCAACTCAAAAAAAACGCAACCTGAAACGTCTGTAACCTGAGGTATGACTTGTACTGTCCCAGAAACTCCAGCGGGTATAGAATGCTGCAGCGAGGCTCCTCACAGGGTCTCTGTCATGGGAGCATATTCACCCAGTGCTTTTCCAGCTGCGCTTGCTCCTGGTGGAGTACAGGGTCAGATTTAAGGTGCTGGTTTTGACATTTAAAGCCCTTCACGGCCTAGTACCCTCATACCTATGGGACCGCCTCCCCCAATAGGCCCCACAGAGGACCTTAATGTCCATAAATAACAACACCCTAGATGTCCTGGGCCCTAAGGAAGTTAGATTGGCTTCAACCAGAGCCAGGGCCTTTTCAACACTGGCTCCAGCCTGGTGGAACGCTCTGCCTCATGAGACCAGGGCCCTGCAGGATCTGATTTCTTTCCACATGGCCTGTAAGACAGAGTTGTTCCGCCTGGCCTTTGGCTTGGAGCCAATTTGATTCCCTCCCTCCCCCTCTTTCTTTTTTCCTTTCTCCTCCTGTGAAGAGGCTGCATCTTAATGTTTCAATGTTGTATTTTAATCTTGTTTTTAAAGTTGTATTTTAATCATCTTGTTTTTATTATTGGTTTTTAGCTGCCCTGAGCCTGGTCTTGGCTGGGGAGGGTGGGGTATAAATAAATTTTATTATTATTATTATTATTATTATTATTATTATTATTATTATTGGGATGCGGGTGGCGCTGTGGGTAAAACCTCAGTGCCTAGGACTTGCCGATCGCATGGTCGGTGGTTCGAATCCCCACGATGGGGTGAGCTCCCATCGTTCGGTCCCAGCGCCTGCCAACCTAGCAGTTCGAAAGCACCCCTGGGTGCAAGTAGATAAATAGGGACCGCTTACCAGTGGGAAGGTAAACAGCGTTCCGTGTGCTGCGCTGGCTCGCCAGATGCAGCTTGTCACGCTGGCCACGTGACCTGGAAGTGTCTGCGGACAGCGCTGGCCCCCGGCCTAAAGAGTGAGATGAGCGCACAACCATAGAGTCTGTCAAGACTGGCCCGTACGGGCAGGGGTACCTTTACCTTTACCTTATTATTATTATTACTGCTCACCATTATCAGTTACAGAAATGGGGATTCGTTGCCCATGGTTCTCAACAGAAATTATGGTGGCAAAGGACATCCTTGTTCTCCCCATTTAAATCACAGGTCTTCCAGCTATTGCACATCCCTCCAGTCTAAGTCGTCTGCACCACAGTTACCCCTCTGCTGCCTCTCTGACTGGCACACCATTGCCCATCCTTTCCCATGCCGCACAGCTGGGCTTCAGAGCACAACATCTTTGGCACCCTGCACTGATCTTTTCCACCCCTGCAGAGCCACAACAACATTTGGAAAGCTCAAGCTATATTTAGGACCACGAACTGCAGCTGCGATTATCTGACATTTGCCTTTATCCCTAATAATATATAAAAAGCTGCCCCCCCCCCCGATCACACACACACACACACACACACGAATGAATTGCTACATCAGAATACTTATGTAGACTAGCACTGCGTTTTCAGCAGTGGCTGAGCAAATTTCCCTAGAAACCTGCTCAGGATGGGAAATAGCCCTACGCCATTGTTTGTCCCCAGATTTGGATAAACAGAGGTATACAGCCTCTGAATATCAATAGAGCTCTGCTCTATAAATCTTTGTAATAGCTAACTAAGCCAGTGGACATTATCATATCTTGTTGCAAAGAATTTCATATAGTAATTATGCAGCAGCAGAAGCTGCCCATTCCTTAGTAATTGATGGCCTTCCTCGTTAGTGGTAAAGAACAGAGAATTTGAGAGTTGAAAGGGACCTCTGAGGTCATTTAGGCCACTATGCAGTCAAACCAGTTTCACAGCACTTTAAACAAGCCCTGGTTTCCCCCAAATAATATTGTCAAGGGTGCTGAGCGTTCGGGGGAGACCCCCCCCCATTCCCCTTGCAGAGCTACAATTCCCAGAATTCTCTGTGAAGAGGAATTGATCGTTAAACCACTGTGGGAATTGTAGCTCTGTGAGAGGAATTGGTGTCCCCTAGACAGCATCTTCAAAAGCAGAGACGACACCTTGCCAACAAAGGTCCTTATAGTTAAAGCTATGGTTTTCCCAGTAGTGATGTATGGAAGTGAGAGCTGGACCATAAAGAAGGCTGATCGCCGAAGAATTGATGCTTTTGAATTATGGAGTTGGAGGAGACTCTTGAGAGTCTCATGGACTGCAAGAAGATCAAACCTCTCCATTCTGAAGGAAATCAGCCCTGAGTGCTCACTGGAAGGACACATCCTGAAGCTGAGGCTCCAATACTTTGGCCATCTCGTGAGAAGAGAAGACTCTCTGGAAAAGACCCTGATGTTGGGAAAGATCAAGGAGAAGGGGACGAGATGGTTGGACAGTGTTCTCGAAGCTACCAGCATGAGTTTGACCAAACTGCGGGAGGCAGTAGAAGACAGGAGTGCCTGGCGTGCTCTGGTCCATGGGGTCACGGAGAGTCGTACACGACTAAAGGACTAAACAACAACAGCAACTCTTGGTATACTTAACAAATTTCACTTCCCAGGATCCTTCGGGGGAAGCCATGACTGTTTAAAGTGCTGTCACAGTGCTTTAAATGCATAGTGCAGATGGGGCCCTAGTTTGCTCAATAGTGGAATGTTGTCGCTTCAGCATGTCTGATAGAGATGTCTAGGCAGCCTCTGCTTAAATGCCCCCAGCAAAGGATACTCTCACCATTGGGATGTTTCTCCCATTTAGCCAAAATCTGCTTCCTTGCAATTTCCACCCATTCCTTTCTCAGCCTGCCCTCTGGAACAACAGATAAACCTTTCAGAAAGCCACACCGGGATGTGAGGGTTGTGTGAAGGGACGAGGAAGGAACTTGGTCACTATCACAATGGTGTTGTGCATCATTTATTTGTAAAGGGGATGGCAATAAACATTTGCAGAGATCTACAGTGTTGCACACAACCAGGTTGTACACAGAGTAGACCCACTGAAAGCAATGGAACGAAGGCAACCATGGTCATTAACTTCAATGGGTCTACTCTGAGTGGGACTAGAATTGGATACAACCCATAGATTTCAAGGAACACCCTTAAGTAGCATAAGTGGTGCTCACCCGAATTTAAAGCCCTAAACAGCAAAGCAGCTGCCTTATTACAAAAGAATTTCAGAAATACAGTGGTACCTCGGGTTACAGATGCTTCAGGTTACATACGCTTCAGGTTACAGACTCCGCTAACCCAGAAATATTACCTTGGGTTAAGAACTTTGCTTCAGGATGAGAACAGAAATCATGCTCCGGCGGCGCTAATGGGATGCCCCATTAGCTAAAGTGGTGCTTCAGGTTAAGAACAATTTCAGGTTAAGAACAGACCTCCGGAACGAATTAAGTACTTAACCTGAGGTACCACTGTAGATTTGAAAGAGAAGTTGCTGAATACAACTTATTACTAAACGGAAAACTATGGAGAGACCTGGTCTGAATAGAAATATTGGATTCTTGTCTCATTACATATGCTAAAGTTATTTTTTGCTCATCTGCATACTATCCCTTGCTTTTTCCTGTAGGACTAATTGCAGTCGCTAATAGTCAACAACAGGTTTACCATACCCATTGAGTCAATCACCCATCTCCTACGACCCTTCTGAGAAAAACCCCACCCCACCCTCCCACTATATGTAAGGGTCTGGTGACTTTCAGTGTATCTGAAGAAGTGTGCATGCTTATACCCAGAACAAACTTTAGTTGGTCTCTAAGGTGCTACTGGACAATCCCCCCCCCAACTGTGTCAGACCAACATGGCTACTTACCTGAATCTAGAGCCTCGGCCCAGTATACCTGAAGGTGCATCTCCACACCCATCGTTCGGCCCGGAAACTGAGGTCCAGCTCTGAGGGTCTTCTGGTGGTTCCCTCACTGCGAGAAGTGAGGTTACAGGGAACCAGACAGAGGGCCTTTTCTGTGGTGGCACCCGCCCTGTGGAATGCCCTCCCATCAGATGTCAAGGAAATAAACAACTATCTGACTTTTAGAAGACATCTCAAAGCATCCCTGTTTAGGGAAGTTTTTAATGTTTGATGTTTTATTGTATTTTTAATATTTTGTTGGGAGCCGTCCAGAGTGGCTGGGGAAACCCAGTCAAATGGGCGGGGTATAAATAATATAGTAGTAGTAGTAGTATTGGTGGGCGGCTGCTGCAGCCTGGCGCGACTCTACCGGGGCATGGAGAAAATCAATTTAACCTCACAGCCGGCCTTTGGAATCCTCCTTGGCTGGCAGTAAGGGCTCAAGGGATTGCCCACCAAAAATATTTTCATTTAAATTGGTCAATCATTGCTTTGTGCGGGGTGGGGCAAGAGTGGTGGAGCTGAATGAACATGTCTTCACTCAGGTCTGCCATGGGAGGATTTAAGCCATGCCTGGTCTCACTAGCAGTAAAGGAGTCTGGGTGGAAGTTTCTGTCCTAAAGCTGAGTGGAGAACTTCCAACAGCAGCTTAGGGAGGCTCAGCTTAGTTGACCTGCATCTTGAGATGGTCCGTAACCCAGGCACGACCCTGTTCAAATGTTCCACCTTTAATCAGAAGGCTAACTCAAGATACACTCCCAACGCCCAGTGCCTGAGCCAAAGCCTACCTACACCTCTGAGCATTAAAGTTGTGGCCAATTTTCGATCCCATAAATTTGTTATGTCAATTTGTTGTCCTGTCAAGGCATCAACCTTCTGTTCATGGGGAGCAAGCTGCACTTGGCTGCGTGAAGCAAGTCGGGATGTCGCATTGTGTTTGAAATGCTCTTTTTATTTTCTTTATTTTGGTGCATATTAAAATGCCAAGGATCCTGAGTGAGATATACTTAAAGTGACAGCACCCCCCTTTTTTAAGCTCATGAAATACGGCCGCTAAATGTCAGTTCTATCTCTTCTCGTGTAGATCAGCCATTTGGCACGCTCCTGTTGATATCATAGGGCAGAATGCAAAGCTGTCCAAAGCAGCGGTGAGCAAGCAAATCAGTAAGGGTAAGCCATTTAAATCAAGCATTTGGGGGGAGTGTGTGTGTGTGTGTGTGTGTGTGTGTGTGTGTGTGTGTGTTTGTGTGGAGGGTGAGAGTGTCATTCCATCTCCTGAAACTGAAGAACGAACAGTAAAGCAAATGCATTTGATTGCCTGTTTTTTAGGACAATGAGACCCATTCAAAGAATCAAGAAAGCAAAGATAAATTCAAGGAAGCAGGACAAGATCAGTAAGATGCTTAACACTGCCAACCTTTTGCTTTTTACTAACTGTCCTTCTGGGCATTTGCTAACACCCAGCCCAAAGGCCTGATGCAACCCCCCCTAAAAAGTAAAGGACCCATGGATGATTAAGTCCAGTCAAAGGCGACTGTGGGGCTACAGCACTCATCTTGCTTTCAGGCCGAGGGAGCCGGCATTTGTCTGCAGACAGCTTTCTGGGTCATGTGGCCAGCATGACTAAACTGCTTCTGGCACACGGAGGACCGTAATGAGTGCCCAGAGCGCATGGAAACACTGTTTACCTTCCCGCTGCAGCAGTACCTATTTATCTACTCCCACTGGTGTGCTTTTGAACTGCTAGGTTTGCAACCCCCCTATCATCTATCATCTATCTATCAATCTATCTATCTATCTATCTATCTATCTATCATCTATCTATCTATCTATCTATCATCTATCATCTATCTATCTATCTATCTATCATCTATCTATCTATCTATATCTAATCTATCTATCTATTATCTATCATCTCCATTACCTCACAAGTTTTGGTAGTGAAAGCAAAATATGAATAAATATTAACAATGCAGACAGCACTGGGATGCTCTGGCCTTTCAATCATTTTGTGAGCAGGAAACCCTATCCTCTGTTCAAGGAGATGAAGGATGGTTCCCTTTGCATCTCCGTCCATATCTCTCTCTCTCTCTCTCTCTCTCTCTCTCTCTCTCTCTCTCTCTGTGTGTGTGTGTGTTCATGAGAGCAAGAGTGTGGGGGTGGCCACAGACCCCATTATCAGTATACACCAGTATACCTGAAGGAGCGTCTCCACCCCCATTGTTCAGCCTGAGGTCCAGCTCCGAGGGTCTTCTAGCAGCTCCCTCACTGCGAGAAGCAAGATTACAGGGAACCAGGGAGAGGGTCTTCTTGGTAGTGGCGCCCACCCTGTGAAACGTCCTCCCATCAGATGTCAAGGAAATGAACAACTATCTGACTTTTAGAAGACATCTGAAGGCAGCCCTGTTTAGAGAAGTTTTTAATGTTTAATGTTTTATCGTGTTTTTAATATTCTGTTGGGAGCCACTCAGAGTGGCTGGGGAAACCCAGCCGGATGAGCGGGGTATAAATCATCACCATCACCATCACCATCACCATCACCATCACCATCATGCAGTTCCTGGAGGGTTGACTAAGGGCAAATTCAGCTCTTTATGGTCCTTGTGCCTTTAATAACAAACTAGCTGTAGATCCACGGTGGGAACATGGCCCTCCAGTTCTTGTTATCTGGCCCTAGGGACTCTCTCAAGGCCAAGGGTAGGCAACCTAAGGCTCAGGGGCCGGATCCAGCCCAATCCAGCCCACAGACGGTCCGGGAATCAGCATGTTTTTACATTAGTAGAATGTGTTCTTTTATTTAAAATGCATCTCTGGGTTATTTGTGGGGCATAGGAATTCATTCATTCCACGCCCCCCCCCCCAATATAGTCTGGCCCACCACATGGTCTGAGGGACGGTAGACCAGCCCACAGCTGAAAAAAGGTTGCTGACCCCTGCTGTAGGCCCTGCCCTCCATTTGCGCTGCTTTGTACCATACTGAGTGTTTCTGCCTGGCTGGAATTCTGATGGTGCCTCTTGCTTGCTTGCTTGCTTGGATGGAGGGAGGGGTGGGTGAGCGTGTGTAGAAATTGCGTTGGACTGGTGATGTTGTTTGGATGCCTGATTATTGTCTTCCGAAGCAACTCCTCTATTCCCAACTTAAGAATGGGAAGCGAAATACCAGAGCATAACAAATAGGGTTTAAAGACACTCTCAAGGCGAACCTTTAAAAATGCAGTATAAGCACAGAGAATTGAGAAACACTGGCCTGCAAGGGCTCCAATTGGAGATCAGCCTTTTCCAAAGGTGTCATGGACTTCAAAGAAGCACAAACTCAGGACGCAAGGGAGAAACATGCTAAGAGGAAGGCACACTTGGCAAATCCACACCATGATCAACTCCTGCCCGGAAACCTATGTCCCCACTGTGGAAGGATGCGTGGATCCAGAGTTGGCCTCCACAGTCACTTATGGACTCACTGTTAAGACTGTGTACATGGTAGACAATCTTATTTGGCCATGAGTGATTGCTGAAGAAGAAGATGCCAAAGAAGAAGAAACCAGCTTACTGTCCAAAGTATACCCAGTACTGCCTCTGGCGTCTGGCCATGCCCGCCACTTTGAGAGGTTACCCAGAAAGAGAATCTGACCCCCACTTGGAAAAATACTCGCTACCCATGACAGAGAGCTTTACAGTAAGACCAATCACAGTCAGACACTCAGCTTGAAGTTTCATTCCAAATTGTTCAGGGAAAATTGCAACCAACTTGGAAAACCTGTGAATGACCTTGTTTCAAAGAGAGAGTTCCATCATCATGTGTCAGCAGATGTATTGATTTATGTTTATAGCTCAACCTGCCGTCAAGCTCAGGGCAAGCAGAAACTCGGGACGGGACTGCGCTTATCTGTCTCATTTTTGTTTTCATGTTTTCCAAAAAAACAAAAACAAAAAACAACAGGCATCAACCCGCCAGTCATTTTGCTCCATTTCCCCCAATTTTCTGTGATTTCGTCTGCTTCAAGCTGTCTCGTTAAATGGATCAGAGCTCTGACGGCCTGCAATCTCAAAGCGGCATCTTGCAAGGGAGACGAAAACGTGATGAGCTCCTTAGGTTTTGCAGGGCTATTGCCTCTCGCTTGAAGAGCTCTGGGGGCAGCAAGCCCATTGGTGGTACTGGCGATCCTAGGGTTGCCTGCTTCTTTTTCGCTATCCCTAGTAGCCCTACCCAGTAGCAGGGTGGGGTGGGGGCTTTATAGCAGCTGACAGAAATGAATTAAGCAGGTGGCGCTTTCCTGTAGGAAGTAGCTTGCTGAGTGGGTGGGGCCACCAGCCTAGCTTCCTGTCAGGTGGGTTACTGTTGCTTACCAGGAGGGAGAGGAGAAGGGGCAGCAGGAGGAGGAGGAGTTTGGATTTGATATCCCACTTTTTCACTACCCTAAGGAGTCTCAAAGCGGCTAACAATCTCCTTTCCCTTCCTCCCCCACAACAAACACTCTGTGAGGTGAGTGGGGCTGAGAGACTTCAGAGAAGTGTGACTAGCCCAAGGTCACCCAGCAGCTGCATGTGGAGGAGCGGGGAAGCGAACCCAGTCCCCCAGATTACGAATCTACCGCTCTTAACAACTACACCACACTGGCTCCCACACTGGGCAGGGCAGCAAAGAGGTTGCTGTGGTGCGAATGCACTGGCATGAACTAATTCGCCCTTCCTGCCAGTGTGTTTTCACTGTGCCTTGCCCGCTCTCCTCCCTTACCCAGTAAGCAACAGCAACCCACCTACTGGGATGCTAGGGCAGCAGCTATGCACAATCCTATCGTCTTCCAGTTGGATGCCAACTCCAGGGAAACACAAGTAAAACAACAATAATGTGTTTTGTTTTGTTTTAAATAAGACTCCTTTTCTAATAAAGGAAAGTTTTTAAAAGGGGAAAGAAATAAGCAAAAGATTAAAACTGCAACAACCGAAAGTCCCTAACGTAACTGGAAGCAAGGTTTCCGCATTGGTGGCAGCTGTCAGTTTACATTGTGCCAGAGCTGTTCAGTGAACCTTTGATAACAGATCACAAAGTGGCTCACCGATGGTATATGAAGCTGAAGAAAACATAGGGAACTGCCCTATACAGGGTCAGACAGACCAATGGTCCATCTGCACTGAGTGACTGAGGATCTGCAAGGTTTCAGGATAGGAGTCTATCCCAGCCCTACATGCAGATGCTGTAGCTTGAAGCTGGGATTTTTTGCATTCACATCAAGATGCTCCACCTCTGAGCTCAGGCCTTCCCCTAAAAAGGGAAGGTTTGCGTCCTTGGTTTGTTTCCTGGGGGCAATACAGAGCAGGACCATAAATTACCTGTGTTCGTGTGTTGTACATACTGTAAAGGCTATATCCAAAACTCACGAGATTGTGCCATGCCCTCGTGGGGAATGAGCAAATAAATAAATAAAGCCCGTGAAAGCATGAAAGATTCATTTTAATGGATAACAGGTTTTGCTAGTTCATACTTAATAATACTTAATATTTCATTTACTACTGGGGGCTCACCTTCTCTCTCTCTCTCTCTCCCCCACCCCCAATTCCCTGCTGGAAAGCACGACCGAAGGCACTCGAGTGCATTAAGATTTTATAGCTGGAGAAAACAGTCTTGTAAAAGGCCACTGCTGGAACGATTTAGCATGATGCAGAAAATGAAAGCAACTGGGCAGCGAATTTTCCTTTGCAGCACAAAGGAGAAAGTCTTCCATTTGAAGTTGCACCATGATAAAAATCAAAGGAATATTTCTTTTGGGGTGTTTGTGTCATGACTTATCCACAATCCACATTGCGCTCCTTCTGGGGTACTCAGAAGGTGTCAGCATGTGACCGGAGCAACACCCTAGGAATGGCTTTGACTATCTGGCTAACGCAGGTGAGGGTAGCTGATGCGTTTCAAACCACTGGTGAGTTTGGGACTTCCCTTGCATGTGAAGACACACTCCAGCAGATTAAGAGGCCAAGACTGATAGTGAGTACAATGGTCAAGAAGGTGGTTTCTCCCCATGCTGTAGAGCAGCAGTTCTCAACCTGTGGGTCCCCAGATGTTGTTGGACTACAACTCCCATCATCCCTGAGCTCTCACCTTGGGCTGATGGGAGTTGTAGTTCAACAACATCTGGGGACCCACAGGTTGAGAAAGGCTGCTGTAGAGGGAAGTGAGGGGCAGATAGGGCTCATCATCCTGGGGAGGGAGGTCAACCAAGAGATGGAAAACATTGAGCCTAAATCTCTGCTGGTTTGTGGATATCTTTGGGAGAAGACAAGACTAAGGGGTAAACCCTACGCAGTTCTGGAGTGGAGTCCCTTTGGTGGTTGGATGGCGCCTTGCAACCTCCTTCCAGCAACTCCTGCAGCCAAGCTGGTGCCAGATGTCTTGCTCTGCTTTCCTTTGGACCACATCAGTGAGGCCAAGAAGGAGGTCTTGTTTTCTGGGCAGCCCAGGACCTCCACACACACTGCCCAGGCTTGCACTCCAGGGAGGTCACTTTGGTGCTGCTAATGCAGCAGTTTGAGTTTCCACCTGGAGGTGCACTCCATTGTGTCTCAAGACAGATGGATTCCATCAACAACTACACAAGTCGTTGTTGTTTAGTCAATTACTCGTGTCCGACTCTTCGTGACCCCATGGACCAGAGCACGCCAGGCACTCCTGTCTTCCACTACCTCCCACAGTTTGGTCAAACTACACAAGTAGAGATCCCTGAGTTCAAGACACTCTTCTTCTTTGGTGATCACTCGTAGCCAAGTAAGATTGTCTTCCATAAACACGGTCCATAAGTGACTTTGGAGGCTAATTCTGGATCCACACATCCTTCCACAGTGGGGACATTGGTTTCCAGGAGGGAGTTGATCACGGTGTGGATTTGCCAAGTATGCCGTCCTCTTAGCACATTTCTCCCTTGCGTCCTGAGTTTGAGTGTCTTCAAAGCCCATGACACCTTTGGTAAAGACTGTTCTCCAATTGGAGCGCTTGCAGGCCAATGTTTTCCAATTGTCGGTGTTTATACTATATTTTTTAAGATTTGCCTTGAGAGAGTCTTTAAACCTCTTTTGTTGACCACCAGCATTACACTTTCCATTTTTAAGTTCGGAATAGAGTAGTTGCTTTGGAAGACGATAATCAGGCATCTGCACTCTGTGGTGGCATTGAAACTACAGTGAGTGTTCTTCCTCCTCTTTTGCCTCCAAAAGCCATTGTGGAGGTTTATGCCAAGCCAGGGAAGAGGGACCTGTGGCCTTCTAGATGTTGCTGGGTCTCCACTGCCCATCATCCCTGACCATGATAGCTGGAGATGATGGGAGTCCAGCAGTACAAAACGGCCACGGGTTCCTCATCCTTCTGCTAAGCTGGAGAAAGGGAGAAGAACTTGAAGGTGTGAATCCTGAGAGGCTCATCTTCTCTTTAGAGCAGACTCCCCAACCCTGTGGCCTTCAAGATGTTGCTTTGGGCATCAACTCTCATCAGCCAACATAGTCAGAACTCTGGTCCAGAGCATCTGGAAGGCACCAGTTTGGAAGAGGTTGCTTTGAAGGCTTCTATGCTACTTAAAGTATTTGATGGAAGTAATTGGGCTTGGGGGATGTGCACCTGACCTGCACCCAGACCTTCCTCATGTAACAGTGAGTCTTTCATCTACTTCTGCCTAGTACATGTGTATATATGCACAGATGGTGGAAACTCTCAAAATAACAAGACCCATTCTTGATGGAGGCACATTGCTGGTAATGTTTCCGCAACAGATATGCCTTCCTTTCCTTCTCCCACCCTCTCCCGCAGTCTTTTAATGGAGCCGCCTGAGTCATAGTGGGAACGACTTGACATCCTGCACTCTGCCCATTCATTCACAAAGCCTTTCTGGCTGACTCAGCTGAAATCGCTCAGTTGCAATTGGCCTCACTGCAGGGAGGAGGATGGATTCCACAACACTGAAGCTGGCGATGTGGGCGAATCTTGATGAGAGTCGCTTTTTCACCTCCACAACTTCAAAGGAAACAATGATGCTCATGTGCTGTCAGATCAGCAAGGTGCTTGAAGCTGGGTCAGAGAATGAGATGTACAAAGTGGATCCAGGTTTCCTAGGAGGGCTCCTTCAGGATTGCTTTCACCGCTATGGGGGAACGGAAGGATCGCTGGTCAACCCCATTCTATGGGCCCACAGTTCAAGGGGCTATGGAAGGTTGAAGATTCAGTTCCAGGCATCACCAATTAAAAGAGCACCACTGCACTCATGTTCTGACTTTTGGGAATGCTGGGTTAAAACCATAGAAGGTTGGGGGGATTCAATTTTTTAGGTTGTAATCTTAAAGCTACTTACCTTGAACTAATCCCTGGCTGGATGCAACCTTCTGGGAATATTTCCCCATGAGACTGAAGAAATGTATGTACATTGCTGTCAATGGAAGGTGATGGACTTCCCTTCCTTGGAGGTTTTTAAGCAGAGGTTGGATGGCCACCTGTCATGTATGATCTAGCTGAGATGCCTGCATTGTAGGGGGTTGGACTAGATGACCCTTGGAGCCCCTTCCAACGCTACAATTCTGTGATTTATGAAACACAGCCACCCTTCAACATCCACTCTTCTCCAAATGGTGCAGCGCAGTTCTGCACCTGATTAAAATGCACACACTAGTGTACAGTGCATCTATTGGCGAAACTTACATAAAAATGCATCATATTAGGGGAAAATGAAAATGTGTATATTGGACAAAACCTGAAGGCAAAGAAAGGGGTATCTGCTGGAAGAGAGTCACACCAAAATGCTACTGAATTTTCATGAGGACTTAATTTATTGTTATTGTTATTTTACTGCAAACTGATGTGAAAACGTGGAAAACTGAATTGAAGATTGGGGATAAAAGATGAGAACGGGAGAGAAAACAAAACTGAGAGATTTTCCCCATCCTTAATCCACACTAATGCAGAACCTGAATGCACAAGTCTTGGAGTTAATTATTGAAGGATCTGAAATTGCAGACATTCATACTGGTCGTCCTTTGCATCCCAAACACAAACGGGGAAGGATGGAGGGGGAGGGAGGGAGGGAAAGAGAGAGTTGTAGCGGCGTGCCAAGCTGCTGGGCTGTGTGATAGCATTCCTCTACATATACAGCCTGAACCTCTGGGAAGCACATCAGACAGCCTGCCAGATTTCATGAATCACACAGCAGAGGCTATTTTGTGGCCAAATGCCATCCTTACGCTAGCGTGACAAGCATCCAGAGAGGAAAGATGGCAGTTGAAAGGCTGGTTATTTTTTCTCCCCCTCTCTCATTTCCAGCACACTTTGGGCTCGCTTGGCTTGAGTCTTCTGGAGCAGCTGGCGCCATTATCTGGTGCCCCTGCTCCTTGATTCTGGCACGGTTTGGGTCCACATTGTGTGGTTTCATCTGTGGGCAGCCCAGTGCGCAGGACGCCTGCCTGCCTGCCTGCAGTGGGAGTTGGACCAGAGAGCTCTGGGTCCCTTTCAGGTCTCTTGATTCCATGCCCAGGATAGGCGAGGGACTATCCTGCGATGGCAGGAACTGAGCTCATCTGCCCATCTCTAACAGATGCCTGTCCAGCAATTAATCTGGAATGAAATTCTGCAGCACCCCAAAGCAGCTTGCTCTTTTGCTGGTCTACCCAACACAAATGTAAGACAGTGAGCAGTAAGAGGACCTGGGATGCAAAGAATTCAATAAGGAAATAAACCTAGTTTCTTTCTGCATGAGGATTTCTTTAGCTCGTTCAATAGGACCTAAATACGTCCAAATTACAAAAAAATGTCAAGTCCTCATCGGAATGAGATGCTTCAATAAGATGCTAGAGGAGCATCTGTTACATTGTTCCTGATCCTAAATCAGTGCTCTGATATTCTTACTTTGATAGGTCTGAGAGTTTATTTTCTTACTGAATTCTTTGCATCCATCAGGTTTGAATACTGAAATTGATTATAGTTGCTTTTTGTGAATGTGTACTAATGTTTATATGTAGAACACCTCAGCATGGGCTAAGTTTGTTTTACCTCTGTGGGCTGAGTGGATTACTTCGAAAAACAAATTTTGTATCTGTGGACTGCTATTACTTTAGATCTGAAAATTAATTACATTTATGTATGAGTTTACATGTATAACATCTGAGCACGGATTGCTTTACTTCTGTTGTGTCATATGGGTCACTTTAAGAAAGAAATTTTGTATCTGTGGATTTGTTACTCAAACCAATATTGTGCTTGTCCATATAATCCTGCTTTGTAAAAGTCGCTGCTTACTTCAACCACTACTATGCTATAAGATCCACTATCCTGTAATATTATATGGTATGTACAGTTGTTTATGGTATTTACATTAATTTTGCTGTAAAAATGTGTGAGATTATGATAATGTGTTTGTTATGTACTGAGTTGAATAGGATCCAAAATGCAGCAGTCTGATTGGTCCTAGAACAATAGGATTCAGAATGCAGCAGTCTGATTGGTGCTAGAACAATGCAGCAGTATGATTGGTCCGCAGGAGCCACCCAATCCAGCTCCAGGTGGAAGTGAATCCACAACCTGATTGGCCTACAGGAGAACCCCGGAATTAGCCAATCATGTGCAGCCCATTGTGTAAAGCAGTGTTTCCCAAACGTTTTTGGGCAACGGCACACCTGTTTACCGGAAAAAAATCTCGCGGCACACCACCATTAAAGCCCCGCCCCCGTGACGTCATTCGGGGAGCCGGCGGCCCGGGCCTGAGCTGGAAGGAGAGGCGGTGCTTTTCGGCACAAGGCAATCGGCCTGGAATTGTTTCCCGCGCGCTGCGAAAGGGAACAGCTGCGGTCGCGCGAACCCTCCGGCGCTGGGAGGGGAAAGGGCGGAGTCGCAGAGCACCAGCTGGCCGAGCGGTTGCGCGCAGCGTTGCGCTTTTGGAGAGCGTGCGGCTGCTGCTAGGGGATCCGGGGACGTGAGCAGGCCTGGCCCGACCCGGGTTGAAGGAGGACAAGCCGGCAGCGCGCCAAGTGAGTTCGGTTGCGCACGACGGCCCCCGCTCCCCCCACCCCCGCCGGATCCTCGCCGCCGCCGCCTCTCGCCCGCCTCCCTCCCACGGCACACCACCCGATGTCTCACGGCACAGTAGTGTGCCGCGGAACACCGGTTGGGAAACACTGGTGTAAAGAATATATATAAAGCAGATATTGTGGGGGAACTTCTATTCCTCCTCACCACTATGAGCTGAATAAAGAGCATGAAATCCACTCTCGACTCCCAGTATATTTCAGTATTTATTTGCATTACTTAGAGCCTTTTCTACTGATGAAGCCTAGGATGGCGAAACAAGGCTAATATTCCAGAAATCCTTGTCTGAGACTCTGTGAAAGGATTCTGTGGAACTGTAACAACCCTTCATGTGGATTATTGGACTCTTTGAACAGACAGGTGGAATATATACTTATACATGTATGGACCTTATGCATGAACTGACTAGAGAATGAACTGATCCACTGGGTCTTCTGCTTTTTTCATTGAACTTTATGAGACTTTTGTTGAAATCTACAAATTGATACAATGAATAGTATACCTTATTTATTCAAAAGTACAGCTGGTTATGTTTTGTGTGTTTATTATGTTCCACGTAACCATAGGTTTGTTGTTGTTTTAGATATACAAACTATTCGTTGGTTTTACTTATTTTGTAAAAATTATATACCACCTCAAATCAGTTTACAAAAATAATGAAATAATGACATTCCAAGCAGGATAGCTCAGTCGGTAAATACTCTTAATCACAGGGTTATGGGTTTGAGCCCCAGGTTGGGCAAATAGAATCCTGCGTTGCAGGAGGTTGGACTAGATGACCGCCAGGGTCCCTTCCAGTGCTACAGTTTTATGATTCTATAATTAACATTTAAAAACAACAATTGGAAACCTTCAAAAAATAGCCAAAAGCAACAATAAGCTAAAAACCAGATCAACACATGTCAACGTTCTTCATATCCAGATGTTGTTGTTTAGTCGTTTAGTCGTGTTCGACTCTTCGTGACCCCATGGACCAGAGCACGCCAGGCACTCCTGTCTTCCACTGCCTCCCACAGTTTGGTCAAATTCATGCTGGTAGATTCGAGAACACCATCCAACCATCCCGTCCTCTGTCATTCCCTTCTCCTTGTGCCCTCCATCTTTCCCAACATCAGGGAGTCTTTTTCAGGGAGTCTTCTCTTCTCATGAGGTGGCCAAAGTATTGGAGCCTCAGCTTCACGATCCAGTGAGCACCCAGGGCTGATTTCCTTCAGAATGGATAGGTTTGATCTTCTTGCAGTCCATGGGACTCTCAAGAGTCTCCTCCAGCACCATAATTCAAAAGCATCAATTCTTCGACGATCAGCCTTCTTTATGGTCCAGCTCTCACTTCTATACATCACTACTAGGAAAACCATAGCTTTTACTATACGGACCTTTGTTGGCAAGGTGATGTCTCTACTTTTTAAGATGCTCTCTAGGTTTGTCATTGCTCATATCCAGATAGGCCTGCCTAAACAAAAATGTTGTTGCTGAAAAGAGTACAGTGGAGGCATCTGCCTGAGGTCAACAGGCAACAGTTCCAAAGTTCCACATTAAAATATTGTGTGTGTGGTTGTTTTTTTTACAAATGCAGAATGAGTATTATATGACACTTGCAACAGTGCCAGTTCCGCAGATCGGAGCAGCCAAGTGCACATCCATTGAGTATGGCTTCCTCACCTTATCCCCATTTCACATGTAAAAGCAATTTCACACACACACACACACACACACACACACACATCCAATACAGGTGCAGGCTGGGATAGAGATCTCCACTTAAAATCATGGGTGGAAAGGGAAGTTCTCTCACAGGTGCTGAAAAGACAATAGATAAGGTGTATGCCTGATGTGCAATGGGAGTTTCAAAGGGCAGGTGCCACCACACCTGAGGAGAAGTTCCCATACTGTATGAAACGAACCTCCGAACGAGATAGTATCTACTGGAGAGCAGGGATCTGTCTGGCATACCAGGGGCAAGACAATCTTTTACTGGATGCATTTGGGGTCTGGCACTGTCTCTTGGCTTAACCCACCTCTTGGTGTGGGGGAAAAATTAGTAGGGAGGGAGAGACAGTAGAAGATTTTGAATAAGTAAGTCAAAAAATAAATGTGAATCTGTGCTCCAAATGCCTGGCTGCAGTCCCAGGTTTAGGGTGGCATAGCTGGTTCCTCTGCACAGGGTGCCGAACTGAGGGGGAGCAAAATAATAATAAGTAAATAAGGAGTTATTGTGAAAATAAAAAATATTTAGGAAGGGGGGCTCCTAATTTTGTCCTCGCTCAGGGTGCCAAATTACCAAAGTCTGCCCTTGCTGACTGACATGGGTCCCTGAGCTCTGATAATGCCTCTTGCTGGCCAGGTTAAAAGATAAAGAGGTGTGTGTGTCAAAACTAGACTATTTCACAAAGGTAAACTGTTCATTTGTTTCTTTGCCCACTTTTGCCTTTGGTCCAGCCCACTTGGGGTGTTTCTGAGAATAGAATGTGGCCCTCAGTTTGAAAAGGTTTCCTTGCCTCTGGAGCAGATGGACTTTTTCAGTCCATTCCAGCATGAGTCTTTTTAGTTCATTTTGTCTCATTTATTAAGTATTTGCCCAAGGAGCAAACACATACCCTCCAACATTTTTTTTGTTGAAAATAGGGACACCCTCTTCTGTGGTTGTTGCTGTTGCTGTTGTTGCTGTTGTTACTACCAGCCATTCTGGGCAGCTTCCAAAATATATAAAAGCATTATAAAACATTAAACATTAAGCAAACTTACCTATACAGTGGTACCTCGGGTTAAGTACTTAATTCGTTCCGGAGGTCCGTTCTTAACCTGAAACTGTTCTTAACCTGAAGCACCACTTTAGCTAACGGGGCCTCCTGCTGCTGCCGCACCACCGGAGCACAATTTCTGTTCTCATCCTGAAGCAAAGCTTTTAACCTGAAGCACTATTTCTGGGTTAGCGGAGTCTGTAACCTGAAGCGTATGTAGCCTGATGCGTATGTAACCTGAGGTACCACTGTACAGGGCTGCCTACAGATGTCTTCTAAAAGGTAAAGGGAAAGGACCCCTGGATGGTTAAGTCTAGTCAAAGGCGACTCATGATGAGGGGTTTCAGCGCTCATCTTGCTTTCAGGCCGAGGGAGCCGGCGTTTGTCCACAGACAGCTTTCCGGGTCATGGAGCCAGCATGACTAAACCGCTTCTGGTACAACGGAACACCGTGATGGAAACAAGAGCGCACGGAAACGCCGTTTACCTTCCCGCCACAGTGGTACCTATTTATCTTACTTGCACTGGTGTGCTTTCAAACTGCTAGGTTGGCAGGAGCTGGGACAGAGCAACAGGAGCTCACCCCATTGTGCAGATTCAAACCACCAACCTTCTTATCGGCAAGTCCAAGAGGCTCTGTGGTTTAGACCACAGCGCCACCCATATAGCTACTTATCTCTTTGACTCAGGGGGTTGCATAACTTGATACCCTCCAATATTTTTCCAAGGAAGACAGAGACATCCTACCGTACCCTCCAACAGAGCCTAGGACTTGCCGATCAGAAGGTTGGCGGTTCGAATCCCCGCGAAGGGGTGAGCTCCCGTTGCTCGGTCCCTGCTCCTGCCAACCTAGCAGTTCGAAAGCACGTCAAAGTGCAAGTAGATAAATAGGTACCGCTCCAGTGGGAAGGTAAATGGCATTTCCACGTGCTGCTCTGGTCCGCCAGAAGCGGCTTAGTCATGCTGGCCACATGACCCGGAAGCTGTACGCCAGCTCCCTCGGCCAATAAAGCGAGATGAGCACCACAACCCCAGAGTCGGCCACCAACTTTACCTTTAAGGAAAAGCTGGACATTGCGGAATTAAATCAGAAAACGGGCATGGCTTCTGTAAATCTGTGGCTGTCCCTGGAAAATAGGGAGACTTGGAGGTCTGCAATCACTGCCCCCCTTCACCAAGGCTGTTGTGAAGCTGGAGCAGGCAGCTTTTCCAGAAGACATCCTTAACATCCCCAGAAGAAGGATATGAATGTGATCGATAAAAAGCATAAATCAAAACCCTGTTTTAGGCTCAAAGCCTGTGCCCACAAGGCCAGCACTAACCATCTTCAGCTCACACATCCTAACTATAGCAAAGATTAGTGGAAACCCCCAGGCAGTTCTCCTTTATTTTTTACAATCCCCACTGTATAGTAACCCTCAATGCTTATTATGAAATATGATGATTTAAGTGACTACCGTGGTCCATGAAAAATGACCCCAATAAATGGCTTCGTGGAAACGAGATGCAGTAAATTAGCATGTTCCTTAACGCAATCACTCGGGTTCTCTGTTGTACATTAGCCTAAATGCGCTTAAATGGACAGTTGGCCATCCTATACATAAAATCTTTAAATTATTACTCCCCTAGAAAAGGGCCGTTGCTAAAAAGGCTGAGCTTTCTGCGCTTCATCACTTATGCAAATGAAAGGGAAATAATTCTTTTTTTTGAAAAAAAGAATTACTGTTACTTTTAGACAAAGTACAAATAAGCTTTTCATTGCATATTAATGAATTGCTAATGCTGCAGGTCTTCTGTGCACATTTTTATGCAGAATACAGCCGTGCTGTTTGTGCAGTTGTGCGTAAGATAAACTTGCTCGCTCTCCTTGCACCCTCTATTTCTGCACCCCCATTTTCTGCTTAAAATCCTCAAGATACTTGACACTGAGAGCCAGGTTGGTAAAGGAGAAGAAAAAACAGGTCAAATGAGAACAGGGCCCTAAGTATTTTTATTTTTATTTTTTTTAATGATAAAACTAGAGACTAGAAAACAGATTTCTGGATTTGGGAACCAAAATGCTAAGATAGCAAGGTATATTAAAGGCCTTGGTTGTTTGATTATTGACTGGATCTTAAGCTTCAATTGGTCCAAAATGCAGCTGCCAGATTTCTGGCTGGGGTTCCATTTAGATCTCATAAAATCCCAGTTTTAACACAGCTACATGGGTTGCGAGTTCATTTCCAGGCCTAAGATAGTCGTGCCCACTAATTTCAATTATTATTAATAATATTCATTCATTCATACCCTGCCCATCTGGCTGGGTTTCCCCAGCCACTCTGGGCAGCTCCCAACAGAACATTTAAAACATGATAAAATATCAAATATTAAAAACTTCCCTAAGCAGGGCTGCCTTCAGATGTCTTCTAAAAGTCAGATAGTTGTTTATTTCCTTGACATCTGATGGGAGGGTGTTCCACAGGGCGGGCACCACTACAGAGAAGGCCCTCTGCCTGGTTCCCTGTAACCTCACTTCTTGCAGGGAGGGAACCGCCAGAAGGCCCTCAGAGCTGGACCTCAGTGCCCAGGCTGAATGATGGAGGTGGAGACGCTCCTTCTGATTTCAATGAGTCTACTGTAAGTATGACTACTGCTGGATATAACCCATTTTCCCCAATTTATTTCTTTCAGTGGGACTCTTTGGGGTAAACAGTGTTGGAGATGCAGCCTCTGTGAGCAAGACTGAGTGTGTTGGGCTTGGATTTTCACCTTGACTGCCTGTGAACCAAACCACATATTTACCTTTGATCGTAAACAACTCCTTCGGAGCTATTATAATCCACTGAGTAAATAATCTGCGTGGTTCCTAAACACATCACACAGAAATGTTCCATTGCATAATTCATGGAGGGCTGCCCCGGGAGCTATATCTGCAGCCTCTTAGTTGCCTAATGGGCTTATCCTTCTGTAGACTTAGAGCTCTTCCAAGACATTTCCAAGGCCTTCTGCCCTCAACCTCCCATGTGCAACAACAGAAAGGTCTTTGTGCTCTGGTCCAGCAAACAGCTCTGCTGCTAAAATCAGGCCGGTCTCAGCCTGGATGGATGGTAGATGGCTTCAGAGCCTCTCTGAGCTCTGTGGAGGAGAAGTGAGTAAGGAATGGAAAAGTCCCAGGTTTGATCCCCATTATCTCCAGGTAGGGCTGGAGGAAAACCTGTCTGAAAACCAAGAGAGCTGCTTCTGCTAGTCAGTATAGACCATGGGTAGGCAAACTAAGAACCAGGGGCCGGATCTGGCCCAATCGCCTTCTAAATCCGGCCCGCAGACGGTCTGGGAATCAGCATGTTTTTCCATGAGTAGAATGTGTCCTTTTATTTAAAATGCATCTCTGGGTTATTTGTGGGGCCTGCCTGGTGTTTTTACATGTGTTGAATGTGTGATTTTATTTAAAACACACCTCTGGGTTATTTGTGGGGCATAGGGATTTGTTCATAATTATTATTATTTTCCAAAATATAGTCCAGCCCCCCACAAGGTCTGAGGGACGGTGGACTGGCCCCCTGCTGAAGAAGTTTGCTGACCCCTGGTATAGACAGCCAAGAGTCCCAGGTGGTTGGTTATAAGGCAACTTCCTATGTTCAGAAACTCTGATCCTAAACCTCCTTGCAGGATATCTTCAGGACAAGGAAAGGCTGAGGAGTAAACCCTACACAAATCTGGAGTGGAACCCCAAAGACGGTTGGATGGTGCCTCCTTCCAGCAACTTCTGCAGCCCAGCTGATGCCAGACATATTGCTCTGCTTTCTTTTTTTTTTTTTTAATATTTTTTATTGCTTTGTTTTCCAGGGTCAAAGTACAACATTAATACATCGTCAATAACACAACAAAAGCTTTTCTTTTTTTTTTACAAAGTAAAGAAACAAGAAAAAAAGATTCACTTTTTCAAATCCTTTTTCAACATCAACTGGACTTCCCCACATCCTCCATCCCTGCATTCTTTACAATAAAAATCAACAGCAAATTAAAACCTTGTTTCATGTGTATTTGTATTTTCATCTGATTATTTACTCTAAAAGTTAAACTTTTCTCAAACATAACTTAGTTTCAATCATTTCCGAATCTCAATACTGAAGCATGTTTTTCTCAAAAACTTAGCAAATTCTCAACATTCATATAACTTAAAATGTTTTTGTAAATAGTCCTTAAATTTTTTCCAGTCCTCTTCCACTGCCTCTTCTCCCTGGTCTCGGATTCTGCCGGTCATTTCAGCCAATTCCATGTAGTCCATCAGTTGCGTGTGCCATTCTTCCAGTGTGGGTAACTCCTGTGCCTTCCAGTATTTGGCTATAAGAATTCTTGCTGCTGTAGTTGCATATAGAAAGAAAGTTCTATCTTTCTTTAGCACTCTCTGGCCCACAATGCCCAGGAGGAAGGCTTCTGGTTTCTTATGAAAGGTATACTTAAATACCTTTTTCAACTCGTTATAAATCATTTCCCAAAAAGCCTTCACCCTCGGGCATGTCCACCAGAGGTGAAAGAATGTTCCTTCAGCCTCCTTACATTTCCAACATTTATTATCAGACAAATGATATATCTTTGCAAGTTTGACTGGGGTCATGTACCACCTGTACATCATTTTCATAATATTTTCTTTTAAGGCACTACATGCCGTAAATTTCATACCGGTGGTCCATAACCTTTCCCAGTCTTCAAACATAATGTTGTATCCAATATCTTGTGCCCATTTTATCATGGCTGATTTAACTGTCTCATCTTGAGTATTCCATTTAAGCAACAAGTTATACATTCTTGAAAGCACTTTCGTCTTAGGTTCAAGTAGTTCTGACTCTAATTTTGATTTTTCCACCTGGAAACCAATTTTTTTGTCCTTTTTAAAGATCTCTAAAATTTGGGCGTAATGAAACCAGTCTCGCACCTTTCCTTTCAATTTTTCAAAGCTCTGCAACCTCCAAGTGTCCCCTACTTTTTCTATTATTTCACAGTATTTTGCCCAGCCACCCCCCATATTAAGTATTTTTGTGGCCTTAGCCTCCATTGGTGACAGCCACCTCGGAGTCTTGTTTTCAAGTAAGTCCTTGTATTTAGTCCAGACAGTAAACAAAGATTTCCTGACAATATGGTTTTTAAATAACTTATGAGACTTTACCTTGTCGTACCACAAATATGCATGCCATCCAAAAGCATTGTTGAACCCTTCCAGATCTAGGACATCAGTGTTTTCTAGCAAAAACCAATCTTTCATCCAGCAGAGGGATGCAGCTTCATAGTACAACCTTAAGTCCGGCAGGGCAAATCCCCCTCTTTCCTTCGCATCTGTTAATATTTTAAATTTTATTCGGGGCTTTTTGCCCTGCCAGACAAACTTCATAATGTCCCTCTGCCACTTTCCAAAACACTCCACCCTGTCCACGATCTGCAGGGCCTGAAACAGAAACAGCATTCTTGGCAATACATTCATCTTGACTGCTGCAATTCTCCCCAACAAGGAAAGTTTCAGTCTTGACCAGATTTCTAAGTCCTTTTTGATTTCAGACCAACATTTTTCATAATTATCCTTAAACAAGTTCAAATTTTTCCCAGTCAAATTAACCCCCAGGTATTTCACTTTTTTAACCACATTTAGCTCCGTTTCCTTCTGAAACCCCTCTATTTCTAAAGGTGTCAAGTTTTTCACCAATTGCTCTGCTTTCTTTGGACCACAGCAGCAAGGTGTCAGGAGTGTGTGCAGGAGCCAGGCTCTGTGGCCAGTAGGACTTTGCAGGACTGGGGCCTTCCTAAGTTTGTTCTGGGGAGGCAAGTTGTGGCCACACAGGTAAGGCCGATTGGTAACTCACAGCACCTGGTGACAAGAGTCAGGAAGGGATATAAGGTCAGAATTTCCCTTCGGCTCTTTGCCACAGCAACACATTCCCTGCCCTGCTGCGTTTGGCTCCTTGCTTCTTGATCCTTGGACCCCTGACTTTGTGACTCCTTGCTTCCTGACTCCTGGCTTCTGGACTCCCATTCCTACTCCCACCCCGCCATCTTGCCCCTGGTCCCAACGTCCCCAGCCAGGACTTTGATCGCCTGTGAACCGGACCGTGACACAAGGCTGAGAGGGGTGTGTTACTGTCTGGGCAGACCAGGACCTCCATACACATTGCCCTGGACAGCGCCACAGAGAAATCACTTCAGTGCTGCTAATACAGTGGTGTGACTTCACCTCTGGAGGGGCCTGCCATTGTATCTCAAGACAGATGGATGCCAGCAATGTTCAGAAGCATGGCAAGTTAAAAAAACTACATTCCCCCTTTATCTCCTTTTTAAAAATCAGCCATGTTTAGAATTCCTGGGCATAGAAAGCTGCCTTATGAACCAGAATATTTGTCCATCTAGCTAATATTGTCTACACTGACTGTCAGCAGATCTTCAGGGTTTCAGATGGAGTCTCTTCTAGTCCTTCCTGGAGATTCCAGGGATTTTTATTATTTTTTTGCAAATATTTTTATTACTCAATTTCCATATAACAAATTATCATACCATATAATCACATACATTATTTTTTCCCTTCCCCCCTCCCCCCCAGGACTTCCCTCAGCTCCTCTCCCTGATTTCTCTTCACATATTTTCTCTGCATATTATAAAACTGTACATATCCTTACATATCCATCCATCGTGTTATTAACCAATAAATTTGTGGATGTTTATTCAAAACCTGCCAAGGAGTCCAATTCATTTTGTTGTCTTTTTAAGTAGTTTGTAAAAAGTTCCCATTCCTCCTTAAAGTCACAGTTGTCCTTGTCTTGCAATTTGTAAGTCAATTTGGCCAGTTCTGCGTAATTCATCAATTTCTCTTGCCACTGTTCTTTCGTCGGGATTTCCTCATTCTTCCATCCTTGTGCTAACAACTCTTGCCGCTGTTGTAGCATGCATAAATAAGTTCTTTGTTTTCCTTGGCAGGTCTTGTCCCACAATCCCTAACAGAAATGCTTCTGGTTTGTTTTTTTTTAAATTGTCATTTAAAACATTTTTTTCAATTCATTGTATATCATTTCCCCATTTTTTTAAACTTCTCTACACTCCCACCACATATGATAAAAGGTCCCTTCCTTTTCTTTACATTTCCAACAAATTTTCGAGCTGGAGGAGATGTCAGGGATTAAACTGGAGGAGATGTCAGGGATTAAACTGTTGGGGAGAGAGAGATTCTTGCTTCCTTCCAAACGTCTCTCTCCAACACGAACTTTGGGAACTTCTGCATGCAAACCTAGCAGTTCGAAAGCACGTCAAAGTGCAAGTAGATAAATAGGTACCGCTCCGGCAGGAAGGTAAATGGCGTTTCTGTGCGCTGCTCTGGTTCGCCAGAAGCGGCTTAGTCATGCTGGCCACATGACCCGGAAGCTGAACACCAGCTCCCTTGGCCAATAAAGCGAGACGACTGGACCTAATGGTCAGGGGTCCCTTTACCTTTACATGCAAAGCAGATGTTCTAAGACTGAGCCATCATTCTTTCCCTTCCTTCACTGATCTAAGGTAGCCATGTATTCAGGAGGAGATAACAAGGGCAAGATGGAAGCCAATGGATTTGGCAAAGCTCTGAGAAGGAGGGCTAATTTGGGAGGTTGCAATATTTCTGCTGAGATTTTAAACTGTATGTGTCGATGGGACTTTCATCCCTTGTTTTGCCGTACAGCCTCAAGGTAACTTAAACATTTAGTTATCTGGGAACGGGGAAGAATTTCAACCTAGTTCACATTTAACCTAATTTGCAGTTCCCAAAACAATACGCAAACTGAAACACAGCCTTCCTTTGTAATCTGCAGTTCTCTGAATTTTGCAGTGTAGTTTTCCAGCCAAGTTGCAAATACAAAAATGCATGCAAATAATGCATTTATTAGTGAAAATAACAGACAAAAATGCAACGTATTAAGAAAATGGCTTTGCAAAAATGTGTCTATTGGAAGAAATACGCTTAGGAATTTTCAATGGGACTTTTTCTCTCTTTTTTAATGCAAACTGATATGGAGAAATGAACTTAAGATCTGAAATATGAGGAACTGAGAGGAACCAAAATTGACAGATTCACCCATCTCTATTTGTAACACTCAGGGAATATTTGTAAAGCTGGATTAGGTACGATTAAAATTAAATCAATAAATTGATTGAATACACGCACACATTAAACGCCGTACACCTGTGCAAAGCAACCTGCTTTGGGAGAGAGCCATTCATCCTGACTATACCCTAGTTCAAGCTGTTGAGAACATAACTGTCATTCTGCCCACCCCTTCCTAATTTTTTCTCCCTCCCCAACTAAAATTTGATGTGGCACCCCTGGGAAAAGAAAGATGAGGCCGGCACAACTGCCAAAGTCATCATTTGGCTTCCAGTAGGAGGAAATGCGATTGCGGGTGTTCAGAAGCAGGATTTATTCCAGCAATTTCGAAATAATGAATCGCCTGCTGAAGAATTTAATTTGGGCTGCTGTTGATAACACTACGGTGGTTGACTAGTGGTTACTTACTGGTAGTTCTCAAATAGGCACTGTATTTCTGGCGTATCAATGGGGAGCTAATTAAGAGCGCATCAATATTTAATATTCTGCGCGTTCTCCCTCCTCTCCCGTCCTCCATTTTGGTTTAAAATGCAACTCGATCATAACATTACAATTATGAGTAAATAAATTAAGAAAAATACACACGACCTAAGAGAGTGTGATCTGCAGAATTCAGCACTGGAGAAAACCAAACAGCAACAAAAGATATATCCAGACCAGTGTAAAACACACAGAACAGTCATCGTTTAGCGCTGAATATTTTTGTGCTTGTAATTAAAATAAACTAATAAAGATTTCAGAGATGCACATGTTTTTAATAGAATGCAGAATTATAATTGGTGACCTATTTTAAGCAATTTAATTTCCCATGACCTGCTTTTCAAATTAGCATAGTAATAGAAGGCTGTTTATTGTGTTTGGGAATAGAATCTACTCCTTCAAAGATACCAATTTGACTATGTGACTCAATTTAAAGGTGGGTTCTTTTATTAAAGCGCTCCTAAGATCTTGGGGAAAAAATTATGTAAATGTTTCTTTTTATGGTATCTAATGAGTCTTGAATTTTAGATCAAAGCATAATAATGGCAAGATAAATAATAAAAATAAAATAAAATAAACAAGGACATATTGAGGACCCAGAAGATTGTTGTAAAATGTCTCCAGCTCAGTCACACTGAATTAATTTGAAATCACTTGTACAGACAATCAATTTGAAAAAAAACTCTCTCATGAACCAAATGTGATAACGTTGACTGGAGTCGGAAATCTAGATGGGAAAAGCTGGCGTCTGTTTGCAGAGTCAATGAAAACTGTCCTATACTGACTTGGACCATTTGTCCATATAGTGCAGTATTGTCTGCACTGCGTGGCAACAGCTCTCCATGGTTTTGGACAAAGTTCTCTCCCAGCTCTACCTAGAGTAGATGCTCGCCCACTGAGCTACAGCCCTTCCCCTTGAATGGTGACGTCAAATGTTAGATCTTGGAGAGATCTGAAAGGTACTCTCCTAGCTTTGAAGACTTCTGTTCTTACTCCCCTTTCATCCTAGGATGAGTGAAACTGGTTCCTGGTGAAGTTGCCTTGTCTTTTCAAGATGTGAGTTTCACTGGTCCTGGTGATACCAGCCAGATATTCAGCATAGTATTAGTTTAAGGAAGTGGTGAGTTACCTGGTGAATTCTATCTTATTTAATAGGTGTACAGCAGGACTGGGGGAACCAGCGACCCCCCTAGATGTTGCTGGACTACAACTCCCATCATCCCAGACTATTGGTCATGCTGGTTGGGGCAGATGGGAGTGTCCCTGTCCCTGCAGATCCTGCCTTGGTGGGGGGCAGCCCTGCAACCCTGAGTTTTGACTCTAGAGGTTGTTGTTGTTTAGTCATGTCCGACTCTTCGTGACCCCCTGGACCAGAGCACGCCAGGCACTCCTGTCTTCCACTGCCTCCCACAGTTTGGTCAAACTCATGCTGGTAGCTTCGAGAACACTGTCCAACCATCTCGTCCTCTGTCGTCCCCTTCTCCTTGTGCCCTCCATCCTTCCCAACATCAGGGTCTTTTCCAGGGCGTCTTCTGTTCTCATGAGGTGGCCAAAGTATTGGAGCCTCAGCTTCAGGATCTGTCCTTCCAGTGAGCACTCAGGGCTGATTTCCTTCAGAATGGAGAGGTTTGATCTTCTTGCAGTCCATGGGACTCTGAAGAGTCTCTTCCAGCACCATAATTCAAAAGCATCAATTCTTCGGCGATCAGCCTTCTTTATGGTCCAGCTCTCACTTCTATACATCACTACTGGGAAAACCATAGCTTTAACTATACGTACCTTTGTCGGCAAGGTGATGTCTCTGCTTTTTAAGATGCTGTCTAGGTTTGCCATTGCTTTTCTCCCAAGACTCTAGGGGTACGCAGATGATAACCCCTCGTTGCAGTTGGTGAACACATGAGTGATAGTGTGAGGGGAGGGGCTTGCGGTAAAGACCCCATTTTTTTTAACCCACACTACCCCAGAACAATAGAACACCAAGGCATTATGGGAAAACTGGCAACTGCAAGAAGCAGGGGCCCATCAGGAGACACCATTCCATGGGTCCCCTCAACCCATCAGCCCAACCTAGATTGAACACTAACTCCAATAATGGTTGTATTTGCTTATTCCTCCCCCCTTCATTACATTCTGCTTTTTTCCCCCCTGTGCTACTCAATAGGAATCTCAGCCCATGAAGTGACTGGGGAGTTCTTCTTTTTTTAAATCTCAGCTGTAACCCTGCTGTGCAACGTACGATTAAAAATGTGACAGAGCCATGATGTACGGGCCTATTAGTGGGGCCATGAGAGGCACAGGGTGACGGCCGAAGGCGTTTGAACCACCTGAGAAATGCATTTATAGCCCAGTTAAACACACCCTGGGGTGCCATAAGGCTGTTGTAATACGGAAGGCTCCCTTTCCATTTTAATTAGATTTTTGGGAGGGGAGGGGGGTATGGGATAAATGCATCTAGTGTAATTAGAGCTCTCCAGTGGGGTTTTCTAAAAGTTATTTTGGATGTATTTTGTGTTATTATCAAACCTATATTTAGACAAAGGTCCCAGAAAGGATTCCAACCCACCTGATCCACAGCAGATGAAGCCCGGGAGCTCCAGTCTTTCCAAATTCACTGCCCAAAAGTGGAACAACATTTAGTCTCTGAAAACCAGGACTTTTTCATTGTTTTTTGGGGGGTGGAACCATTGTTCTACTCCTCAAGCCCATGGAAAAAAATGGTTACCTCCAAGTAGCATCTGATGAAATCTTGGAAATGACAAGCAGCAAATATAAGGGATTCAGAGTATGGACATGGAATCCTTAAGATCTTTTGCAGTATCACTGAAGCACCAGTTTTACAGGTCATCTAGTCAGAATCTCCATTAAGCAGCTAAGTGCGTGAATTATTCTCTGAGAGCAAACCAACAGCCTTCTAAATTCAGAATCCTGTTTTGCACAGTAGCTAACCAGCTGCCTCTTGGAAGCTCATAAGCAGAACACAAGGGCCATAATCTTCTACTATTGTTCCCCAGCATCTAATATTCAGGGGGTAGATTGCCCCTGAAGGTGGTGGTTCTACACAGCCAGAATGACTAATAGGCTACTCCTCCGTGAATTTTCTAATCATCTCCAAAAGCCATGAGAACATAAGCCTTGCTGGATGGTTGCAAAGTTTACCTCTGACCAGGAAGCTAATTTCTACACCCACCCACAGTGTTCCTCTTCATCTATCATCTAGGCAAGCAAAAGGCATTATCCAACTGATAACATTTTGTGTAAGAGTCAGCAGATGATGCGTTTCAATTTTTGCATGGGTTGTTTTTTATTGCATTGTAAACCCATTCATTTTTTTTTTTTAAAAAATGAAATTGTGGTATACAGAGTGTTTTTAAACAAACAAACAATCAGCGTAATTCAGGGACACATTTCATTTTGAGGGTGTGAAGCATTCAACTCTGCTGTGACTTTTGTGATCGGACAACATTTAGCTTGGTAAGTCTACATTTGATGAAGAAGCACACAAACTGCTTTTGGAAAACCAAAGAATTTTAATTTTACCTTCTGAAAATGTCAGGTAATGCTTAATAATAATAATAATAATAATAATAATAATAATAATAACAACAACAAAAAAACACACAATGGCAAGTACTTGGCAATCATTTTGAATGATTTCTATGCAATTGTACACACATTTTACCAAGCAAAACTGAATTGTATTAATTTAACCAAAATATCTTTTGAATTCCCAAGTCACAACTTTCTGGCACTCTTCGTTTTTTCGATTGGAAAGTTGAAAAATTCAACACACCCTAATAATAGCCTACCTCATATTTAGTGCCTATGCCGCCTCTATCCACCCACTTCCGTCCATCTTCCTCTGACTTCTGCCTTTAACTTTCTTTCTTCTTCCCTGATTTAAATTTTGCAGGAAATCAACAAGTATTGGTGTCTTAATTGGGGCAAAATTTCTGTTCCTCTAAGACTGGGATATCCCCTATCATTACATATGCTGCAAGCTCCTGTGCCTTTATTTAAGGGGATGTTTCGTGGTTCATCCTGATGAAAGCTATATTAATTTTTAAAGATACAAATATGTTCCCAAGCCAAGTCCAGGATCTAGTAAAATGTTGTGCAGACACAGAAGGACACCCTAAGCACCTAGCTCACTATAGGGAATCCTTTTCTGTGCATAACGTTATTATTCATTATCATAGAATCATCATCATCACGTTGGTGATCATTGTACCATAACCTGGAAAGCTGTTGTAACAAGGAACGAGGTAAAGCATCTAAATGGAGAGAGTGCTTTCAATTTATTATCCGAATACTGGTCTCAAAACCTTTGTAAGTTATGCCAGAATTGTTTTTTCTTGTTATTCCAACAGGAAAATAGGACCCTGAGGCCAAGATGGTGGCTTTCCTCAAGTGATCCAGTTCCTCATTCATGGCTAATCTCAGATCTCAAGCAGAGCAAAGATCTGGAGATCCTAGACTTGTCCACCAGCAATTCTGCAACACAATAGCACCATTGAATAAACGCTGAAGCACCACTTACTCATCAAGATGTTCGCTACGGACACTTCCCCAATAAACTGTCCCTAGAAAGCACCAGTCACCATTCACCACTGCCGTAACTGCGCAGCTGAAACCACTTAACCCAGTGGTGTCCAAACTTTTTTCAAAGAGGGCCAGATTTGATGAAGTGAAGGGCTGCGAGGGCCGACCAAAGTTGTTAACCTTTCTTTTTTTAGGATTGAAGCTGTTGAGCTTTTTTATGATTTTACCCCAAAGTTGTTGAGGGGTTTTTTAGGATTTTGCCCCAGATTTTGGACATGCCTGATTTAACCTAAACCAACTAAGGGGTGTACCAACCTCTTTGGATGAACCTCAAATCAAAGTGGACCATTTCAGGAGCATTTGGACCAGCAAGGCTGGTCTTCCCCGGAAGCAGATGGAAGCAAAGTGGTCTGGTTCTGAAACTTCCTTGTTTCGTATTCCAAAGCAACTGCTCTATTCTTAAAAATGGAAAGCACAATGCTGGTGGTCAACAAAAGAGGTTTAAAGACTCTCTCAAGGCAAATCTTTAAAAATGTAGTTTAAATGCCGACAACTGGGAAACACTGGCCTGTGAGCCAGTGAAGAGGAAGAGGAAGATGATCAGGGTAGCTGTCAAAGAGGGGAAATGAAAAACTGTGCCTGTGAAAATGACTGGTTGCAGGTAAAGCCCAGTGGAATCCCATTGTCTGAGGGGTCCTTGATGGAATGGTATTTTTTCCTCCTTCAGCTGTTTTCAGGGCTTCAGTTGATAACCCCCCTCCATGCAAGTTAGTTGAGAGAATGTCGTCTCTACTGACTTGCACAGAGGAAAACAAAGAATGGCACCCAAAAGAATGGCAGCTGAAGGGGAAATGTCTGCCTTGCTTTGGAAGGGCCCCTTTGGGGTGGTCCCTTTGATGATTCTATGGAACAGGCCCTGCTTGCAAGTCAGAGAACATCCAAAGCTAGAGAACACACTGCTCTGGGTTCAAAGGTGGGTTTTGCCCTAAGCAGACTGAAGTGAAGTAGCCCCCTATCTGAAGCAGTTTCAAATTACTATCCCCGAATGCACACTCCTAAAATAAGCAAACAGTGAGGTAGCAACGAGATAGAGAGAATATCTCGAACCCTTTAAGTATTTCCGGAAAACCACCCAGATAATTGTAACATTGCTCCACCCACTTTCTTGCTCATTGTAGACTCTGCCAGCATAATCAGATTTACAGTTCATGCAAGCTATAATGTTGATGTGCATGCAACTCTCCCATACAGCTAATATGTGGCCCAGCGCAGTTCCTTTAGACAATAGCCCAATAGTTCCAATGTGGAACTAACCCACAGAATAGTGCTAATGTGAACAAACTTGAGAAGTAGAGAAATCACCTTGCCAACAAAGGTCCGTATAGTTAAAGCCATGGTTTTCCCAGTAGTGATGTATGGAAGTGAGAGCTGGACCATAAAGAAGGCTGATCGCCGAAGAATTGATGCTTTTGAATTATGGTGCTGGAGAAGACTCTTGAGAGTCCCATGGACTGCAAGAAGATCAAACGCATCCATTCTTAAGGAAATCAGCCCTGAGTGCTCACTGGAAGGACAGATCGTGAAGCTGAGGCTCCAGTACTTTGGCCACCTCATGAGAAGAGAAGACTCCCTGGAGAAGACACTGATGTTGGGAAAGATGGAGGGCACAAGGAGAAGGGGACGACAGAGGACGAGATGGTTGGATAGTGTTTTCGAGGTTACCAGCATGAGTTTGACCAAACTGTGGGAGGCAGTGGAGGACAGAGGTGCCTGGTGTGCTCTGGTCCATGGGGTCACGAAGAGTCGGACACGACTAAACGACTAAACAACAACAAGAACAAACTTAAGGCAGAGTGTGTTTGCCAAACTGTAAATCTGTCCTGGACTCAGCTTCAGCAAGGAAAAACAGAAGACCAGACCCATGTCCTTTCACCGTCCTTTTGAGCAGAATAGCATTCTGCCACTTAAAAAGTCACACGCAGCATGGGATATACACAAGGCAACAATGAAGAAGGTTCTATTTGTCTTTCTTGATAACTATGTTTGCCCTTGACAGAACTCTCCCTGCATCTTGGGTGAAAGGGATAGTTATTCAGAGGAGGTCACTATGCTCATTTCCAGAAATGATTCCTTTACCTAATCAGGGGGAGGAAGTGGAGGGGGGAAGAGGCCAGTGCTGTTGTGAACAATTGGAGGACAGAGTGTGTATCTGTGTCCTCTAGCCTTAATGATCCGTCCCAGGGCGACAACCAGTGGAGACATTTCATGCGAATGTTAGCAAAGCCATAGCTCTCCAGAGTTGTGAGGTCACCTGGTTCCGTCAGAGAAGGATGTGCCTGACTAATTTTTCATGTCACTCTTCGAGATGGGATTTGACTGCCTTTCAGAACTCCGGGGGAAATTGCATAGAATTGTAAGCCTGGAATTAAGATGGAAGGATCTGTCAATTTGAATTCTCTCTCCATTTCTAATTTTCCCAATCTTAAATTCCACTCGCCACAATTCCACTCTCCACATCTGTGAGTAAGAAAAACAACAACAACCCACATGAAATTTCACCAGCTTTTTAGCACAAATTTCTCCCTATAAACTTGTTTTTATACATTGTTTTGACTGGTGTACACAATTTTGTCTGTGGTTTTCACTGGTATGCTCATATTTCCCTATTGCTGAACATGGTTTGGTTGGAGAACTGCACTGAAAACATGTAAATAAGGGTGAATTTCTAAGCACGGTTGTGTTTCAGTGCACTTAAAGTTTCAGAAAGTGCAAATTTGATGGATTCAGCCTTAAATGCATGCCAAGTTGAATTTATCCTCCATCCCTAGCCTGGGAAGACAACAGTATCTGGATCAGATGTAGGGAGCCTCCAGCCCATGGACCAAACATTGCCCTTCGCAGCTGTCCATTTGGCCCTCTGAACTCTCCCAAGGCAACACCCCTTCTCCCCAGGCACCATTGCTCACTGTTCCTGCTCCACTTAAGTGCTTTTGCTTAGCTGGAAAGTGCCTCTAGACTGTGTTAGCACCTCTTGCTTGCTTGGATGAAGGATGGAGAGATATTTGTTGATGTAATGTGAACAATGGGCTAACTTACACAGTTCTTGGGCTCATGTCTTGAGGAGGAAATCCTCCATATCTGGAAGTTCTAAGGTAGGGTACCAGGTGCACTGGGTTACCATAGCAACACCCGCAAGGTTGATTATATGAGTTGCTGAGTTATTCACCCACCCACTGGTTCAGGAAGGGAGAGGTGGGTATAACAGTCCCTGAACCATAATAGATGGTTCGGAAACTTCAGCTGGTGCAGAATTCAGCAACTAGGTTTGAGTATAGTTTGAACATATGGCACCAATCCTGGTCCCACTGCAATGGCTGCCAATTAGCTTCTGGACCCAACGCAAAGTGCTGGTTTTGATGCATAAAGCCTTAAATGGCTCAGGACTGCAATGCCTCAAGGACTGCCTCTCTCCATATGAACCAACCCAAACCCTGTGATCATCATCTAACGCCCTTCTTCATGTGCCTTTTGCCAAGAGAGGTCTGGAGGGGAAAACAGGGCCTTTTCTGCAGTGGCTCTCCATTTGTGGAACACTCTTCCCAGGGAGACTCGCCCAGCACCTTCCTTATACAGTGGAACCTCGGGTTGTGAACGTGATCCATGCAGGAGGCACGTTCGCAACCCACAGCGTTGCGTCTGCGCACACATGGGTTGCGATTCAGTGCTTCTGCGCATGCGCAACCTGAAATTGCATAACCTGAAGTGTCTGTAACCCGAGGTACCACTGTATATCTTTAAATGGCCTTTTAAATGTGCTTGTGAGAGGGGTGTCTTGGTTTGGTTGTTGCTCTTATTATGATAAATATTTTGTATTTTCGCTTTGTATTTTCATGTTGTAAACTGCCCTGTGACCTTCGGGATAAAGGGCGGTATATGCATTTAAGAAATAAAATAAATAATAATTTCCCCGGCTGTGTTTGGCCCCAGAGGACACAGAGCTGGTCTGGCCATCATCCAGAGTGGGAGGCTTTCCCAGCAAATATTCCCCCAGGCAGAAGTGGGCTTCATCCTGTGTGAATCCGATTGAAATCCTGTCCTCATCACTCTGGTTTTGTCTACGCTCTTTCCTCTACACAGCCGTGCCTTTAGGGAAAGGAGCAAGATAGAGGAGAGGCTGTTTCCGAAGCTCTCGTTGTCTATTTTGAGGCCACTGAGCCTCTGATGTTTATCGTCTGAGATCTTGTCACAACTGCAAAATCGCTGATGTGAAGACGCAAAGAGAATTGAGGCTGCAATGTAAATTCCATAAAACGGGGGGAAGAGTTTAAATTGAAACACAGATTATTATCTTCACTTTGAACCCCACTCCCACATTCATCAATACACCAACCCTTTATATTGTTTCGTTGGTAACATAAGAGGAAAAATGGCTGTTACTCATACCTAATCTAAGCACAACCACAGGGGATCCTGATTAGGCGGTTTCTCTTTGCAACGGTGAATGTTATCTGTTCTTTCCTGTTTCTCCTTTGTTATTGTTATTGCTTTTTTATTTAAACCACTCCACAAACCAATAACTTGTACATTGACCATGAATCATGAGCCATATGCTGTAGACGCTACTGCAAATTTATTGTGCTATTTTTGGGATGTACAAATGACACGAGAAGACTTAGTCTATTTATTAGTATGATTGCTGTTTATAAAACCCGATGGATGGTTATTTAATTTTTTTAAAATGGGGGGAAGAGGACATGCACATCAGCTCCTGGCTTATTGCAGACTGCATGCTTTTATTGGGGGCCTTTGGTTTATTAGAAAATTAAAGGGAAGGTATGTTCCCGTTCAGAGATGCAGAAAGTCTTTGAAAAGACTGTGGAGAGGGAAGGAAGACTGGCAGGGGTCCTTCATTATTCTTTAAAAAAGAAAAGTAGTTCTATATGGATAAAAGATGCTCCAACAGGGAGTGTTTGAGAATACTCCCGTTCTTTCAGCATTTATTTAAGGCACATCACACATTGGCTAAGGGGAATCTAAAGGATATCAAAGAACTATTACATGTGTAAAGGAAAACTGTCCATGACACTTTAGGAACTCCAGCATGTGACAAATGAAATAGGTTTGGTTTGCCAAGGAAACAAATGTTGTCATATAAAGGAGACTAAGAAGAGCCTTGGGTTTAACGGTGTCTCTCTGGTGGTGAGTTGTGATGGCACCTTCATATCAAGGGATTGACAACAATCCCCAGACATCTGCCTTCTCCAGACTGGTGTCCTCTAGATGTTTGGGGCTACAGTTCCCATCAGTTCTGTCCAGCATGGGATGTGTTGTCAGGAAACAAAAACTGAGGTCCAGAACATCTCAGAAATACCAGGCCGGGGAAGACTACCCTACTCCCCCCCCACACCCCCCCAAAAAGCTGGTGGTGACTTTACCATGTCAACAAGACATCAAAATAATCATCAGAGTTAGGCACAAGTTAGCTTTCATTGTAATGTTATTGGGCATAACTGACGAATGACATGATGTCCCGAGGGCTTAGACTACGGATGGAAAAATCTGTCAACTCTAGATTCTCCAACTTTCTTATTTGGCCAGTCTTAAGTTTACCTTGCCACATTTTCACATCAGTCTGCGATTATTATTATTTTTTAAGTCCTCACAAAAACCTGTCAGTATTTTAGAGCACATTTCTCCTAACATACACATTTTGGCATGCAATTTTGTATGGGCACATTTTTGCAATCTGTTTTCCATAATAGAATGAATTTTTTTTGGTGTGTGTGTTTTGAAACCTGTATTCTAAGCACACTTCCCCCCTAAACATACACACTCTTGCACACTTTCCATTTGTTTGTTGAAGAACAGTACCACCAGGTTCAGAGCAGTGTGGCAGAAGTGGCTCACTGGATAGGGCTGAGGCAATCCAGTGCTCTTATTGGTGCATTTGCACCTCAATTACCTCCTGCTGTGTTGACACCCCGCCTCTCCCTGCTGGAAAACAATAGCAACTCACCTGCCAGGAAGCTAGCATAGTGCCTCTGACCCACCCAAGGAAATGGCTGTGTTTGTGCTGTGAAGTTTTATGAGCTGAACCTAATACTGCCCACTTTCATTAAAACAAAGCAAAAACTAAGTTCCTGGTTCTCATGGATGTGAAGACATAACCAATGTGAGTAGAATCTGAGACCTTCGGGTATAGGGTGGTATAGAAATTAAATTAATAATAATAATGATGATAATAATAATAATAATAATAATAATAATAATAATAATAATAATGGAATCTTAAAAGCTAAAGAGCCGCATCTCCATAGTTCAATAAGGAGAATCAGTATCTACATACATAAACTATGCAAAATATATAATCTGGGGTGGGGAAAATGTAAAAGTCCAATCCTATGCATCCCTGTTTTTGTTGCTGTCATCCATCTGTCTTGGGAGACGGAGACAACAACAACAACTTTATTTATACCCCGCCCACCTGACTAGGTTTCCCCAGCCACTCTGGGCGGCTTACAGCATATCTAAAAACATAATAAAAACACCAAGGGTTAAAAACTGCCTGATCCAGGGCTGCCTTCAGATGTCTTCCAAAATTTGTTCCACAGGGAGGGCTCCACTACCAAGACAATGGAAGAGTGCAGCTTTGCGAGCTGAAGTCAGACTGTTGGGAGGTTTCAGCACCTGCTGTGACTGTAGAGACTGATTCAGGAGAGACATGTTTTGTTGCAGCCGAGGCAGATCAAGGCGTCGAGTTGTGCTGCTGCAGATGCACCGTGGCGTTTCTTCTCTCTGCAGTCATTCCTGCTCTGATCCCTGCTATGGATACACAACTTGACCATCTGTCTCCAGGTACCAGGGTCATCTGCAAAGGATTGAGGTTACCAGCCTTCATGTCATTTTTGCAGACATCTTTGTAGCACAGAGTTGGTCTGCCAATGGGCCTGGAGCCAGAAGCCAGCTCCCTATAGAGCACATCCGTGGGGATCCTGCCATCTTCCATTCTGTGAACATGACCAAGCCAGCACAGGCAGAAGTGTGAACACGCTGGGAATGTGAGCTTGGGAGAGCACATCTTTCTTTGAGACTCTGCCCCGCCATGTGATGCCCAAAATCTTCCTGATGGCATGCGCAAGCCGTTGAGGCATCACTCCTGATGGTTGTAAGTCGCCCTTGACTCACTTCCATAGAGCAGCATGCTCAACACACAAGCCTGGGGGACCTTCATCTTGGTATTGGTTTGCTAGCATCACATTCTCAGCATTGATGGAGAGGTTGGTGGTTATGGTGGAACCCAGGCAGACAAAACTGCCTACCACCTCAAGCATGTGGTGACAGAGGTGCATGGACTGCCCCTCCCCGAGACATTTCCTCGAATTCATGAAATGTTTTTGTTTATATAATTTGTGCCCTTTAGGGGAAATGTTCTTAGGGCCAATCTAGACATGGACATACACTTAAATATGTAACAGGCAGCAGGATATCTTGCTTTTCATAACTAATTGTAGGTTGTGAGAGTCCATCTCTCACCATGAAGGCAGGAAATGAGAAGCTGAGACTTATCTCTTCATTTCCCCACAAAGATTTCCCCCCTGAGACGGAGACTTCCCTGTTCTTTCTGAATACTTTCTCCCCATAAAGCCATGCTTGGCTGGTAGATGAGCGATGACTTGTGGTTGTAAGCAACTTTTTGGTGCCCCTTGATTAGCCAGATTGGATTGCTTCTTTGCTGGACTCACTGACATCATGCATATTTTTATTTCCCCCATTGTTGACGAGAACGAGATCTTTCTATGTTCTATTCCATTTCGCTGCAGGAAGTGGGGTTTTTTTGTTTTGGCAAGGGGCAAGAGGGGACACACTCTGGATTCTGTGTAAACACTATTCTTTGGTTGGGGTATCCTTTCCGTGTTCCTGAAAGGTTACACATTGTTTCCGTTTCTGCTCAAGTACGCTGGGTCAAAAGGAAGAGAAACACCCGATGTCAGTAGCTTTAATCACCTAATAAAGTCTTTCATCTCCCACCCACCCACCCAACCAGCTCAGCTGGCAACAAGTCAGAGGACACAACGAACTAAGTCATCGAGTGTTGTTCAAACTGTCAGCTCCTTTTCAGAGAGCTTCTCTCTGCCAGTCTGTGCAAATGTGTTTGGAAGAGGAGGAGGGGAAGAAGACCAAATGGGGGAGGGAGCAAGGGGGGGGGAGGGAAGAGGGAAGAACCTTTCATGGCAAAGTGCCCATGAAGCCTTGGCATCCTTCCAAGCCAACCTCCTCCTCTCTCCATCCCCTCCCTCTTCCACGGGTACAAGGACCTGCCAATCTGTTCTGCAACCTCCCCCCCCCCTCCAAACACATACAGCAATTGCGACGTAAGTGGGAGCTGGCAGGCAGAGGCCAGCGGGATGACTTTCCAACAACTTTGCTCACGAGTGGCCCTCTTCTCAAAGCCTGGCACCTCCAGCCTCCTTCTCGGCTTCTCAGAGAGCTGGAAAGGGGCCAGCGCTTTAAAAGCCAATTCACCTCCTCCACCTTTTGTTGAGGATTGCTAAGCCTTGATCTGATTTTATTGACTCCGCCGTGCCAAAAGGGAGAGAGGATGCCAAGGGTCACCAGAACGCCTGCAGAATGCCACCAGCCCCATTGAGAGATGCCGCTGCAGACTTTACCAAAGACTTTCTCTGATGAAAGAGAAGCAAAACGGCAAGGGGGGGGTGGTGTCTGTGCACCAGACGGCTGTATGAGTTTTACTTATCCAAACACACACACACACACACCCAACCTTGGTCTTGCTTTTCTCCTGTTGTCTTTCGCCTCGTGCTTTTCCCTTTATAAACCACACGGTGGAAGGATTTGGAGGTCAAGTGAGGTAAGCTTCTCCCCCCCCCCCCCGCGACTCCATCCTTTTGCTGGCTAAACCATGCATGCAGTGCGGCGCCATGGCCACTAGGAGCAGCAGAGAGGTGGCAGAAATAATGGATGGCTCAGTCAAGTATGCCGGAAGATACAGCTTCTGGCATTCCACCAATGGTGGATCAGGATAGGGAATTCAATTTACAGGAGGAGAAGGGAGGCCTCCAGCCCTTCCCTCCAAGTAGTATAGCACGTCTTCTTCAAGATTACTTTATAAATTTAATTTGGCAGCAATGGAAGGAGTGGTACGGAAAGCCTGATAGCTGGAGTAGACTTGACATCATAGAATCATAGAATTGTAGAGCTGAAAGGGACACTGTTGTTGTTTAGTCATGTAGTCGTGGTCCGACTCTTCGTGACCCCATGGACCAGAGCACGCCAGGCACTCCTGTCTCCCACTGCCTCCCGCAGTTTGGTCAAATTCATGCTGGTAGCTTCGAGAACACTGTCCAACCATCTCTTCCTCTGCTGTCCCCTTCTCCTTGTGCCCTCCATCTTTCCCAACATCAGGGTCTTTTCCAAGGAGTCTTCTCTTCTCATGAGGTGGCCAAAGTACTGGAGCCTCAGCTTCAGGATCTGTCCTTCCAGTGAGCACTCAGGGCTGATTTCCTTCAGAATGGATAGGTTTGTTCTTCTTGCAGTCCATGGGACTCTCTAGAGTCTCCTCCAGCACCATAATTCAAAAGCATCAATTCTCTGGCGATCAGCCTTCTTTATGGTCCAGCTCTCACTTCTATACATCACTACTGGGAAAACCATAGCTTTAACTATAGGGACCTTTGTCAGGACACTAAGCATCATCAAGTCCTGCAATGCAGGCATATACGGCTGTCCCATACGGGGATTGAACATGCGACCTTGGAGTTATCAGCACTACACTCTAACCAAGTGAGCTATCCATCTGAAGTCTGAAGTACCATGTCTCAACACTCTATTTTCCAGTTTGGGGTCCCAGGTATTCCCATGACTAGTACAGGCTCCAGGTTAGAGCCCACCCCCGACCAAGTGCCCGTGTTATGCTGATGGCCCTCCTTGTCCTGTTTTGGGCCTGGAGATGTGCCCCTGGAGCAAAGTGGAGGCAAGCAAAGCTGGTCATCCCATCGCTAAGGAGAGTTCTTCTCGGGGAGCAACTTTGTCCGACGACAGATGGGACCAGATGAAGTTTTTCATGCCTTGATATTCAGAACTCACCCACGCTTTCTGACCCCTCTTTGAAAAATGGAAAGCCTTAAAGCAGCAGAGGGGAGCCTCCAACCTAGAGGCTGAATGCCATCCTTGTGGTCTCTCTGTCTGGCTCATGGCACTCTCCCCAAGCCATACCTCTGCTTTGCAAAGCATTGTTTTAGCCTGCCCAGACTGTGTTCTTGAACATGGTCATCTGGATCCATGATCGAGTGGGGTGTGCATAATGTGGGTAGAAACAGGTCTATTGTGCAAAGGTAAAAAGTTGCACAAATCTCTGAGCCCAGATTTTCCCCTTGCGTCACCCAACAATGATATGTGGCCTCCAGAAGATTACCCCCGCCCCCCCCCAGGCTGAAAAAGACCTGGCCTGGAGCCTACCACTCCGTTATCTCCCCAGAAACTCATGTTGGACACACAATCTGCATTGGTACTGCTGGCTACGTATGAGGTCATTTGAAGCACACCTGCACGTCTTTTACTAGACTACAGTCTCTAGTCCAGACTCAGGAGTCCCTAGCTCAGGGAAATCTGGCATCCAAGTTCCAGACGTCTATGAAATCTTGGGCTTGGTGTTCTCCAGTTTAGTGGTGGTACCTGGGTCTAGTGCCTTCTGTGTTGGCACCACAGATCTCCACACCTCTGAAGCTCTATCCAGATTAGGGCTAAACTCCAGAATAATGTTGCCCCCTCGCCCACTCCCTCACTCTCTTGTCCAGCCCTGGGTTTACCTGTCGCCAGAAGCAGAACCTGGGGAGTATCCAAAATTGTAAGTTACCACAGTGCAGCACTATGCTGGCCACTCATGGGCATTGTGGGAAATTCGAAATGGCTGGCTTCCAATACGTCCAGGTTGCTCCCACCCAGACCCATCTTTATAGAATATCTACATATTCCACCCAATGGGATTAGGGAGGCTGTGGAGAGGCATTCTGGTGACTCTTCTTCCATTGAAGGGTTGTGTCATCAGTGATACACAATCTACTTCACCACTGAGACATCAAATAGCCTGAAGAGACACAATGAAGCAATTTTACTGCTGAAGCTAAGGAGGTCCACCCTTGTAAGGTTTCATGGGAAGAGAAACCTGCAAGCTATACTGAAGCTTTCTAAGGGTAAAAGTGTAAGGCAAATGTTTGTTTTTTTAATGAGAGGGAAATAGAGTAGAGAGCCTGGAGCAGCTCTAGGCAATATATAAATGTGGCATCAGTTATCTTTCGGGTGGCTTTGCCACACACACTGCTAGTACCCAAGCAATTTCATGGCTGTTTGAATGATTCGCTATGAGCCCGGACTGCCATTTTGAATGCTACTGCAATCGTGTAGTATGAGCGTCAGCAAACAAAATGGCTGCGTGTGGAATTTGGGGGGTGTCTTTGTGCTTGTAATCACAACCAAGGGGACCAAAAGTGGCAAAACACAAACACACACACACACACCTATGGAGAGAGAGAGAGAGAGAGAGAGAGAGAGAAGATGGACACGCCAGCTATAGCCTTCCTTCTCTCAAAAACATAAGAATATAATATTTTCCTTTTTTTAAAAAAAAGGAATGTTGTTAATATGTATCTAACATTCCGTGTTAAGGTTGAATGTTAGCAGGGTCAAGGGGAGAAACTTGGAACAATGTTGCGTTGCTATACAGCATATTTTCCCAAAATGATTCACCCTGAAGGTTCATTTCCTTCTTGTCTGAGTAATTGGATACTTTGGACACCCTGCAGCTGCTTCAGGTGAGATAATAGCCAGTTATCGCAAAGTACCAATGCTCACGTTAATGCTTGTAGACTATTCTGGTCTTGCTAAATAGAGCACAATGGATTAGAAGTTCCCTCCCCCTCCTGCTGTTTGAATTTTCAGCCTTTCCAGCGATGCTGGGAGCCTTATAAAGCTACATCCGAGGCTCTCTTGGACAACATTCAGTAGTGGATGGACTCAGCGAGGGGCATCAGCCTGCTTCAAAATGATCAGACGCCTCTTTCTCAGTTAAGACGATGAAGAAACGACTGAGCTTCTGCTTCAGAATAAATGTGAAGTCCACAGCAAAGCAAATTTCGCACATATGTTAAATTTGGCCACAGTTCAGAATTCATGCACACACAGAGAGAGACAATGACACAAATCTGAATATTTTCAGTATAGTTTTTGACATGTGTTTGAAGGAGATATATATATATATATATATATATATATATATATATGCACTATAATATTGAAACACTTGTACTTTTTATGTTGCTGTTATTAGGGATGGAGGAGAAGATTTGGTTTTCATATAAAGATGAACTTGCCAAATCTGTGAGCCAAAGTACAGCCATTTTTCAAAATTCACACTTTTCCCGCAATATTCAGAATTTTGCAATGCAATGCTCCAGCCAGGTTATTTGTACAATTTTTTTTAAAAAAAATGCATACTTTGGGGGTAAAGTGTACATAAAAATGCATATGCTGGTGAAAGTAACATATAAGCACGAATGAAAAATGTTCAGGGAAACTCTTTGCAAAAAATGTGTTTATTAGGCAAAATTGAGAAATTCACACACACAAAAAAGAGTCTGTAAACTGCTGTGGAAGTGTGAAGATATGAATTTAAGATTAGAAAAATAAGAAACCGAGCGAAACCTCATGTGGCAGATTTACCTATCCCAGTTGCCATGCTTAAGTCAGAGAACATATATCACTGTAACACCTTCCTCTTGCAGTATTGTCATCTATGGCTTAGAGTCTCATCAAATCCTGCAGTATCATGTTTCTTGGCCAAATCCACAGCAAGCTTTAAGTGTCAGCTCCACAATTCACTCCTGTTCATTCTCAGAGCTGAAAATGAGAAAGGTGTTGTAGATTCCTTGAACTCTCCCATGGTAAAAGTAAAGGTAAAGGACCTCTGGACTGTTAAGTCCAATCAAACTTGACTATAGGGTGTGGCACTCATCTCGCTTCAGACCGAGGCAGTTGGAGTTTGTCTGCAGACAGCCTTCTGGGTCCTGTGGCAAGCATGACTAAGCCGCTTCTGGAGCAACGGGGCACCGTGACGAGTGCCAGAGCACATGAAAATGCCATTTACCATTGGCTAAGCACCCCTTGAGAGTCCCATGGACTGCAAGAAGATCAAACCTATCCATTCTTAAGGAAATCAGCCCTGAGTGCTCCCTGGAAGGACAGATCCTGAAGCTGGGACCCCAATACTTTGGCCACTTCCAGAGAAGACTCCCTGGAAAAGACCCTGATGTTGGGAAAGATGGAGGGCACAAGGAGAAGGGGATGACAGAGGACGAGATGTTGGATAGTGTTCTCGAAGCTACCAGCATGAGTTTGACCAAACTGTGGGAGTCAGTGGAACACAGGAGTGCCTGGCGTGCTCTGGTCCATGGGGTCACGAAGAGTCGGACACGACTAGACGACTAAACAACAACAAGAAGAAGCACCCCTGTGCCCCCCCACCCCATGCTACACCACTGAACTGGTTGGCAACTATGGAAAACAGGATGCTCGACCGCATAAGCCTTTGAGCTGATGCAGCAGAGATCTCGTGTTTTTAAGGAATTTGATGCACAACTGCCCTAGTATCCCAGCGCCCCATGGCCACAGAGCTTCTGCGATTCATTCTCATCTCATTAGAGGTGTTAGTGGTTGAGACGGCAGTATTTGTGTACAGCCTGCCTAATTTGTGTACAGGCACACATGCCTAATGCAAACAGGAACACCAGGGCAAAGGTGTAATGACCCCAGTTGTTGATTGCTGCAAAATATTTTTTCTTGCTGTCTTTGTTCTTCTAAAAGCCCAGTGTCATAGGCCTTGCAGAGCAAGGCAGGAAATTAAACAATAACTTGTGTGATTAATGCTAGAGCCTCAGAGAGTGTCCAGAGGGAGCAGAAGGCATCAGAAACAAAGGTCTAAGGACAGCCAAGCAGGTTTAGAGAGAGAGAGAGAGCTCTATAGCACACAGTTAAGGTTGTTCCGTGCAATCTGTGTGTTCACTCTTTGCATTTAAATTAGGGGTATGCAGTGAATTCAGATGAGCACCGACTCTGGAATCAAAGCGGGCAACTTTGGACATATTTCAGGAGCAATGAAGAACCAGGCAACCAAATTAGAAACATAACGTTGGAAAGGGCCACAATGGTCATTTGTTCCAACCCCCTGAAATGCAGGAATCTTTCACCCAATGTGAAGCTCAAACCCACGACCCTGAGATCAAGATTCTCATGCTCTCCCAACTGAGCTAAACTGAGCTCCAGTTGCGCTCAGTTCAGTTTGAGGAAGGCAGGATTGCAAGGTGAGTCCCCCTGGCCCTACAATGGAAGCCTCGGAGCCAAGGTTGGCCCAATCCATTGAGTATAATGGTCTCAGAAGCCCTATTCAGTTATTCAAACTGTGGAGACACATGGGAGCATATGCACTTCCCCACAGGGGCGGAGGAAGGGGGTGCAGTGGGGGCGTGGCCGCCCAGGGTGTCATTACTGGGCGGGTGACAAAGTGCCAGGCGGCACTCACCATGGGGCCTGCACCGCACCTGAGCCACACATCTTTCCTGGAAGTGATGCGGTGGCTGGGGTGCCCACAGGCTCCGCACTGCCCCAAACAGTCTGCCTGCTGCCTCCCCCTCAGCTGTAGGGCGGCTGAGTGGGAGGAGGCAGGCAGACTCCTCAGAGGCCCCACTGAGCGCTCTGCCCCGGTTCACCCCGCCCTGTGGGTGGCTGGCCCCACCCCTGGGAGCACGACATGCGCACCACCCCAGGCCCCTGATCGGCTTGCTCCGCCGCTGCTTCCCCACCTGTGAGGCCTCCTGCCCCCAATATCCAAATAAGAAGGGTTTACAAAAGAGGGGAAGATACTAGCTGCGTTCAGCTGGATGTGGTTAGACTCTCCCTTCAAACAGTTGGCCTCAATGTGTGAAAGGTTGGTGGGGGGCAAGCCCCCACAGAGTCATTAGAGACAGGTCTAGCACATACACACACACACACACACACACACACACACACACACACACTCACATGCTCCAAAACACAGTTTATAAGCTTTTATAACAGCTGTGGAGAACCCGACATCCAAAGCCAAATGTGGTCCTTCAAGTCTATCTGGCCCTGTGGACTTTTCCCAGGCCACACCTTTCCCTAGCTCTTCTCCACACCCTTTGTGTAGTTTTGCCTTCTTGGAATGAGTCCTTGAACTTGGATAATCATGCCTTGTACACGCCTGGATGGAGACTGGAGAGATCTGTGTGTGTGTGTATATATACAGAAACCTCTGACGTGTGTGGCTGAAATGTAGCTATATCACCACAATTTCTCCACCTAGATCTTCCCCGGAGTCCATCCACGTTTGCCTCTGGTCCTTGACCACCACTGGAACATGGCTCCCAGGAGATCATTCATGATGGAATGCGGCCCTTGAGCAGCAAAGCTTTCCGCACTCCTGCTCTATAACTTAGAGAATTGGCATGAACTGAATTCCGACACATGGGTCCGATCTCCTTAAATTTGCTCCTAAATTGCTAGTTGTGTGCAGCGCTTGAAGATCCCACTTGTGAGAGTTGCCTCCTGGGTTTGCTAGCTCATTTGCTCACCTGGCTGGGTTCTTGTGCCTTTAAGGGCTGCCCAAGATGCAGAAATTAAATAGATGTGGCATGTCCACAGCGTCCCATCTGTGTCCAGAGAATGCCTGCCTGTTCTTTCATTTTCTCATTTGTTGAATTAACATTTTATCAAGATTTTGACAGAAAGGAGAAGAGGAAACTGTTGCAGGAGGCAAAAGGACCATGGAAAATAATCAGAGAGCACGGCTATCATCTCAATAATCCACAAACTCTATCTGCGACTCCAATAGCAACAAAACCATATTCGTGCCCATGTTCTTTCTGGAAAGTCATGAAAGCCTTCTGTCTCACAGCCCAGATCTTATGCAGAGTTAATTTGATCAGTCTAGTGATTCTCTGCAGAACTGTCAACTCCCAAAGCTTCCTTAACTGGTTGAATGTCCACCTGTCAGGTCCTTGGTTAAAGGCTCAGAACCAGTGCTTTTCTTCTAGAGAAAAGGTGCCAGTACTTTGTACCCTTGGGTGTCCCTAGAAAAAAAAGGACCACTCAGAACTCTTACCAGAAACAGAAACAAAAAGACCCAATGGCAGCTCTAATCCATGCCCAAGGTTCACGCAGGAAGACTTCTCTAAGCTTCTCTTTACTTATGAACATTTGTACATGATAACGGAATAGTTTTTAATATGTCAGCAAGGTGTCTTCAGCAAGAGTCCATTTTCTGCTAGGGTTCGTTTCACCTCTGCGATGCCAAACCTGTGTCCAAAAGGTGGGATATGCTAATTATTTCACATATCTTCTGCACTAGATCTAAGCAAACCTACAGTCATAGTTGGTTGGTTTTAAGCAATAATAACACCTGTATAGGTGTGTCCACTCTCTCTCCTGCCAAACCCTTCCAGATCACTAGGAAGCAAAAGCTTAGGCTAGAATCAATGGGTGAACTTCCACTTTTGCAACAGAACTTCCTCTCCTTGCCATTGCAATCACCCAGTAGTTATGGATATGCTTATTCTCTGTTAATATCCTCTATTAATCTTAATTATCTACCCTGATGTGTGTGAGTATGGGTCTCTCGAGTTGCTTCTTAGTGTGTGGAGAAGGGTTTCCTTTGTGTCTATCCTGGACCAACTGCAAATCAAATCAAATTGTCTTAGGCTGCTTTGGATATTTCCCAAACAATCCCTAGCACCAGCGCCTTCTGTCCCAACTGCAATGTTCTTACAAGTCTCCCTGGTTGATTGGAAAGATTGGGACATTTGCGAGTACAACAGATTGTCTGATTATCCCTTGAGATGCCCTCAGTTGATCCCAACTAATAGCACGTAGCAAATACCAGCTAAATGAAATGCCCAGTGTATGTGCCACAGATTCTGTAATACAACACACACAGAGACACAAACATGTCCATGGGGGTATGCATACTAGGGTTGTGCATGGGCCCCCAAGTTCCCCTTGTATCTGTTTCTGTGCTTAAAAAACAACAACTCCTCTGATCTGAATCACTCTGTGTTCTCCCTGTTTCAATCTCTGATTTCTATTCGGAGCTATTCGGAGAGCCAGTGTGGTGTAGTGGTTAAGAGCGGTAGACTCGTAATCTGGTGAACCGGGTTCGCTTCCCCGCTCCTCCACATGCAGCTGCTGGGTGACCTTGGGCCAGTCACACTTCTCTGAAGTCTCTCAGCCCCACTCACCTCACAGAGTGTTTGTTGTGGGGGAGGAAGGGAAAGGAGAATGTTAGCCGCTTTGAGACTCCTGAAGGGGAGTGAAAGGCGGGATATCAAATCCAAACTCTTCTTCTTCTTCTTCTACTTCCCACCCCACCCCACCCACACATTCACACAGAGAGACAAAATATGACTATAACCTTTTTTCCCCCATTTTTTGGCAGAAGCAGATGACATTTGCAGGCACAGGAGCCCCCCCCCCAATGGATTAAGCCTGCCAAATTGCAGATCGAAGTTCCTATTCCTCCATAATCCATATTAGGATGATACATTTCTTAGGAAAACTAAACCTCCAAAATCGGACAGGGATCAGCTTTTGTCTCTTCCTTACTTTAAAATAATTAAGAGGTGGCCAGGTGGTGTGTATTCTAACTTGATTTTGAGTGGCAAAGGGAGAAGAGGGAGCAGACTGGGGGGAGGAGGTGTTGGAAGCCAAGCAGGTAACAGGATTTAGTGAGCAAGAAGAGGCAGTGGCGGAGAGCGATCCAGACTCAGAGGCAGGAGTGGAGGAGTGGGGTCAGGAGGCAGAGATGAGGCAGGCTGCTGAAGAATCTAGGGAGCCTTCACCACCTGCTGTGACCAGCTCCCCTGCCCTCCATGGTATCTCATTACACAAAGTGGAATGATGAGGGCCGAGCAAAGGGAGACACGATGAAGGAGACTCAGGTTGTTGTGGAAGGACCTGGAGAAGTCGCTTTGGAGAACGGTGGGAAGGCGGGGACCTTCAGTCCTTACGAATGCCTCACTGGGGCACGATCTCACCTGAAACCATGCAAGATCTTGCATGCTCCAGAAGATCTCAGAAGATCTTGGTGCCAATGCTGGTGCCACTTCTCTGCTGCTGGTGTAGGCAACAGGGCAAGCAGGGCACCATTGGTGGTGGCGCCTTGGGGGCTTTTGTCGCCTGAGGCCTCACCCCACCTAGTGGACTGGCCCTGAGTCAGGATCCAGTATCTGTAGTACATTTCTTGTGCACGATGAGAGTATCCTCCTCCTCATGGATAAGAAACAATAGTGAAAAAGATTGCCATACATATGATGTGAATTCACAGGCATGACCTGCATGCTCCAACATCAACACATTATAATCACTTAAAGGAGAAGAATAATGGGAATTGGGCTTGAGTGCATAGGGATTATGGATGCTGGGATGTACTAAAAGGGACAGCACCCAGTTAATTTACTGTGCCTGACTATGGAGCCCATGAATGTATGCATATTATTTTGACAGTGCTGGCCATTTTTTAAATAAAAAAACCCACCTGTTTCTGGAAAGTGCAGATTGGGGTGCCTGTCATATCTCAACATGAATGCTGTCCACACAAGAGGGGCAGCCAGTCCTGGTCTGAGCTAGTACAGAGCAGGTTTCTGAGATATTTGAAAATTGCAAGAGAGACTTCTGCAGACCACAGTGATCTACTGGGTATTTAAGGGATAAGATAGTCTCTCCCTTATTATGGAACTAGCACCCCATGTGCAAATGGAAAGGCTATGTATTTTGGATCACTTTTCTCAAACAGCATTCTTCTGCTAAGTTGGAAATACAGTGGTACCTTGGTTCTCAAACATAATCCGTTCCAGAAGTCCGTTCCAAAACCAAAACGTTCCAAAACCAAGGTGTGCTTTCCCGTATAAAGTAATGCAAAATGGATTAATCCGTTCCAAATTTTTAAAAACAACCCCTAAAACAGCAATTTAACATGAATTTTACCATCTAACGAGACCATTGATCCATAAAATGAAAGCAATAAACAATGTACTGCAGTCACACAATCAATCAATCAATCAGTAGCTGAACTGGGTTTCACACAGTCACACAAAAAAGAGCAATAAAAACGCAAAATAAATAGCAAAAACAGACAGACCTCAGCAAAACACTCAAATTGGAAATATGGCACTCAAATCGGAAGCGTAACTCTCAAAACGGAAGTTTGGCACTGAAATCCGAAGTGTGGCACTCAAAACGGAAGCGTAACACTCAAAACGGAGCACGTTCGGCTTCTGAAAAAGGTTCGCAAACCCGAACACTTACTTCTGGGTTTGCAGTGTTTGGGTTCCAAGACGTTTGAGTACAAAGGCATTTGAAAACCAAGGTACCACTGCAGTCCTTCTGAGGGTAGAAGTGAGACTCGCAGTTGTTTGTTGAATTTATACCCTACCCTTCCGCTCGGAGGAGCCCAGGGCCATTCCAGTTAGCGGAAGAGCCTCTCTAGATCAAAGACAGTGAACAAGACCTGGCCAGAGCTTCATACGCACAATCCTCCATCTTTTAGAAAATTGCACAGCTTGCAAAATTCAGCTTGCAATTTCTGTTTCATTTAGGACAGATTATAGCGAAGCACAGAAGAACTCAAGCCCACATTGCCAAAGAGAGAGGCCGAGCGAGCGATTCTCAGCTCCGCTGGGGTCAGATAGGCTTTATGCAAAGGCTCCTGTCATTGCCGATGAAGATCTTGGGGTTACATCCACATTGTGTGTGTGGTTTGTGTGCTGTCCTTGTGTTGGCTTAGCCCAGATCACCGGATCATATAGCATAAGAGCCACACGCTAGAAATATGATACCGTGCAACCGCCAGGTTATAAAAATCTGAGCAATTCTTAAGGAGAGACGCTATAAGCAAGAGTGGATTCTATATAACTGTAACTTAAAAGCTTGACCTTCTTCCCCGCGGAATCAGCACACATGCACAAATCCACGCCTACAAAACCATATTTTCAACGATGCTGAGCCTATGGATTACTGGCTTGGGCTTTTGCACACACACACAAAAAAGTTGCTAGGCAACCAGCCAGGGGTTGCTATGGCATTTTCGAGTAGAGCAGCTGGGCCAATCAGTGCTAACTGTGAGCTAGTGAAGGCGTAAAACCTCTAAATTTAATGTCAGTGCAGACAGGAAGGGAAGCTGTTGAGGCATTGTATGATGCTGATCGTGTGCTTGCTAAATGCGGACAACATGGCCCCTGTGATTAGGACCAGCACACTAATGAATATTCATTGGGCTGATTAAAGCAAAGTCAATTAACTACTTGACTGCTCTTTTTTTTTTTTTTTAAGCATCCCAAACTTGATTATATTCTTCCTTGCTTTTCACCATTTGGGGACCAGAGAATACTCCTTGCCATTATTTCTCTCCCTCCCTGTTTCCTAGTGATTGCTATGTGCATTTCTTGCTTTATTGTATTTTTTTACTGACAATCACAACTCCTATTCCAGGTTTTTACAGGTTTTTTTTGTTTTTTAATAAAGAAAAAAATCACCAGCAAACTCGGCTCTTCTATAGGGTTACTGCCTTCTGTTACTGGTAAGCTGAGGCAGTCATGGTTTGCCTTAAGTTCCTTTAAAACATGAAGGAGATTTAAATACCAAAATACTGCTATAACACAAACACACACATATAAATTGGCACCTCTCTTGAGTTCCAAGACAGGGGAGATCTCAGCAGAGGTCCAGGGCAGTATAGTTTTGAAATAAGCGTCTGTTAAAACAAGGCAAAATGGCAAGATAGCCACCTTTTAAAAATAGGAATATTGTGGTAAATCAAATAATATCTCAAAGACATCAAAGTCTTCTAGAGATACATTGTTGTTTTTCAAAAAAGGAAAATGAGATTATAGTACATATAGACACTTCTGTAATTATACATTATTTTTCCGAAATATTCTCTCAAAAACATGTCATCCAAGAAATTAAAGTTACACTTCTGTAGAATCCTATTTCTTGCCCTGCTATCAACATGAATAATTCCTGGTGTTTCGTAAGCACCATTCAGGCAAATATAAAAATAGATGGGGTGTGTGTGTGTGTTATGACCTTTCCTATCTTAATTTGCAAATTGTCCAATTTTAATGTGAATGTTTTTCTTCATGTGGTATTTATAATCTAAATGGAGACTCTCCGATGAGAGACACTGCTCTGAGTCTTCTTCTGTGTGAGATATATTAATAGGTGCAATTAATATAAGCAATAGACTGGGAGGAAGAAGAAGGAGGAGGAGGAGGAGGAGGAGGAGGAGGAGCTTCCATGATGATTGACCCTTTGTCTTTAGGAAATAGTGAATTAAAATAATACAGAAAGCTGGCAAAACTGACAACAAAACATGGATTTTTAAAGGGATTCCCAACCATTCCATGACTACATTTATAAATTTGGAGAAACTAAAAAATGAAAAAGCAAGCAAACACCTGTTTACTTTTGACCCCTCCTCCTGTCTACCGAAATGCCCTTGTTCAGATTTCTGGGTGGCTGAAGGAGCAGAGAGAAGTGAATTTGAGGGAAGGAGTGAACAGGAAATTTAACCCATAAAGGTTTAGAAGGAAAATGTGGATTTGCAGGTGTGAGAGAGAATTGGGATATTTAATCTATGTAGGTGCTAAAATTGTATGATATTGTGTTAGGGGGAGAGAAATGCATGCAGCTTTATATTGTACAATGTTAGCAGTGGAATATTTTAAAAGTTAGTAGAAAAAGTTAACACTATGCCCTTTGACATTACTACTTTTTGCTCAACTCTTTCTTTCTTTCTTTCTTTCTTTCTTTCTTTCTCTCTCTCTCTCTCTCCCTCTCTCCCTCTCTCTCTCTCTCTCTCTGTCTCGCTCTCTCCCCCATCCACTTCAAGCTTAGTTTCCCCTACCCTCTGAATCTGAAATTATAGCGAATGTCCAAAATTTGGGGGATATTGACACTGACATTTGAATTCTGACAATCACGAATTCCACAAATGTGTTATTGCTGGCAATCATGTTTCAATAACTTATCCGTTCCCGAGTTTTGTCGGCCTTAAAAAATTCTGTTTGAGACTGTCAACGTTTATGCGTGAATGTTGTCATTTGCCAAATGTTGGATATTAACTGCAACGTAGGATAACATGTACATATTATTATGGCAATAATTATTTCCTGTAGGCTGACTTCAAATAAAATGCAAACACACAACTACAGACTCTTCCCCCGCCTCACAACTACCCTAGAGTAAATAGACTGCAAATTTCGACATATGTGCAAATACAATAAATCCACGAGGCATAACACATGCACAAAAATAACATGTTATTTTTCATTCCCATGAATATTACACTATATCAGCACCAGGCCTGTATTATGAAAACTATTCCGTTTGCGTTTATTACTTTTTTATTTATTAAATTTCTATCCCGCCCTTCCTGAAAAAAAGGAGTCTAGCGGGCAAACAGCAATTAAAATCAAAGCAAAGCACCTTTAAAATTTTGAAAAGCAATTTTAAAACCCAGAAACATTTTAAAAATGTTGAAGAGCATGTCAGTCGCATATCCTTGCAGCTAATAAATTTCAAGGTTTCCAGGAACAGTATCTTTCAGCCAGCAGATGCCAGGTTGAACAGGAATGTTTCCAAGTTCCTCCTGAAAGTTAATGATAAGAGAAACAAACCCGCCTCACCAAGGAGGTCCTTTCACAAATAGGGAACCACCACCAAGAAAGCCCTGTAATGGTTCAGCACAGGCCAGGCAAGGATGGCACCACCAACATAGGGGCGGAGGAAGGAGGTGCAGTGGGTGCAGTGGGTGTGGGTCGCCCCAGGTGTCACCACTGAGGGGGGTGACAAAATGCCAGGCGGCACTCACCACGGGGCCTGCAGCACACCTGAGCCACATGTCTCTCCTGGGAGAGATGGGTTGGCTTGGGCACGCACGGGCTCCGTTCTGCCCAAACGGTTCGTCCACTGCCTCCCCCCCAGCTCTAGGGTGGCTGAGTGGGAGGAGGCACACAGACTCCAGAGGCCCACAGTGCGCCCAGTCCCTATGAGCAGCTTGTCCCACCCCTGGGTGCTCTGCCCCAGGAGCCTGAGCATCTTCCTCCGCCGCTGCACCAACAGGACCTCCCCTGCTGATTGCAGGGCCCAAAATGGTTGGTGTTCGGTAACTGCATTGTCTTATCTTTGTTGTGTTGCCACTGGGATATTTTAAAAAGAGTGGACCTGAGGACTGGCTGTGCAACGTTTTTACAGGGGTGCAAAGTAAGCACCACTGCGAGCACCACCAGGAGCGAAATATGAGAAGGGCGCTGGGTTTCTCAGCCAAGTCTGTTTCCTATCACCCCGCATTATTTCAGATGTTCGAGCTTCAGCTATCCACAACAGCTCCAGGTGGATGGAACATGTGCAGGATTGGCCCTTGGGGTACGCTTGCTTTTATTTAGTGAAACAGGAAGGCACAACACAACAGTTTTAAATTGCAGAGTAGCAAAACAGAAAAGGAAAAGGAAAAACCAACAATTTTCAAGCTTTCTCATCCCAAACTGCCTAATTCAGACAAAAGCTTGGATTTGCTCCGGTGGTTACTCTTACAGGGAGCTGTGTCAATCGTTCTCAAAGCTTGTTGCAGCCTTTGCCAACCTGGTGCTCTCCAGATGTTTTGGACTCCAAGTCTCATCAGCCCCAGCCAGCACATCTGGAAGACCTCAGGCTGACAAATTCCGACTTCATGGCTTCATCGTCTACTGCAAAGCACAAACCATTTTTGACATAACCGGGAGTGTCTCTGTGAGTGAAAGAATATCTAGGCTGCATGCGGAATGAGCTTGGGGGATCTTCTTAATGCTATGCAGTCCGTGGAGAAAAAACCCTGCCCCTCTAGCCAACAAAGAGGTAGGTTTCAGAATCGCTTGGCCATAGGAGGCCACGGTATTAGCATGGAGGGGTGACACAGGGTCAGGATTAAGACGCATTAACAACTTCATGCAAGGGATTCCCTCCCAGCACCTGCTAGCTTTCTCAATCTCTGCGTTCCATGAGCATCAAATGTTCCTGTAGCGGAAGGTTGGGTTTATCTTCAATGCATGTTTTTTAAATCCTAAACATTCTGTTTCCTGGGAAGGCGACTTGTCCAAATGACACAGCTTTCAATCCCTCCCCCCAATAAATAAATACCTCCCGCTAGCAGTCCAGCAGCTACCAAGCTTCAAAAGATGAATAGGTTTTCAACTGACTATACTATCCAGGTCAGATGCTAGAGACGAGTGGTACCCACCCCCCAAGAGCTGGAAAGGGGGTCACTTGGCACTCTGGGGAGTGGTAGACAGGCTGCTGGTTTTATTTCATTGTTCAAGAAACCTACAAAACCTATTGCACCAGAGGAAGGTTCCCCCGCTTCCCCGGCTTCCATTTTATCTCGGCTAGAAGTTGCTAGTCAATTTCTTTCCCTGCGCAAATTTCATTAAGCAACAATGAAATATTCAAGCACAGAATCCATCGCTTGAAGCCAGGAGAATTCTCGCAGAAATTTAATGACATATAAGGAAAAAATCAGAGCTCAGGTCCTAAGCCTGGTTTCTGAGCTGCAGCCATTTCCTTCCCCCATCCCTCAAGACTGTAAGGTGAATTAAGGTCAACGGTGTCAGCAAAACACATCCAGTCTCAATTCCGAATTCCTTTCCTTCCAGACATTTAATTCAATCCCTTTAATTGTTCTTAAAAAGTGGTTTTCAGTGGCCAGGATCTTTCAAATACACTTTAAAGTCCCATTGATTCTTCAGAAGGTATGTTTAGAATTCTAAAGTGAGCTCTGTCGTTTCACTGATTTCTATTTTTCAGAAATACCATAGTTACCTGTACAGCTGTTCAAGGCTGAATCTGATGTTCCTTTTTTCTAGCACAATGATTAATACACATGATTTGTGGGGGAGGGAAGTACACATGTTATAGGGTGACCATCTGTCTTCCTTTACTGTGGACAACCCTGTTTCAGTCCTTTAGGAATATGAGATTCCCCTTTTATAGAATGGTAGAATGGCGCAGTGGGTTAAACCACAGAGCCTAGGACTTGCTGATCAGAAGGTCAGCAGTTCAAATCCCCATGACGGGGTGAGCTCCTGTTGCTCGGTCCCTGCTCCTGCAGTTCGAAAGCACGTCAAAGTGCAAGTAGATAAATAGGTACTTCTCCGGCAGGAAGGTAAACAACGTTTCCGTGCACTGCTCTGGTTCACCAGAAGTGGCTTAGTCATGCTGGCCACATGACCTGGAAGCTGTATGCCGGCTCCCTCGGCCAATAAAGCGAGATGAGCGCTGCAACCCCAGAGTCGCTCACGACTGGACCCAATGGTCAGGGGTCCCTTTACCTTTACCTTTACTAGAGTTGGAAGGGATCCAGGGGTCATCTAGTCCTGCTGAGGGCCTGAAGGGCCCAGCCCTTGCCTCTTTCCACCTGGCCTAGGGCGGGGCCTGACAGGATTCACGAGGACTGCGGCTGCTGCTCAGCAGAGAGGGCTCCTCTTTAAAATTGTTTTTAATTTCAATCTGTGTTGTTTCTAATGAGACCATCTTGCCTGTGAGCCCTGTAAGACCTGCACCCTGCCTTGCTAGCCTTTTCCCATCTGGCCTGGGAGAGTGGAGTGCGGACTGACTCCAGCTACAAAAGCTGAGGCTGTTGAACAAATTCTTGGACCTGGAGTATTGTTTATGGGGGGTTTGAGCGAGCTTCTTGCTGTTATTGATATTATTGTTGTATCTTTAATTTTAGATCTTATGATTTACGTGGAAATTGTTTCCATTTGGTTGCGTACTTTTTGATGTGTTTTATTCATTGTTTATGACTTCTGTTTTGTTTGTAATTATGTAAATCTTGTCTTGTTGTAAGCCGCCTTAAGCATCATTTCAACTATGGAAAGGCGGCATACAAGCAAAATGATGATGTTGGTGATGATACTCTAACCCACTGCAATGCAGGAATCTCAAATCCTTTTATCCTTCAAATCTTTTGTGGACAGTCATCTAGTCCAATTTCCACAATGCAGAAATCTCAACTAGATCATCCACGACAGATGGCCATCCAACCTCTACTTAGAAACCTTCAAGGAAGAAGAGTCTACCACCTCTCGTTGGAGTCTGTTCCACCGTCAAACCACTCTTACCTTCAGAAAGCTCTTCCTTATGTTGAGTTGCAATCTCCTTTCTTGTAACTTAAATTCATCAGTTCGGGTCCTAGCATCTGGAGCAGGAGAGAACAAGCTTGCTCCATCTTCCATGTGAGGGAGCTGGGCATGTATGTTTAGCCTGGAAAAGAGGAGATTGAAACCGTAGATAGTTTAAACAGCCAAAGGCCTGGTTACAGAGAAACCATGTAGGCTTAGAATCCAAAGGAGTATATAAGATCACACTGTAAAAATGAAACTATCCTGGCAGAATTGAATGCTACTTGTGTATAATAAATAATTGGAAAAATACCTTAGGAAAATATGCAGAAAAAAGCTATAAATATGCAGAAAAAAGCTATAAATATGCAGAAAAAGCTATAAAATAAACTGTGCGATAAAATCAAGATTTTAGAAAAAGTACAAGAATGATTGGAAGTTTTTGCTCTAGAAGACTTTATTGGTCAAGATATGATAATACAACTGATATTCTTTTATTTTAATGTTAATTCTTCTTTGTTTTTTATTTTTATTCCTGTTATTCTGTTGTAACTATTTGTAATGTATTTGTAGGATAGTATTTTAAATCAATAAAGATATATTCTTTAAAGAAAATGAAAGAAAAAGAAACCGTAGATAGCTTAAACAGCCAAAGGCCTGGTTACAGAGAAACCATGTAGGCTTAGAATCCAAAGCCATGAGCCTTACAAATATGGAGAAACAGTTTTTCCCCTCAATAGCAATGGGGCATCTGTGTACTTCGTTTACTCTTTTTAAGCCATGCTAGTAATGTGTGAATGAGACAGAATGGGAAGTAGTAGAAGAACCTGATAGATCCAGCTTCCAAGCTTTAAACTTTTCTACAAGCTATACAAACTACAAACGAACCAATTTTAGTTTTTAAAACCCAGTAAGAAGAGGTTTTCTTAAAATAAAAAAAGCAGGTGCCACCAAACTATGTATCTTACATAATGTGTACTTTGCTGTATTGATTACAAATAGATAAGACATAACACAAAAAGGAATACCATTGCTAGATCAGTTTATTGTATTCTTTCATACATCCCCCCCTATTCCAGAAAACAAATAATATGTTTTTTTTAAAACCCTACCATTTGAAGGGTAAAAAGTGCAGGATTCCATTGCAAACACTTTTTAAAAGCTTTGAGCAGGTTTTGATGGCCAAATGTAACCTATCTCTCTCTCTCTCTCTCTCTCTCTCTCTCTCTCTCTCTCTCTCTCCTTGCAGTTCTAGTTTTCTTCTTTTTGCAAACCACTTAACTAGGCAAAAAGAGAGATAGTTCTATCCCCTACCTTATCAGGTAATTCTGAATCTAGAATGTGTGCAGAGGAAGAATGACAAAGATGATTAAGGGGCTGGAAACCAAGGAACAGTTGAGGGAGTTGCATATGTTTAGCCTGGAGAAGAGGAGATGGAGAGGTGACATGATAGCCATCTTCAAATATCTAAAGGGTTACCACGTGGAAGATGGAGCAAGCTTGTTTTCTTCTGCTCCCAGAGGGTAGGACATGAACCAATGGATTCAAATTACAAGGAAGGAGATTCCAACTAAACATTAGTATGAATTTTCTGGTGGCAAGAGCTGTTTGACCGTGGGACAGATTCCCTCAGAAGGTGGTGGACTCTCCTTTCTTGAAGGTTTTTAAGCAGAGGTTGGATGGCCATCTATCAGGGATTCTTTAGCTGTGATTCCTTGGGATCCCTTCCAACTATGCAATTCTACAATTCTATATGCTTCAGACCGTGGAGAGGGGACAACCATCATGGCTAGTAATCCTTTATAAGAAGAGAAGAAGAAGAAGAGTTTGGATTTGATATCCCGCATTTCACTCCCTTTAGGAGTCTCAAAGCGGCTAACATTCTCCTTTCCCTTCCTCCCCCACAACAAACACTCTGTGAGGTGAGTGGGGCTGAGAGACTTCAGAGAAGTGTGACTAGCCCAAGGTCACCCAGCAGCTGCATGTGGAGGAGCGGGGACGTGAACCCGGTTCCCCAGATTACATAACCCTCTATGAATTTGCCTTAGTTCTCACGGATATCTTAGGAAAATATCACTGTCGACTCCTTCAACCAACCATCCTTTACCATTTTCACCAGAGGTTTCCAGCATTGTCATTGTCATTGTCATTGCAATTTCATTGCATTGAAATCTGAGATCTTCTCAGATATAACCACCTTTGTGTCAACATAGCAAATGACTCTAATTAAGCTGGAGGTGGAGTGACAATGCTTAATTCATTCTGATGAGGCAGAAGGAAGAGCTAAAATGCTTATAGACAATGGGTGAACAGGGAGATATAATGCTGAACGCCAGGTTTAAATGCAAATTGCCGCAGAATTTCCCTCCCTCCACCATCTTGCTCATCCCTGTTGTCCCCTCCCATTGCAATAACCATGTGCAGTAATTAGAAAAGAAAGAAGGCAGATTGGTGGCAGTGGTGGCGAGGTGAGAGGTGTCTGACGACAGAGGGGTGCAGGGAAAAAGATGGTTACTTGTCTTTCCTACTATGGCATCTCGCTTTGACCAAGAACAACACCTTTATAATCCTTGCTGCCTTGAAAGGTGGTGCACGGAGGCATGGCCAGGACAGCAGGCCACCACATGCATGGCTGTGTTAACGAGACAATGGGCCAACCTCAGTGTGTACCGTATTTTTTGCTCTATAAGACTCACTTTTTCCCTCCTAAAAAGTAAGGGGAAATGTGTGTGCGTCTTATGGAGCGAATGCAGTCTGTGCAGCTATCACAGAAGCCAGAACAGCAAGAGGGATTGCTGCTTTCACTGAGCAGCGATCCCTCTTGCTGTTCTGGCTTCTGAGATTCAGAATTTTTTCTCTCTTGTTTTCCTCCTCCAAAAACTAGGTGCGTCTTGTGGTCTGGTGCATCTTATAGAGAGAAAAATACGGTATATCATCTCCACCTCAACAGTAGATTTTTAAATTTAAATTTAAATTTTTAACATTAAAAAGGGAAATCCGAGGAGGAGAATTGAGGAAGACTGAACATTTTCTTTTCGGAAACAATATCTCCCACCAGCATTAGGAGGATAAAATCACCTGCACAAATTTTATGTGCCCCAAAGAGAGAAGCACTCACAAAAATCAACAGTGCACCTATGGAGGAAAATTCTCCACTCAAAGTTTGAGTGCAGATGCTTGATCACCACAGCCCACAGCGCAGCCATCACTGGAAAACTGATTTAAAAAAAGGTAAAGGACCCCTGGACGGTTAAGTCCAGTCAAAGGCGTCTATGGTGTTGCAGCACTCATCTTGCTTTTCAGGCTGAGGGAGCCGGCATTTGTCCGCAGACAGCTTTCTGGGTCATGTGGCCAGCATGACTAAACCGTTTCTGGTGCAACGGAACATCGTGATGTAAGTCAGAGTGCATGGAAATGCCGTTTACCTTCCCGCTGCAGCAGTGCCTATTTATCTGCTCGCACTGGTGTGCTTTCAAACTGCTAGGTTGGCAGAAGCTGGGACAGAGCAATGGGAGCTCAACCCATCAAGCGGATTTGAACTACTGACCTTCCGATCGACTGGGGAGCTGGTAGAAGCCACTTTCGGTCAGAGGTATTTCTTGTTATATGTAAATCTAGTCTTTCCTCCTAGGAGGTTAAGGATCAACAGAAATACAATGCTACCTCAGGTTAAGTACTTAATTCGTTCCAGAGGTCCCTTCTGAACCTGAAACTGTTCTTAACCTGAAGCACCACTTTAGCTAATGGGGCCTCCCACTGCCACTGCGCCGACAGAGCACAATTTCTGTTCTCATCCTGAAGCAAAGTCCTTAACCCAAGGTACTATTTCTGGGTTAGTGGAGTTTGTAACCTGAAGCGTATGTAAACTGAAGCGTATGTAACCCGAGGTACCACTGTATAGTGTCTGGATCAAGGGAAGTAATAATACCATTCTACAGATCGTGAAGCTGAGGCTCCAATACTTTGGCCACCTCATGAGAAGAGAAGACTCCCTGGAAAAGACCCTGATGTTGGGAAAAATGGAGGACACAAGGAGAAGGGGATGACAGAGGATGAGATGGTTGGACAGTGTTCTCGAAGCTACCAGCATGAGTTTGACCAAACTGTGGGAGGCAGTGGAAGACAGGAGTGCCTGGTGTGCTCTGGTCCATGGGGTCACAAATAGTCGGACACGACTAAATGACTAAACAACAACAAAAAATAACCACACCTGGAGTTCTGTGTCCAATTCTGGGCACTACAGTTTAAAAGGATATTGACAAGTTGGAAGGTGTGTAGAGGATGGCGACCAAGATGATCAAGGGTCTGGAAGCCAAGTCTTATGAGGAACAGTTGAGGGAATTGGGTATGTTTAGCCTGACAAAGAGGAGACTGAGAGGAGATATGATAGCCATCTTTGAATATCTAAAGGGCTGTCACACGGAAGATAGAGGAAGCTTGTTTTCTCCTGCTCCGGAGAGTAGGCCCAAATCAATGGATTCAAGTTACAAGAACAGAGAACTTTCTGACAGTAAGAGCTGTTTGACAGTGGAACGGTCTCCCTCGGGAGGTTGTGGATTCTCCTTCCTTGGAGGTTTTTAAGCAGAGGTTGGATGGCCATCTGCCATGGATGCTGCTGAGATTCCTGCATTGCAGGGAGTTGGACTAGTTTACCCTCTTCCCTGTCCAACAAAGCTCCCTCCAGTTGGTCATGGTCTATGGGGATATTTAGTATTGCCAGCCAATCACAGACGCTGATGTTGCACAAGCTTTTTGCAGCCAGAGACCTCTGAGGACCAAGTGAGCACACACACGTTCTCTTGGCTGGATGACTGAGTGCCAAGCGGTGCTGACAGGGGTCTTTTTAAAGGTAAAGAATATTTAACATTGCACAAAGAGAAAAACAGTGCCTCAAATTGATTGTGGCGTGCCCTCTCTGCTATGTGGAACAAAGCTTGCTCTCCCAATGTATTTGAGCAGAGTGAGGAAGCATCAAATAAAGGTGTTGAACAATTTATTGCACCCAGAGAGAAATCTTGTGGTTCAGCTTTCACCCTCCCCATCCAATTTTCCCATTATATAGGATTCTGTCCCTATGGTATGCAACCCTCCCGTTCTTCTGAATGCAGAAAGACTCTCCTTCTTATTCATACCACAGTCATTTGCAATACAATAAAATACAACGTGAGAAATAAAAGAAGCAATTAAGAATCAATATGAATATTTAGGCGGACATCTTATGGACCACAGCAATGAGTGGGCAGAAGAGTGAAGGGACGATGGCTCAGGGAGAGGCGTGAGAGCCAGACAGAGAAATATGGAGGGCCATATTTGTCCCCTGGGCCTGAGGGTCCACACCTCTGCTCTATGATCCAAGGCCCAGGACTGCTATGTGGCCCTTTTAACAAGAGATGCTGAAGGCTGGACATGGGACATGCCATTTGCAAGGTATGTGCCTACCATTGGCCAATGGCCCAATTCTAAAAGATGCTGAAGAGTCTCAATGTTCTGAGGAACGCTTTTGGAATGATACTACCAAGGTGAGTAGAGGAGACCTTTTCCGTTGGAAATCCCACTTATTCGAGCTATGGAGACATCAGTTCCTCCAAAAATTTCTGCCCTGGGCAGAAACGCACCATTGCTGTGAATGTGGGAGCGTATGTCTTCCTCTTTCTCTGTGTTTGCTCAGTGAGACAGAAAAATTGCTGAGCTACAGCACAATGTGCCATATAAAGGAAGCATCAATTAACTAGAACACATGGATATAGTATTTAATTAACTGATGGGCTCCACAGCTTACTGTATGATGTCATGGAAACCTGGGAATGTTTCAGCGCAACATCTCCAGTGCCAACTGCAAGCGCAGTCAATATACCACTGTACCCCTTCCTCCGATTTGACTAACCCAACAGAGTCAAACTCCAAAATGCAAACACTCGCTGTCCCCCCCGCTCCCCCCATTTCTATTTACTATAATTATTTACGTATTTGCAATCTCTGAATATTCAGCGCAGATTAAAGAAAGTGCTTCTTTGTGCAACATGTAAGTGAACTATGAATCTCGCTCCTGCAGGAGGCAATAATGGCCATGAACTTGGATGGTTTAAAAAGAGGATGGGACGAATTCTCTCTCCCCCCCCCCATATATTCTTTATTGAGTTTCATTATTTATACAGTTAATCCATATGTTATTCAAGACATAATAAGCTACACACCACGAAACCAAAATAATTCAACATCAGATAATACTGCTACATTAAGTCTTAAAGTCTTTAATGGCTACTTCCCTCCACCTCATTGCGGCTCCTTACTTCTTCTTATAATAATCCTTATTAAGGATTTTGTTTGGGAATGATGTGTTTTTTCCAGATACACTCAGTAACAATCCCACTCATTTTTGATTTTTTGGTTTGATTGGTTCCTGATTGCGTCTGTCAATTTTGCGAGTTCTAGGTATTCACATAATTTAATTTGCCATTTTTCCTTCGTAGGAGTTTTCCCTCCTTTCCAGTTTATAGCAATTAGCATTCTAGCTGCTGTTGCTGTATATAAGAAAACCCCCCTCTTATCACTTGGTACATCAGAGATCAAAATGCCTAGAAAAGCTTCCAGCTTTTTCACAAATGATTGTTTAAACTTTTTTTTTAACTCTTCATAGACAATATCCCCCTTTTTTTCACAACCCCACCACATGTGGTACATTGTTCCATTTGCTTACACCTCCAGCATTTGTTTGAGTTTGTTTTACATATTTTGGTCAGTGAGCTGGGGGGCACATACCATTTACAGAGAATTTTCATAAAATTTTCCTTTAGTGTGTAGCAAGTCGTGGATTTTAAATCTATTTTCCCTAATTTTTCCCAGTTGTCCATCTGAATGGAGTGTCCAAAATCCTTTGCCCATTTAATCATTACAAGGATGGGACAAATTCATGGAGGAGAGGGCTATTGACAGCCACTAGCCAAGTTGGCTATTTTCTACCTCCACAGCTAGAGGGAGAAATGCTTCTGAACAGCAGTCTCTGGAAATTTTTATGCATGCTTTACTTTAGTTATATGCATTTCTGTACACTTTACTTGACTGGAAAGCTCCATTGCAAAATTCAAAGAAGCGTGAATTTGGAACAATACCTGTGTTTCAGCATGTATGCTGTTTCTGAATGTGTGTTTACAAAGCTATTGTACTACCAACCTTACTGTATGCGTGTGAAACATGGACCATTTATAAACGCCATCTCCAACTCCTTGAAAGATTCCATCAACGGTGTCTCCGAAAATTTTTACACATCATTTGGGATGTGAACTAATACCAGTGTACTGGATGAAGCAAAGATCACCAATGTCAAAGCAATGATTCTTCAACATCAACATCGTTGGACTGGTTATGTTGTGCAAATGCCTGATTATAGACTTCCAAAGCAACTACTCTATTCCGAACTTAAAAATGGAAAGCGTAATGCTGGTAGTCAACAAAAGAGGTTTAAAGATTGTCTCAAAGCAAATCTAAAAAAAAAGTAGTATAAACACTGACAACTGGGAAACACTGGCCTGCGAGTGCTTCAATTGGAGAACAGCCTTTACCAAAGGTGTCATGGGTTTTGAAGACACTCAAACTCAGGACGCAAGAGAGAAACAAGCTAAGAGGAAGGCACGCTTGGCAAACCCTCACCATGAACAATTCCTGCCCAGAAACCAATGTCCCCACTGTGGAAGGACGTGTGGATCCAGAATTGGCCTCCACAGTCACTTACAGACTCATTGTTAAAACCATGTTTATGGAAGACAATCTTACTCGGCTACAAGAGATCGCCAAAGAAAAAGAAGGCTGTAAAATGTGAACTGAGACTAATTTCACTCCCATCCTGAGTCTTGCCTGTCATCCAAGTTGCTTTTGATCATGTAGAGAGACTATTGCACAAGTACAGCAGGGTCCCCTTTCAGTCATCGCACCAAATGCTCAAATGGGACTGGCAAACGCAGGGGGATTTAGGAAGCTGCCTTGCAGTCAGGCCATTGTTGCATCTGGCACAGTGTTGTCTACTCTGACTGGCAGCTGCAATCCAAGGTTTCAGGCAGGGTTCTCACCCACAATCCCTGACCCTTGGCCATGCTGGCAGCAACTGATGGGAGGTTCTCTGTGAGTCCAAGTCATGCAAAATTAGGCAGTCTCTACCTATTGGCTAAGGGACGCGGGTGGTGCTGTGGGTTAAACCACAGAGCCTAGGACTTGCTGATCGGAAGGTCAGCAGTTCGAATCCCTGCGACAGGGTGAGCTCCCATTGCTCGGTCCCTGCTCCTGCCAACCTAGCAGTTCAAAGTGCAAGTAGATAAATAGGTACCGTTCCAGCGGGAAGGTAAACAGCATTTCCGTGCACTGCTTTGGTTCGCCAGAAGCGGCTTAGTCATGCTGGCCACATGACCCAGAAGCTGTAGGCCGGCTCCCTCAGCCAATAAAGCGAGATGAGCGCCGCAACCCCAGAGTCGGCCACCACTGGACCTAATGGTCAGGGGTCCCTTTACCTTTTCCTATTGGCTAAATTTACCTCGCAAGGTTGTTGTGACAATAAAATGGGGGTGGGTATCATGTATGCAATCCTTAGCTCCTTGGTAGAGTGTAAATGGGATTCAGATGTGATAAGAATGCACACCAAGTAATTTTAAAAATATATAATTACCAGCCTTAAAATGTGCAGCTTTTACTTCCTTTCACCACGAGTTAGCTGCTGACTCCTTCTCCGTCTTGCCTCCACGGCTTACCTCAGCAGATTTAATATTTCTGACAGGGAAGTGTTTTGTTGAAAGCTATTGGACTGAGACGGATAGCGTGTCTATAATGCTTCATTCTCTGAAGAACAAGGAGAGCGAAAATGTATTGGATGTTGGCAAATGCAGATCCATTGGCTGCAAACAGGGTGTCCCCGGTGCTAAGAGCTTCCTTGTCTCTGTTTATATATAAATTAATTTATGGATTTTCTTGACAAGACTACAGCTCCCTCCCTTAGGGACCCCGGCTGATATATTACCTGTGAAAGAGGATCACAATTTATTAGGCTGCATATAGAATCAGAGATAGGTGTAGACCGGAATGTTTTGAAATATTACATTATATATGAAATGGCAAAGGGGGAGAGTTAAATTACATGGTTATAATTACTTGGAGTTCAGGTGGCGTCATAAATAATCCATCCTGGATTCGTTCTTAGTGTTTATTATGTCACAGGAGCAATGTAATTAACACTGTAGGTGACCTGGGGGCAGCAAGGTCTATGCCTCCCCCTGTCACCCTTCCACACATGACCCAGGAAAAGAGATGTCAGGGGTACGATGGCATTAAGCACATCCCACCACCCTGAATTAAATGGACTGACACTGAGCAGTCTGAGATTCATGGGTGGCAAAAAAACCCCCACAAACACAACCCAATGGTTTATTGTTTTAGGTGCTGCTTTCCACGATTGCCAAAGCAGCTCACCAGAAACATTGGCTTGGCAATCCAATGCCCCTTCACACCAGGCCCGGGGGGTGGGTGAGAGAAGATCCCATGAGAGGATCCCATGAAGCCATCGGTTTCATGGAGTTTATTTCAGTGTTGTGATAAACACAGTCAGTCTTTGGGTGTGTCCCCTCTGGCTGGCCCCTCCCAGACCCAGGCTATATATCCTTTATTCACACCCTAGGTCAAACCTGATAGGCTCGTTCAAACTCCCCTTCTGGAGCCGGATTGGACGGCTCCAACGGCCAATCAGATGCTACATTCTAAAACCCTCCCTGCCTATTATTCTAGGAACCAAACTCCAGACATAACATCTTCACTGGTGTTGCATCAGAACCCCAGGTGAGCATAGCTGGAAGGAGACCAACTTTACCATGCATTCAGCAGCAGCACCCACAGACCTGAGGACTAGCTGACAGGGCAAATCCTGTATTCCTGGTTGGAGGAGCCAGGAGAGGCCATAGCACAAAATTGTCTGTGTTGCATCCCCCTCCTCCCCTGGCTTGTCCCTCCTCCCAGCCATGCTCCTCCCACAGATATAGGAGCCTTCCTCCACCCCTAGCAGACTCCAGACATCTTTTGCACCACAAGCCCAAGTAAGAATGATACAATTTGATTTGCTTCGCCTCGCCTCAACAATTCAATGTATGGATGCCAGGGAGTGACATTGAGTTGCATATCTGATACCAGCCCTACTCTGAATAAACCCACTGAAATAAATGAACCTGTTAGTCATGCCTATTAATTTCTTTCTTTCTTTTTTTCATGTTCAAGGGTGCTCTTTCCCCACCACATTATATGTGTGTGTGTGTGTGTGTGTGTTGAAAATGATATGTGCGTATGTGTGTGTATACACACATATCATTTTCAACAATTATTAAACATACTTTTATATCTTATACATTTTTTTTACTTCAATCAATCACATCTGAAAATTTTCAAATCTTTTCACTTAATTTACATTTCTTACTTTCACTATTACATTTAAATATCATAACTAATGTTTCTCTTCTTTCTCTTCTTTGCAATATTTCATATATTTCTCCTTACAAAACTTCTTATAGTCCTACTAGCGTAATTTGTTGATTACAGTTGCTCTTCAAATAGTTCGTATATTTCTTGTCATGCCTATTAATTTCAGTGGGTCCACTGACTTTTTTAAAACAACAACAACAACAACAACAACAAATTTCTCCTGTTTGTGCGGTTATCGGAAGGGGGAGAAAGTTAAACTCTCAGCATTTTACTTAACGAACTTCGTTTTTCTTACATTGCCAATTTTCCAGGCATACAAAGGGAAATTGGGGCGAGCAATTTGCTTAGTTTCTTAAAGTGAATGGTGTGGTTATTTTCTGAATCAGAGGGCAAGTTGCAGCCTCAGATACTCTGTTTTTGGAATTTTAGCAATAGGCACTTTCCTGCAGAAATATTGGAGCAGGACATCTGCATGACCAAAATCTGCAATTCTGAATCTGAAACCTGACTTTTCCAATATTTGAGAGGTTCCACGATACATGTCCTCAGCCTCCTTTGCAGCGTGAGAGTGAGCTGGCTGCCAAATCCATTGCTTAATAACTCTCCTTGAAATTTAAGCAGAATGAGGGTCAAACTGTTGCGAAAAGGTCACTACGAAAAGAAGATGGAAGCAGCAGTTAAACACACACAGAGTAAGATTTATTTCCCCCAGCATCTTATAGCGTACTCCCCCCCACAAGTCATTTAAATGGTTTTCTGAAATAAAATGTCTTACATGGGTGGTTAGGTGTGTTTTTCACATACCCAAACTGGTGAATGTGTGCTGAAAATTCTAGACTCTTCACAATTTTGCTCTTAGAGGAAGGCAGTTCCAAATGCAAGGAGATAATGGTAGTTCGACTAGTAAACAGAATTATTGTTCACTAAGGGTTGGTTCGCACCTGCATTTTTAACACTTTGAGTCTGCAGCACGAAAATCCTTTTTAGATCTTTTTTTTCAATGCATAGCGTGCAGGTAACCGGATCAAGGAAGCTGCCCTTTCCCATATTTGTCAAAATAGAGAGAATATTTAGCACCATGCAAACACTTTCATCCTTCATTGTTCTTGATTGGAAAGAACCCTGTGTCTATATCAGTAAGTACTAACTCTGTGCCCTACAGAGGACGGAAAATCATTAGGGATGCGAAATTTCAATATAGCTTCACCCTTCCATCACTGGGCTCTGTTGAAAACAGTTTCTCCATGCGAACCTGGAAGTGACCTCTCCAGACAATGGAATGAATCTTCTTTTCTTATCTCTGCCGCCACAATCTCCTGGGTGACGCAGACACCATTAGGCAGTTGAATGTGTATCTGTACATTCCCTCCCTCCTTCCCAGCCCCCTCTATGCAGCCCCGGGCGCTGTCAACCCATGCTACATCACTGATCTGCATGGGATTTAGGTGACTTATGGAAAGAGCATATGCGCTTTGTAAATGGCTGGCCGCACTATCACCTGTAGCTTTTGCCATAACAACAACAACAACAACAAACAACAACAGCAAACAACAACAACAACAACAACAACAACAACAACAACAACAACAACAACAACAACAACAATTTTATTATTTATACCTTATACCCCGCCCATCTGGCTAGGTTTCCCCAGCTACACTGGGTGGCTTCCAACAAAATATAAAAACATAATATTGAGCTCCAGAATTTAAAGATGAATCGATGGGAGTTGTTCACCAAGCATTGTGGTGAGGGAGAGCAGGGACATTTTCATCACCAGGCAGCCTTCGATTTCGGAGGCAATTTTCATGCTACAATTAGTGACTTGCTATTTATTCATTTATTCATGTATTCAATCTACACCCCACCCCTTCTCCCAGAGGTTACCTCAGGGTAGCAAAACACTCAAGCAATGAAACAATTAAGATATCTAAAAACATCGGGTGGGGGGAGGACCCCACCAAACCCATTCCAATAGAAACGCAGAGTGGGGAAGATCTCTACTTTGAAATGCTTGTTGAAAGATGAAGGTCTTCAGTAGACACTGAGAAGACAACAGTGATGGCCCCCGTCTAATATTCAATGGGAGGGGATTCCGAAGGGTCGGTGCTGCAACAATATACATGCAGAATGGACCTCCTAACAAGGTGGCCCTAACCTGCGGAGCGCAGTGATTGATGGGTGTCACACACTGTTCTCCCCCTCCACATTTTACCTCATAAACACCCAGTGAGGAAGGTTACGTCATGAGAAAGTGACTGGCCCAAGTTCACCCAGAGAGCTTCAAGGCTTAATGGGGATTCAAACCCCAGTCTCCGAGGTCTTAGTCCAACACACTAACCACTGCATTACGCAGCTATGAGGCTATCTACCCCAGAACAAGCACCTTGATCTTAGCCCGGTAGCCTGGGTGCCCTCTGGGTGCCCACCTCAGCGTCCACATGGTTGATTTGAAGTTACAATGCTCTCCTGGTAGCTGCTTGCTCTGGACGAACCTCATGGACCCATTATGGCAGTTGAAAGTGTGTATCCCTCTCCCTATTTATTTTATTTTATTTTATTTTATTTTATTTTATTTTATTTTATTTATTTTATTTGCAGGCAATGCTGGGTCTGCCTCCTCCTTTTGGTTTCTGCTCAGGCCCCTGCATTTCCTTCTGAGGAGATGTTTTGCCATGACAAAGTAACTGCTGACAAAGTGAATAAACTGACTTCATTTTAATTTTGTTTTGCATTTTCCTTTTGTATATTTTGATCCTAAAATCTTTTTGAGTGTCTTTCTCCCTTTCTCTCCCCACTCCCCCCGCCTTCCCCTTTATGATAATAAAGCAACTGTTTGTGCGGTAGCGTGCAATCATTTCTGAATTGGATTTATTTTTGTCTACAGATCCTTCTCCAAAATCTTGATCGCCCTCCCCACTGCTCGCCCCCATATTTTTTTTGTGTGTGTGTCAGCATGGCATCTCTCCAGCAATGTTTTAATATAAAATTTAAAGCACAAAGAAGGAAAAGAGCCTAGGGTGGATGTAAGATCAGCGACGGCACTAAATAGGGACAACAGACTCCCCTCTCTCCCTGACAGATGAAAACAGATTATACAGAGCAGGATCATGTCAGTGATAATATGCAAGGTTGAAGCCTCTATGGTGAATTTCCAGCTTCTCCATGACATATTTCTTAATGCTTCTTTTAACAACCCCTCTATTCCCCCAAACTAAGTGTGCAAAGCAATTGTGTGGTTCCCAATGGGTGGTCCTTGGACCACAGGGAGTCTGCAGAACCCACCCAGGTGGTCTGTAGCACCATTCAAATAACAAAAATTACCACGGAGATATCAACATTTTCAAAAGTAGGGGGTCCATAGCTTGGTCTTTGAAAAACTGGGTGTGTGCAGTACTTAGCTAATTGGGAACCACTGGCTATCACAGGATGGAACATGCTAAAAACATATTTGTTGTTGTTGTTTACCATAAGGTACAAGGACAGGTTACAACAGGCATGTTCAAAGTCCGTTTCGGGGGTCTAATCCAGTCAATTTAATCCAGCCCCTGTGGCAGTATATGTCCTAACTTTGGTTGGCTTTCACATATTGTCAGGGGCAATATGCACATATGTTCACTTCATCAAATCTGGCCCTCTTTGAAAAAAGTTTGGGCACCCCTGGGTTGTTGTTGTTGTTGTTTAGTCGTTTAGTCGTGTCCGACTTTTCGTGACCCCATGGACCAGAGCACGCCAGGCACCTCTGTCCTCCACTACCTCCCGCAGTTTGGTCAAACTCATGCTGGTAACCTCGAAAACACTATCCAACCATCTCGTCCTCTGTCGCCCCCTTCTCCTTGTGCCCTCCATCTTTCCCAGCATCAGTGTCTTCTCCAGGGAGTCTTCTCTTCTCATGAGGTGGCCAAAGTACTGGAGCCTCAGCTTCACGATCTGTCCTTCCAGTGAGCACTCAGGACTGATTTCCTTCAGAATGGATGCGTTTGATCTTCTTGCAGTCCATGGGACTCTCAAGAGTCTTCTCCAGCACCATAATTCAAAAGCATCAATTCTTCGGCGATCAGCCTTCTTTATGGTCCAGCTCTCACTTCCATACATCACTACTGGGTAACCCCTGGGTTACAACATCTGAAAACGTCACTGATATTAAATAATAATATTAAAAACAATGCAAAACAAGATTACAAAAAATAAGTTGGGCCCTGAAAACTGGATATGCCGTTGCAAGCCAGATACCTACAAACAATTAAAATGACCCAATATTCACTTATGTATTTATTTGATTTATTTGAATTGGGCCCAGAAACAGATTGGCAGCTGGAGCAGTTGGGCCAGGATTGGTGTTATATGCTCAAACCACCTTGTCTCAGCGAGCAGGAGTGGATTTTCACAGTTCAGTGGCACCCTGTGCAAAGCCAAAATTCGGCACCCCCTGCCTCTCGCTTTCCATTTTGTTCAATTCACTACATTGTAATTGTGAAGCCCTGCAGTGCCCCCTAAGTTCAGCGCTCAGTCGCGCTGCCCTAAATCTCTGCAGCGAGCAACTGGGCTGCTGATTTGTGCATGAGCTGAAGTCTCCAAACCATCTTCATAGGCAGCCCTACATATAGTCCATTGCAGTAATCCAACCTAGAGGTTACCAGAGCATAGGCAACAGAAGTTAGACAATCCCTGTCCAAGATAGGGGTGCAGCTGGGCCACCAGTTGAAGCTGACGGAAAGCACTCTGTGCCACTGATGCCACCTGATCCTCAAGTGACAGCAATAGATCCAGAGTTACCCCCAAGCTACAAACCAGATCTTTCACAGGTTGTGTAACCCCATCAAGAACAGAAGTATAGTGTCCAGATCAAGGGAAGTAATGGTACCACTCTATTCTGCCTTGGTCAGACCCAACTGTAGTAGTGACCACTTCTGGGTACCACAATTTAGGAAGGATATCAACAAGGATATCAAGGTGCGCAGCCTGGGAGTCATTCTGGACTCACAGCTGTCCATGGAGGCCCAGGTCAATTCTGTGTCCAGGGCAGCTGTTTATCAGCTCCATCTGGTACGCAGGCTGAGACCCTATCTGCCCGCAGATTGTCTCCCCAGAGTGGTGCATGCTCTAGTTATCTCCTGCTTGGACAACTGCAATGCACTCTACCTTTGGGGCTACCTTTGAAGGTGACTCGCAAACTGCAATTAATCCAGAATGCAGCAGCTAGACTGGTGACTGGGAGCGGCTGTCAAGACCAAATAACACCAGTCTTGAAAGATCTACACTGGCTCCCAGTAGGTTTCCGAGCACAATTCAAAGTGTTGGTGCTGACCTTTAAAGCCCTAAATGGCCTCGGTCCAGTATACCTGAAGGAGCGTCTCCACCCCCATCGTTCAGCCTGGACACTGAGGTCCAGCGTTGAGGGCCTTCTGCCGGTTCCCTCACGGCAGAAGTAAGGTTACAGGGAACCAGGTAGAGGGCCTTCTCGGTAGTGGCACCTGCTCTGTGGAACGCCCTCCCACCAGATGTCAAAGAGAAGAACAACTACCAGACTTTTAGAAGACATCTGAAGGCAGCCCTGTTTAGGGAAGCTTTTAATGTTTAATAGAGTATTGTATTTTAATACTTTGTTGGAAGCCGCCCAGAGTGGCTGGGGAAACCCAACCAGATGGACGGGGTATAAATAATAAATTGTTGTTGTTGTTGTTGTTGTTGTTGTTGTTGTTGTTGTTGTTGTTGTTGTTTTCCAGTGGAATCATTGCTGAGGGCGCATACCAGCCTTTCCCAAGCAGGTGCCCCCAGGTGCTTTGAGCTGTAACTTCCCAGCAGAATGTGCTGGCAGGGGTTGATGGGAAGGCTGGTGAACACACCCATGCCACATTCCACAAACAAGTTTTGCAAGGTTTCAAAAACCTGCCAGACCTTTTCATCCAGAGGCACTGGTGGGATTAAAACAAAAAACAAAACCACACCAACGTATATGTTGCAGCATGGGAAATGAAGCCCCTCTCAACAGTGGCGAAGCTTCATGCTCCGGCACCGGGGGTGGGGTGGAGAGCAGGAGGGGGTGTGGCTGGCGTGGGGTATGGTGCCCAGCATGGGTGGGGGAGCAGCCATGATGGCACCCCACCGGTATTGCGCTGCCGGGGGCGGTGCGCTCCCCCCACACTCCTTTTCCTCTGCCAGTGCCTCTAAACACTTAAAAACGACTGCTTGTTTCCAGCTTCAACTTGCACTATCAGCTTCCCTTCTGAACAGTGCCGAGTGGTGAAATTTTTCACAGGGGAACAGTTAGGGCCAGAAATACCAGCTTGCAAGGGTGTATGTGGGTGCGTCTGTGTGAAATGATGCGCACATGAACATTGCACCTCTCTCCCTAAGCCGGGTAGAAGCTACCTGGGCTTTGGGAAAGAAGTGTCAGGTCTGTGACAGGATGCTATAGAGTCCTCCTTCCTCTTTCCCAAAGCCAGACAGAAGCATCGTGCCTCCCTCCCTCCCTAAGCTGGGCAAAAGCTTCCCACCGTTGGGGAAGGGGGTGCGCCAGGGGAACATTCAGGGAACTAGCCTAGCCTCCTTAGTCTGCTGACCGCACACCACTGCTTCTGAAAGATGGCAGCTTTCATTTTTAGCGCTTGCAAAAATCGCGCTTTGAAAGATCTGCTGCCGGCAGCACCAAGAAAAACCTTCTCCTGGCCCCCTCCCTCCAAAAAGCTCCAGCAACTGTAGGAGATGATACACCCCCCCCCCCCCCGATAGAATAAGCAATATCCTGGTCTCATCATCATTGTCAGCACCACTGTTCAACAAAGTAACATTTCTCCCCGGATAAAGCTGGCAAATGTTATCCTTTGGCGATAGGAATCCTTCAGGGAAAGCCCCTATTCACAATCTTTCTAAAGCTCCCTTAATTGTTCCAGTAGCAGGAAATTTTAAACAGGTTCCTTCCCCCCCTCCCCCCTCCCCACCGCCACTCCAGCTGCTTTGCCAAGTTGCACTAAGCCCCCTTTGTCAAGCAAATGTGCCAACCAAAGGCACAGAGAGATAAGCGCAGCTGAGGGAATTGCTTGAACTCGCCTGCCTGGAGATGGTTCCACTGTGCCGGAGTGCGCTTGTCTTTCTGTTCGGCTGCAACTTTTGGCATGGATCAGCATTGCTTCGACAAGGCCTCTTTCACCCAGAGATCTCGGCACGCGCTTGTGGGCACAAAATGGGAATTGGTAGCTCCCTGGTTCCAGCTTTTATCCCTTCAGGGGTGGGGTGGTGGTGGGGTTGTTGGCAAGGCTCCTGGCTGTATTCTAGCTCAAGGGGCTGTTCCCAGACAACCACCATTTCCACAGGAAGATGCAGATGAGTTAAATAGTTTATTAATCCAAAAGGGCTCAGCGCCTTTGCGCACCATGCTTGAACTTTCACCCAGGGAATCTTTGCTGAAGAAGCAAGAACGATATACAGTGGTACCTCGGGTTACATACGCTTCAGGTTACATACACTTCAGGCTACAGACTCTGCTAACCCAGAAATATTACCTCAGGTTAAGAACTTTGCTTCAGGATGAGAACAGAAATTGTGCTCCAGCAGAGCGGCAGCAGCAGGAGGCCCCATTAGCTAAAGTGGTGCTTCAGGTTAAGAACAATTTCAGGTTAAGAACAGACCTCCGGAACAAATCAAGTACTTAACCCGAGGTACCACTGTATTAGTAAATGTGGAGTCAGACTTCTAAACCACAAGGATCACAACACCCCATAAGAATAAAAGGAGGGCGTTGCAAGAACATTGTTGCGATGGAGATAAAGAGATCTGACCATTTTGGTTTATTGTTTTTCTAATCTTAAACCCAGTTCATCACATTTCCCTATCCATTTGAAATTTTTGACAAAGTCTTCACGAAACTTCACCAGCATTTTAGTGCCCCCTCCCTCTCCCAGCTGCAACAAAACATGTCTCTCCCGTATCAGTCTCTACAGCCACAGCAGGCGCTGCAATCTTCCAACAACTTGACCTCACCCCCAAAGGCACACTCCTCCATTGTCTCCCGAGACAGACAGATGACAGCAACTTCTCTCTTTCCTTATATATTTTTGTTTGCAATGTTGTATAATATATTCATCTTAGTGTACAATGTTTCCTAATGCAATGCATTTTAGACTGTTATTTTCGGTAATACATATGTGTGTGCTTTTATGTACGCTTTACCCTAGCACGTGTATTTTTGTACACATTACTTCGTTGGAGATTGCATTGATAGAAGTGGATCTTGAAGGATATCTGTGTTTCAGGTAGTGCATTGTTTTGGGAGGTGACAGCAGCCACGAAATTAAAAGACGCCTGCTTCTTGGGAGAAAAGCAATGACAAACCTAGACAGCATCTTAAAAAGTAGAGACACCACCTTGCCAACAAAGGTCCGTATAGTAAACGCTATGGTTTTCCCAGTAGTGATGTATGGAAGTGAGAGCTGGACCATAAAGAAGGCTGATCGCCGAAGAATTGATGCTTTTGAATCATGGTGCTGGAGGAGACTCTTGAGAGTCCCACGGACTGCAAGAAGATCAGACCTATCCATTCTGAAGGAAATCAGCCCTGAGTGCTCACTGGAAGGACAGATCCTGAAGCTGAGACTCCAAGACTTTGGCCACCTCATGAGAAGAGAAGACTCCCTGGAAAAAGACCCTGATGTTGGGAAAGATGGAGGGCACAAGGAGAAGGGGACGACAGAGGAAGAGATGGTTGGACAGTGTTCTCGAAGCTACCAGCATGAGTTTGACCAGACTGCGGGAGGCAGTGGAAGACAGGAGTGCCTGGCGTGCTCTGGTCCATGGGGTCACGAGGAGTCGGACACAACTAAACGACTAAACAACAACAACAACAATTGTTTTGGGAAGTATAAATTAGATTGGTTCGCTCACCCTTTTCCTGCTCGGGGCCCAACACACAAGATATATAGAGCAACATTGGAGTGAGGGTTTGTCTTCATGCTCCTAGCCCTGTCCCAGCTTTTTCTCATTCCATGCTCAGGCAAGTTAAATGGTCTCCTAGTAAGATTTCGGTGTCCAGTTGAAAGCAATAGGCAGGTACATCTTATACTCAACTTCTGTGTGATTATTCTTATTGTTACATTGCTTTCTCCATCATATCCTCACAAGAACCCTGTGAGGTAGGTTGGACTCTGAGCTAGTGACAAACCCAAGGTCACCCAGTGAGCTTCGGGCATGAGTGAAGATTTAAAAACTGGGCTCTCCAATGCCAGGCTGACAGTAAGCCTGCTACATCTACACCACACCAACTCTAAAAATATTGGGTGGTGCTTGACTAAAGATTTGCAGTAGCACAAGGATTAGTGCTAGCACAATGGGACTTTCTGCCTCTCCAGTGGTGTAGCGTGGGTTGCCAGGGCCCAAGGCTGCATGCAGAGGGGTGTGAGGCAAACGGATGGAGTACACATGCACATTCAGCTGCCTAATGGCATCCACATCACCCAGGAGATTGCAGCCACAGAGGTAAGAAGAGAAGAGAAGAGGTGTTCTGTTGTCTGGAGAGGCCACTTCCTGGTTTGCATGGAGAAGCTGTTTTCAATGGAGCCCAGCAACAGAAGCTTACAGCTGTATTGAGAGAGCACCGGGTGTTGAAATTTTATGCCCCTAACAATTTTATGCCCTATGTAGGCCTCCCCAATGCTACACCATTGCACCTCTTCCCCCCCCCCCCATGGACACCCACAGCATCCCCAACTGGAGGGTTGGGGGGGAACCCAGAACAGATTTAGGGGTGCACAGAGGGAGGGAGGAGGAGGAGTTTGGATTTGATATCCTGTACTACATTGAATTCAACCCATTGCTTTCACTTGAGTGTGTATAGCTCCCTATAAGGAATAAGTCTGTCTGTCTGTCTGTCTGTCTCTCCCTCCCTCTCTATATATATCCTAGTAAATGCTGATAGAGGGAGACAGATTGGGACATCTTTGATGATGAGTTGGCTCCTTTAATATTCAGCATCTCTCCTGCCTTCTTTTCCAGAAAGGCATTTGGGTGGCCTATTTGGAGTGAGGATTTCTAAGCACAATGGGGACTTGCATATTGGTTTTCAAAAGGGTTCTAAAAATAAAGCACCCAGCTCTGCTTTAAGCACTCCTCCGGGACGCTTCTGAGTCTCTCCTTTTTATTGTTGTTGTGCTTTCGTTTTGGCTTTGTTCTTCCTTTCATTTTCCGCGCATTCCGTTCCCAACACGCGCCCTCCCTCGCCAGGATGCCAGGGAGGGTTTGTGCAAGTGGATATAAACAGAAATTCTCTCTCATCTCATTAGCCCGAGCTGTTTATTATTAAGGCGACATTTCACAAGCATCTTACGAGGACGATGCACCAGCGGAGTTTCGCCTTTGTGCCGGATTCATTTGTCAAGTCCAAACCACAACCAGGACGCCAGATCCTTTTAGCCCATTCTGAATCATCCTTATCTCCCCACTTCCAGTAGGGCTCCTAGCCTGAAGACTGTGTGCTGGTCCCCACATTCACACTGATCACTCAATGACTGCAGCGTCCAACAACTCTGGACTCGTGTAAATGAAGCATTGCAGATCCACAACTGCAGGAACGGACTTTCCTATCTTTTTGAGCACAACGGTTTGTAAGGGAGCCAGGCAGGAGCTGCCCACTCTGAGTTGCCTAGGGTTAGGGTTAATCATGCAAAGTACATGCATACTAGTATCAAGAGATGTGGATCTGCATTAGATCCGAGTGATCCTGCTGCAATTCAGAATTGGCTCTGAATTACGGGCACAGCTAAATGAAAACTTGGTAGAAAGCTCTCCTACATCCCGAGCCTCTAATCACGCATGAATTTTAGCACATGAACATTACCAAAATACACTCGGGAAATGTGGTGTGTTCTTTTTCTGTCTTGGTGCATCACAGAGTCATGTTCGCTCAGTGCGCTGTTCTCTAACTGACTCTCACTGCAAGTGGTTTATTTACAAACTACTAGATAGACGAAGAATAACCAAAGAATTAAAGTAAACAGCATCATATCTGAGCATGCAGAAACATACCACTGACTCCCTGACTTAGTCATGCCAACTTCCCCAATCATGCAGGCACAAAGGGGAGAAATTAACCCATCATAAAACTCATATTTTTTTTATTATGAACATACTACATTTTTGGTGCATCAGAGCCATGCCTTATTATATGCATAAGAAATGCAAACCAAGTGGATTCACAGCACCAACTGGTTAATTATGCCTCTCGGCAGCATCACCAGCTAGAACCAGCACTTTGCCAGTTACTAAGAGCTCAGAGGCAATGAAAGATTAAACCATAGCCAAGCCTTTTACCTCATCATTCCAGCTGTCCTCACCTATCCATATTCCCTGCCTGCTATGGAATGCAGGCGGAGTCCTGCTTATGAGAGCAGGCTGCAGAGGAAGGGAAGGGAAAGGACATTTCAGCCCATCGCACATAGCTCTTGTGCATTTTGCCATTGAGGAAATTTGTGTGTTCCACCTTCCAGGGCTAGATTTGGGGCAGGCGAGCCTAGCAACTGCCAGGGACACTGGGATTTGGTGGTGGAGGGGGGGGCACCTGTTCTGAGCTATCTCTACACTTAAGTACCCATTCAACCGCTGAATACAAAACAGTACAGGCAGTTCATCTTCGTTTGTAAAGCTGGCATCGCTGACCTGCATGGCCAGTGTTGCAGTAATGTTCTTTTCTTTTCCTTTCCTTTCCTTCTTGGGAAAACGTAGAACACCAGGGCCCATTGAGCAAATAGTGAACATATGATCAATTCCATGCATGCAAAGTGCGTAGGAAATCATGCATGCAGGTCATGAATCTAAACAGTGAAATAAGTTACAAATGCAATTTTATTTTTAAAAAGTTAATAGGAAGCAGAACAAATAGAAGGGGTGGCAAGAACTGCAGCTTTTATGCAGTAACCACTTGGTCGGTGTCAATGGAAAAAGAGGACTCTGCCTTATAGTGAGTCAGACCATTGCTACACTGACTGGCAATGGCTCCCCAGGTTTGCAGACTGGGGACATGTCCAATCCCACCTGGAGAAACCAGGAATTGAACCCGACACCTTCTGCAGGTAAGGCAGCTTGTGGGATATTTGCAATGCAGTCAAACCAACAATGCACATTTGCACTGAATAGAAACAGATCTGGATATATTTTCAAACCCAGACAGTAGAAAATGAATATGGGAAAGCTGCGTTGCACTGACTCAGACCCAGCGGTCCATTGAGGTCACTATTGTCTATGTTGATTGGCAGCGACTCTCCATTGTTTCATACACAGAGTTCCTCTCCCAGCACTATCTGGAGTCGTCAGGGATTGAACCTGGCACCTTCTGCATGAAAGGAGGATGCTCTAGCACCAAGCTGTGACCCTTCCCCTTTTGGAATTGTGGAGAACTGAAAGGTCTTTAACAGGAGGAGAGGGTGGTGATTCAGATGTTAGTTGCTAATAATAATCTGGTTTCTTAAGCCATTGCTATTTTAAAAAAAGAAGCCTGTGGGGTTTTGTTTCCCCCCCAAAACACACTGGCCTCGTTGTGCAAGCACATCTCCAGTTCATCATTTTGTTGGCCGAAATGTGTGCACAGTCCCCTAGGGGATCAGGTGATCCTTCAAGGGCATGTCACCTGGAGCGCTGATTTCCATCATGCTCCTGCCTTGAGCCCTAGGTACTGCCTCCACCCAGCACCCCCCTCCCCGCACATCCCAAGGCCTCGTTTGCTTTGCAGAGGCATTAGATTAGCACGAGGGCTTATGACCAGCCATCTGCCACAGCAGGCTGCTGACTGCATGTCCCCTGATCTCTGAGCAACATTGCTGAGGAGTACGGAAGGATTTCAGGAGCGGGGAGATGGAGGGGAACTTATTACCCTGGCGTTTGTTCCTCGCTCTGCATAGGCAGATTGAAATGAAATTTCCGTCAGCAGCACAGGGACATTGTGTTTAAGAAGCCAGGGGATTTTCTTTTAAAACGAGGTTTTCAAGGTAGTGGTACTTTCTGTTCTTGTTTTGACATAATGGCCCCAGAATAACATCTTGTGAGTAAGCCAATGAATTGTTGGCACCAACTGCTGAAGAAGGAGGCCATAAGAACATGCAAAGCTGCATTGGTCCATCTCGCACAGTATTGTCTATTCTGAATCTCCAGGGTTTCTGAATACATACCCTCCAACATTTCTCCAATGAAAATAGGGAACATTCTATTCCATACGCTCCAACATTTCTCCAATGAAAATAGGGATGTCCTAAGGAAAAAATGAAAAGGGACGCGGGTGGCGCTGTGGGTTAAAGCCTCAGTGCCTAGGACTTGCCAATCGAAAGGTCGGCGGTTCGAATCCCCGCGGTGGGGTGCGCTCCCGTCGTTCGGTCCCAGCGCCTGCCAACCTAGCAGTTCGAAAGCACCTTCGGGTGCAAGTAGTTAAATAGGGACTGCTTACCAGCGGGAAGGTAAACGGTGTTCCGTGTGCTGCTCTGGCTCGCCAGATGCAGCTTGTCACGCTGGCCACGTGACCCGGAAGTGTCTCCGGACAGCGCTGGCCCCCGGCCTCTTGAGTGAGATGGGCGCACAACCCTAGAGTCTGTCAAGACTGGCCCGTACGGGCAGGGGTACCTTTACCTTTACCTTTAAGGAAAAATGGGACATTCCAGGATCAAATCAGAAACCAGGACAGCTTCTGTAAATTCAAAGGTGAACCAACCTAATTTGCACTTTCTGAAACAATGCAGCATCCTCCAAAATTTGCGCATTTTGGAATTTTGCAGTGCGTTTCTGCAGGCAAGCAATCTCTATGCCATTAGTGAAAATGGCATACAAATACATACAAAAATGCATTATATTAGGGAACACAGCTTTGCAAAAAAAGAAGTGTATATTATGTAGAATTTCATATATAGAAACGTGCATATTTAGGAGAGTGACAATAAAATGCTTATGAATTTTCATGAAGTCTTTTTTTTTTTTTTTGTAATGCCAATGGATGTGGAAATGCGGAGATCTGGATGTGAGGCTGAAAAAATGAGAAACCGAGAGAAACAAAATCTGATAGATTTGCCCATTCCTACCTGGAAGTAACGTGTGTGTCTTTAGAAATTGAGCTATATGTACTACTGGTTCCTCTCCCCAGAATGTTCTCTGTCTCCCTCCACTCTTGGCCTCTCCCTCTCCTCTTTAGGAAGTGTTTTATGAAGTCTTATGAAATGACACCCCAACTTGCATGGACTATAGTTTTGGGGCTGGAATGGAATATTCCATGAAACATGCCCCTCCACTGGTCATTTTTGTGCTCTTTCTGCCTGTACCCAAGCGCCATTGCTCCTCAGGATTCTTCTTCTGCATTTGCACCCCCCCTGTTGTTGTTTAGTTGTTTAATATGTCCGACTCTTCGTGACCTCATGGACCAGAACATGCCAGTCACTTCTGTCTTCCACTGCCTCCCACAGTTTGGTCAAACTCATGTTAGTAGCTTCGAGAACACTGTCCAACCATCTCATCCTCGGTCGTCCCCTTCTCCTTGTGCCTTCAATCTTTCCCAACATCAGGTTCTTTTCCAAGGATCTCCCAACATCATAACTTTTATATGCCTGTTGTTTTTGTCCATGGAGTTTTCTTGGCAGGGGTACTAGAGTGGCTTGCCAGTTCCTCCTCCAGGTGGATCACATTTAGTCAAAACTCTCCACGGTGACCTGTTCGTCTTGGTTGGCCCTGCACGACATAGCTCATTTGCACCCTCCTGTTGTTGTTGTTTAGTCATTTGGTTGTGTCCAACTCGTCATGACCCCATGGACCAGAGCACGCCAGGCACTCCTGTCTTCCACTGCCTCCCGCAGTTCGGTCGAACTCATGTTGCTAGCTTTGAGAACCCTGTCCAGCCATCTCGTCCTCTGTCGTCCCCTTCTCCTTGTACCCTCCATGTTTCCCAACATCAGGGTCTTTTCCAGGGAGTCTTCTCTTCTCATGAGGTGGCCAAAGTATTGGAGCCTCAGCTTCAGGATCTGTCCTTCCAATGAGCTTTGCACCCGCTAGTTGTTGTTAGTCAACACAAGGCTCCTGTTTTGGGGTAGGGGGGGTCAATTAAGTGGGGGGGGAATTGCCTTCATACCTCCAGGATCTTTACCACCATCTGTCACCAGAGGCTCACTCTCCCCCTCTCCTTGGGGCACCTTTGGCACCCACCAGAATGACTTGCAAAGCACCCGGTTTCCTAGGAGTAGATGGAGAGAGCAAGGGCATCTCATTTACTTGCTGAACAGGCTCCTCAAGCATCAAAACAGCCATAGTGGCACCTGGGTGGCAGTTGTTCCATGCCAGACTGAGGCTCTGGTATGCTCTTTAATCACACCTGCTGAAGCTTCTCTGTCCTTGCCAAAGATAGGCTGGCAATGAGACTACTGAATCTGGCTCCCTGGCACTGAGACTATTGCCTTTGGCACCGGGCCAGTACAGTCCATTTCTTCCTGAAAATAGCATGCCATTATTTTTATTATTATTATGAAGGGAGGGAGGGAGGGAGGGAAGATGAGAGGAATATTTTTCTGTTTGTTAACTCTAGCAGTTCCAGCACAGCCCCAAAAGCAGTAGCAGGAGCCGAAAGCATGTTAAGCTACACAATGTCCTAGATCGGAGTTCTGGAATACGGATGCTCACAGTGGAAACAGAAGGCGGTGCCTCTGCACATGTACAGATGGGTGGAGGGGAAATAGAGGGGGGGAGCATGGGGGATTCTGGAGAATGAACCTGGGTTGCCAATATAGGGCTGCTTCATGTATTACATACGTACATGGCAGTAAGCCTGGGTTTGCAACTGAGCAAACAGCTCGACAGGAATCATAGGCACCAGGTTCCACCCAACTTTTTTGTGGGTCATCGTGCATGTGTGACGTCATGCGTGCAACACACACATGATGTCATGAGGTCCGCCGCAGCCACAGGGAGGTCTGACGTGTCCCAGCTCCTCAAGATTGGGAGCGCTCGCCCCTGTCTCAATATACTTTGGGGGAGCTGAGGTGACCTCAGCCCCACAGAGTTGGAACCTATGGCAGGAATCATTGTAGAATTGTAGAGTTGGAAGGGACTCCAAGGAACATCTAGTCCAACACTTTACAGTGCAGGAATCACAGCTACAGTATAGAATCCCTGACAGATGTCCATCCACTTTTCAAGGTAGTCTGTTCCCCTGTTGAACAGACCTTACCCTCCGAAAGTTCTTCCTAAGGTTTAGTTAGGAAGGTCAATTCTGTGTCCAGGGCAGCTGTCTACCAGCTCCATCTGGTACACAGGCTGAGACCCTACCTGCCCGCAGACTGTCTCGCCAGAGTGGTGCATGCTCTAGTTATCTCCCGCTTGGACTACTGCAATGCGCTCTACGTGGGGCTACCTTTGAAGGTGACCCAGAAACTACAGCTAATCCAGAATGTGGCAGCTAGACTGGTGACTGGGAGTGGCCACCAAGACCATATAACACTGGTCCTGAGAGATCTGCATTGGCTCCAAGAAGGTTTCTGAGTGTTGGTGCTGACCTTTAAAGCCCTAAACAGCCTCAGTCCTGTATACCTGAAGGAGCGTCTCCACCCCCCTCATTCAGCCCGGACATTGAGGTCCAGTGCCAAGGGCCTTCTGGAGGTTCCCTCACTGCAAGAAGTGAGGTTACAGGCAACCAGGCAGAGGGCCTTCTTGGTAGTGGCACCCGTCCTGTGGAATGCCCTCCCTTCAGATGTCAAGGCAATAAGCAACATCTGAAGGCAGCCCTGTTTAGGGAAGTTTTTAATGTTTAATACTGTATTGTGTTTTTAATATTCAGTTGGGAGCTGCCCAGAGTGGTTGGGGAAACCCAGCCAGATGGGCGGGGTATAAATAATAAATAAATTGTTGTTGTTGCTGTTTCTCCTTTCTTGTGATTCTGTGTCTTGGAACCAATCCTTGTAATCACACCCTGTAACAAATCCTGGTTTCACTTAGCGATCCCCTGTATGGTAACTTTGCACTAGCCATTCATATGCCTGCTTTTCTGACACTCGCACTTTACTGTGTTACTTACACGCGAGGCATCTGATGACATGCACGGTGCCCCTCTCAAATGCAATGTCTCGGACAGCCCTCATTCTCAAAGGCTACGTTTCTTTCAACGCACTCTCAAATCTTGGCAGGCAAAAGAGCATGCTAGCATCGCCGTCCCAAACACAACTCAGCCCTTCCAGTGAAGTCTGTTTCACGTGCATCCCACATGCAAGATGCTGCACGAAATGGCCTTTGCACCTGCGATAGCCACACAGCAGTTTTCTGCACAAATGGGTTTTCCCTGAAATGCTAAGCCCCTGTCTCGAGACCAGAAAAAAATGAGTTGTGCAGATTGCATGGTCGTCACTGAGACCAGGCCGTTTTAGACCTGCAGTCTAAAATGGAACAGTCCATTATCTCACTGCAGGCTTAAGCATGAGGCTAAATAGAAACAGCCTAATGTGGTCCGAGCATCTTAGCATCTGTGACCTATAAGATCTCCTGTCATGGACTAAGACACCCTGAGCTGACTGCTTCCCCTCCATCTGACTCATTCACACCATATGAATGTAAAATTGGGGGGACGGACATATCTGTCAATGTGAGTTTCTCTCCATCTCCCATTTTTCCAATCTTAAATTCAGTTCTCCACACTCCTATTTTAGGCTGCAAAAATCCTTTTCTTTCTTTCTCTAAGTCCTCCTTGAAATTCTGCCCACATTTTCCTGCAAATATCTCCGATTTTTTTTGTATGCTGTTTTTCGTGAAACACAGATATCTGCAAGCAATCTTCCCTAATATAATGCATTCTGTATGTTCTTTTCACTAAAATATATATTTTTGCATGCCGTCCCCTACTATATGCATTCTCGTACACATGACTTAGTTGGAGAAAAAATCCAGAGAAGGACAAATAATAATGACAATTTTATTACTTATACCCACTCAAATTTTGAAGACGGCTGTGTTTTTGGTTCATGTATTGTTTCAGGGATTGTGAATTTCCTGGAGGGTAGACATGTTTTTAAACTGAATTTCTCCCCCATCCATAAGCAAAAAACACTGATTTTTGCAAACTGTACATTTCCAGGGTGCCTGAACTCACGGAAAGCAATCAGAATGAAATAACACGAAAACATTGGTATCATCTCTCCCATCTGGAAATGCATACCCAAGCCACTATGATTTGAGACATTTTTATTGTTGCTGCTGTTGTGATGATGTTCGGTGAAATGTAGGAACAAGCCTTTCTAAAACAAACATCAGCGGAGTTTAATGTGCGCACAATAGGTCTTTTCAACAGGATTTTTAAAGAAGGGCATAAGAAGGAAAAAGGAAAACACGCTCGTGCCAACAGAGAATTGTTGAAGTGCCCTTCATCAGCCAAGCAAGCACCAAAGCCTGTCACTCCAGGCTATCAAAATGAGTGTAAAAGCAAAGACAGAACACAAAAGTAAATCAGCCAGTGATTACACGACGGGGGGAAAAAAATGATGACCTTGTTATGAAAACCATTGAAGATAAAAATAGATTCTGTCGGGAAACGTAGTTATACCGTAGTGCCTTGGAAGACGAAAAAGTACCCATCAACCTGATAAATGTTAGCATTAAGCACAATAAAATAAACCATTGGCACTTGATTCTTTTTTTAAAAAGAAATACAATAAAATAACAATAACAAGCTTAATAACCGCTATCAAGGTTCAAATGCCAAAGAGGGAAGCTGCAGGTTCCGCAAGGCTAGAAAAGATGAGTTAGAATCACAGAATCGAAGAGTTGGAAGAGATCTCTAAGAGTCATCTAGTCCAACCCCCTGCAATGCAGTAATCTCAACTAGAACATCCATGACAGATGACCATCCAGCTTATGCTTAAAAACCTCCAAGGAAGGAGAGTCCACCACCGCTCGAGAGAGACCATGCCACTGTCGGACAGCTCTTACTGTCAGAAAGTTCTTCCTGATGTTTAGCTGAAATCTCCTTTCATGTCACTTGAAGCCATGGGTTGAAGTCCTGCTCTCCAGGGCAGGAGAAAACAAGCTTTCTCCATCTTCCATGTGACAGGCTTTTAGATATTTGAAGGTGGCTATCATATCCCATGGACTGCAATAAGATCAAACCTATCCATTCTGAAGGAAATCAGCCCTGAGTGCTCACTGGAAGGACAGATCGTGAAGCTGAGGCTCCAATACTTTGGTCACCTCATGAGAAGAGAAGACTCCCTGGAAAAGACCCTGATGTTGGGAAAGATGGAGGGCACAAGGAGAAGGGGATGACAGAGGACGAGATGGTTGGACAGGGTTCTCGAAGCTACCAGCATGAGTTTGACCAAACTGCGGGAGGCAGTGGAAGACAGGAGTGCCTGGCGTGCTCTGGTCCATGGGGTCACGAAGAGTCGGACACGACTAAACAACTAAACAACAACAATCATATTTCATGTCAGCCTCATCTTTCCAAGTGTAACATACCCAGCTCCTTCAACCATTTCTCATAAGGAACGTGCATGATGTTAGGATATCAGGAAGAGCCAGGAGCGGAGCTGAATGCAGTGGCCAAGCAGCTCAATGACCAATGGCTCCTCCTCTGACAGCCTCTTGGTGCCGCCACTGGAGGCAGGCTTCTTTGACCCTCCTCCCCCTCCACAGCTGGAGGGAAAGGAGCTGGTTGCTAGAGGCACGCCAGGGTGGAATCTACACACATATAAAAAAATGCTCTGAAAATGCTTTTTTTTTAAAAAAAAAACAACATTGAATTTTCCATAAGGCTCACCATCACCATCTAGTGTCACATTGCATATTGCACTTTAAACACACTTAAAACTCTAGCCCAATGGTTGCCATTAATTAGATTTTGAATTGATTTTAGAATGAATTGATTTTAGAATGCTGTGTTACTTTTATTGTTGTTATCCGCTCTGAGCCCGGCTTCTGCTGGGGAGGGTGGGATATAAATAAAAAATTAGTATTAGTATTAGTATTATTAGTATTATTAGTATTATTCGTATTCGTATTCATAGCTGTATAGCTGTCAGGCTTCGGAGGAATCCAATCCCTCGCACAGTAGCAGCCAAGAAGCAGAGAAACAATAACAGTCCTTACCATGCAATTTATTAACATTCGCAGAAAGAATAAGGAATGCAGTATTCCCTAAATAATGGCAGTTGCTCCAAGTAAAGTCCCACCCCCTCCGTCTCTACTATTTTACATCATCCCTCCACTGCCTAAGATGAGTTTTCTGCCTCTGAGATTTCTGTTCTATCACCCTCAACACCCACCTGGTTGTGGGAGAGGTGGGGTCAGGAATGCTTTCCAAAGACACTGAGTCTGTCAGCTGTCTCTCCCCTGGAGCGTCTTCTTCCTGCTGCTCTCACAATATTTCCCAGCTTCTCCCCTCTGCAGCCTCTGAACTATGCCCTTCTGCAAACCACTGTTCTAAATCTATACTCTCCTCCTGTTCTCGGGAAGGTTCAGGAGAATCCCCAGCACTCCTCCTCAGTCCAGCCTCTGGCAACAGCTGAGTCACAGATCTGAGCCTGTAGCTCGAGTTCCGCAGAATGAGACATGGAAATCCCAGCATGCAATGCCTCCAAAGCTATTGCACCTTCAGAGCAGCTGCTGAATGTCTACATATCTTACGTAGGAGTTCTTGTTATTACCGTATATATACCAAGAGAAAAGAGCACACCAAGAACTCAGGCCAATATAAGTTTCAATAGTGGGAGTGGTCCCTACTCACAAATCAATAGAAGAGTTTGGATTTGATATCCCACTTTATCACTGCCCTAAGGAGTCTCAAAGCGGTTAACATTCTCCTTTCCCTTCCTCCCCCACAACAAACACAGTGTGAGGTGAGTGATGCTGAGAGACTTCAGAGAAGTGTGACTGGCCCAAGGTCACCCAGCAGCTGCATGTGAAGGAGCGGGGAATCGAACCCGGTTCACCAGATTACGAGTCCACCACTCTTAACCACTACACCACACTGGCTCTCTAGTAGCATCACACTGGCTCTCTAATAGTCAATAGTAACAAAAACTAATCCATTCAAAAGTATGTATTCTGACAAGGATTGCAAACTCAAATAGAGATTACAAACTCAAACAGAGATTTCAAACTCATATGGATATCCAATTAAGGATCAGAAACCAGTAAGTTCATGTTAGTCCATAGTCAGATTCGACATGAAGGTCTTAGTTTCAATCATGGAGCAGAAGTCAGAAGTTCTTGGTCTGCTCTTTTCTCTTGGCACATGTCTCAGGATGCAAGAGAGGCCAGGACTTCTAGGCTCCCTTCTTGAGCATGGTCTTCCTGGGACCTGTAGTAGTCCTCACTGCCTCAAACCTACCTCCCCATTCCAGGCTCTGGAGGCAGGGAACTTGGTGCATGCATCCTGAGCTCATGAGAGAAGGCACTTCCTGTAGCTCACACTAAGTTTCTCCTCTGAGGAGGGAAGGAGAAGAGAGAGAGAAGGCGGGGAAAGAGCTCCAGAACCAAGAGGGAAAGAGGGCTGGACTGCACCAGGGAGCAGCTGATCCGGCTTCCTAGGGCTCTCCATGCTTCGTCTCTGTGCTTTGGGGCAATTGGGGGGCTTGGGCCCTACCCCCTAAATATAGGAGGGCCAAAAGGGCTTGGTCACCAGGAACCAGCACTTCTGGCCTCCCATCTTCCTCAAGCTTCTAGCTCTCTCTGACACACACCTCTCTGGCCCTTGTCACCAGCAGCCAAGGGAGGGAGGGGCCCCTCCTGTTTGTTTTCTAGCACAAAGCCACTTCCTTTGTTACCTTAATGACCCACTTAGGCCATTACCAAGAAGCTGGCCTGGCCATTCCAACAATTTAATCCTTTCTGGATCCAGGAACCAGGAGGGATTCGGGCCTACAGCCTAACCTCCACCACTCCCCAAACTCACAAGAGCACTTTACAGGGTCTGGCTGCGAGGACCTGACATTTTCAAAACCGATACGTCCAATAGAAAGATCAGCCATTGGGGAGGCACCGATGGCACCATTTCAGCCTTCCGTTAATGCTAATGCGGCTATTGCAGCTGTTCTGCCAATGATTAAATGAGCTGTTATTGAGCATTTACTCTGTTGAACTGGCCTTTTCTCCTCCTTATTCATCATTCATTAGGTCTACCCCTGTCCTAGCCCGCTTATTCAGCAACATCATTTGTATAAAAAGAGAGATGATGTGGCAGGGTGTATCTGGGAGAGGGTGTTTGTTTGTTTGTTCCTCATCCAAAGCTCGCGCACACACACACACACGCAACCGCCAATCCCTCGACAGAGCCTGATCTCGGAACAAATCGCTCTAAGGGATGGGTGAGAGGCTACCAAGTTTAAAAGGTAAAAAATAAGAATCAGCGGTTGCTAAGCCCTGCTGTAAACACAGCAGCTTAAGAGGATTTGCATACCATTTGTTAACCTTTGAGAGGAACAGCACACCAAACCCCAGCGCCAAAGACAACTGTATCCACATTCCGGTTCTCAAAACTGAAATCCAGAAGACACCACATGCATCACAGAATCCTGCCCTCCCCCGGTATATAAATACGTATATAGCGGAAGGAGAAATTCTACAGCCTCGTTCTCCTTTCCTATTCGCACTACCTAGAACACATTTCATGCTTTGCTGGTTTGCAGAGAAGGCGCAACGCAGGCAGGCGTAAAACCAGGAGGTTACGGTAAGTGTGCCAGACAGCTTTCGGAGTCGAGGCATTGTGACATTAGTTCAGGTAGCGCCCCTGAGTAAAAAATATAAAAAGATGGACCATTTGCCCCCTTCAGACGATACCTGAAACCTGCCATTGAGGTAGCTGCTTCCCTTTGGTTTCATGTGTGCCTCACCTACAACCCTGACACCTTTAGAGTGCAGTGAAGTCAGCAGCACTCATCCGTCAAGTGTGTCACAGTTGTGGAACATTTCTGGCTGGTGCTTCATGAACAAAACCCAAAGAGATAAGCAACAATATGTCTCAGTCAGGATGCATTCAGAGAGCAGTTTTATTCCGCTGACATTTCCTTAACCGCTAATTTCCGTATTATGTTTGAGTTTTTGCACGACATAAAAACCGCTTCCAGAAATGTAGCGAATATAGCACAAGTTTAGTGTTTATTTATGTGTTATTTGCCAATGGGTTTGGGGTTTGTTTTTCCTGGAAGCAAAGGGAAAATGGAATTAACTGCTATGTCAATTCAGCATCAGTCAGAGACAGTATCAAGAGACTACCTACAGTATCAGAGACTACCTACAGTATCAAGAGACTACCTACAGTATCAGAGACTACCTACAGTATCAAGAGACTACCTACAGTATCAGAGACTACCTACAGTATCAAGAGACTACCTACAGTATCAGAGACTACCTACAGTATCAAGAGACTACCTACAGTATCAGAGACTACCTACAATCAAAGCCAGGGCTCAGTTCTGAATGCATTCTGAGAAGGTGCAAGACTATGTATTCCAGCAGAGACTTTGAACAGCTAGCTATCTGGGAAATGTAGAGGTTCTAGGTTTGCTATTCTATGTTTGCTACATTATACTATTGGTCATACAATAGTATATACATGACACTGGTAAGGAAGTAGACCCAAAGGGTTTATGAATCTCCGGGGACTAGATCTGAGTGGCAGTAGTGCCACCGAGATGGCCCCCAAACCTGAGTCATTTCTACGACTGCATAACCCACAAGTGTCCCAGAAAAACCGGGACATCCTGTTTCTTATCTCAAGAGCGTGGCAGCCATTTTGGTTGCTGTGATCTCACACGATTTCACACCACAATTTCCTCACCCCAAAAAAGAACACTTTTGGGGAGCCCAGGATCTCATGCAGCACCCCAATATGCATGTTTTAGGGTGCCATGCCCAGAAAATGTGCTTTTGTTGGGGGTGGGGTGGAATCATGGTGCGCAATAGTACGAGATCACAGCAACCAAAAGGGTTGCCATGCTCTTGCTATGAAAATTGAGAAGATGGCGTCCCGGATTTTTGCTTCAAAGTTTTGGAGGTTGTTCCATTTGGCAGGGGACATTTCTCAGCCTGAGAGCCACATTCCCTTCTGGGCAACCTTTTCAGTACCATGTGCTAGTGGTGGGTGGGGCCAGAACCGAAAGTAGGTGGAGCAACAAGTGTAAATGTTTACCTTTCTAAAATAGGCCAGTTTCTACATACATTCACACACCCCTCTCTGTCCTCCATGTAAAAAAGTAAAAAGGTAAAGAACCTCTGGATTGTTAAGTCCAGTCCAGTCAAAGGTGACTATGAGGTTGTGGTGCTCATCTCACTTTCAGGCTGAGGGAGCCAGCGTTTGTCCACAGATAGCTTTCTGAGTCATGTGGCCAGCAGGACTAAACCACTTCTGGTGCAACAGAGCACCTTGATGGAAGCCAGAGCACATGGAAATGCCGTTTACCTTCCCGCCACAGCGGTACCTATTTATCTACTTGCACTGGTGTGCTTTCGAACTGCTAGGTTGGCAGGAGTTGGGACAGAGCAACGGGAGCTCACTCGGTCATAGGGATTCGAACCGTCGACCTTCCAATCAGCAAGCCCAGGGAGCTTTGTGGTTTAGACCACAGCACCATAGACAAGTTCAAGAATGTGTCCAAAAAAACAACAACCAAGGAGAGTGTACTGAGTGATGGGGATGGCCAGAGAAGAGTTCTGAGGACCAGAATGTGACACCAGGAGATCTTCATTTGGTCCCTGTGGCTGAGGTTCCCCACTCCTGCACTATTTGAAGGAGTCCTCAATTTGAAGAGCTATCTGGTTTAAATATCAAGGACCCTAAGAAGGATCTCCCCTACTTTGGTGAGATGCATTTTATTTCCACTTCCAGTACAGCAATAATTTCTAAATTTGCACCTATGCATATAAATTAGCTTCGGCCTTTCTTTTTGCAAATTGTACCATCTCTCTCCTTTGGAGGGGTATGTTTTCATTCTTTTTTTCAAAATGGGTGCAAGCATAGCTTCCTTGCACCCCATGCACTAGGCTTCATCTTGTCCAATGACTTTAAGATTTCAGATCTAAACATGCCATGAGAGAATCCTCTTTAAACGTCTGTGGCATAAAAATGCACACACCACCACCAACATCCTCCCCCCCCCACCCGAAGCCCCAGAAAGACAGCCAAGTGTCTCAGGAACTGACAGCCTCCATATCAACACTCTTAAGAAAATTGCAATGAGAACATAATTACTAGGCTAACTCAGACAACAAAAAGAAATTCTCAACTTCACTACAAAGTGTCTCAGTCTTTACTGTGTGTTCCAGACCCACCTTCCGTAGCTATTTTTGGCACAGTGCGTGTCACAACTGTAGGCATTTATTCCACTTGCTCTAATAAGCCATTCTAAATGCCTTATAAACTACACGTGTGAAAGCTTGGGGAGGGGCAGGATAACAGCATGGATTTATAAAATCATCATCAACCGTGTCCCACCCCTTCTGAATCCACAGCTTCTTAATGCCATTATGTAGGGTCCTGCCCTGTGTTGGGATCATAGAGATAGCTGGCAGGGCCTCTACAGCTGTAGCCCCAAAGTCTTACTGGAACAACCTTTCAGGAGATAGTTATGTACAGTGGTACCTTGGTTTACGAACTTAATCCCTTCCGGAAGTCCATTCTTAAACCAAAGCGTCCAAGGCGTGCTTTCTCATAGTAGCGAGAGACTCAATTTATAAATGGAACACACTCAACAGGAAGGGGAACATGTTCTGCTTCCAAGGCAAAGTTCACAAACCAAAACACCTAATTCCGGGTTTGCAGCGTTCTTAATCCAAGTTGTTCATAAATAAAGCTGTTGTTAAACCAAGGTACCACTGTATGTGCAACTCTCTTGGTGCTTAGATTTAGCAAAAGGTCTTTTTTCTTTCTTCTTCTGAATCCTAGAATCATAGTGTCATAGAATTGTAGAGCTGGATGATCCCAAGGGTCATAAATTCCGACCCCCTAAATGCAACTTCTAGATAGGTTTCGTTGGGACTCTGAATACTGTTGGGTGAATTTGTTGACTGCTGGCAAATCATCGCCTTGCTTAAAGGTAAAGGAACCCCTGACCATTAGGTCCAGTCGTGACCGACTCTGGGGTTGCGGCACTCATCTCGCTTTATTGGCCGAGGGAGCCGGTGTACAGCTTCCGCGTCATGTGGCCAGCATGACTAAGCCGCTTCTGGCGAACCAGAGCAGCGCACGGAAATGCCATTTCCCTTCCCGCCAGAGCGGTACCTATTTATCTACTTGCACTTTTGACGTGCTTTCAAACTGCTAGGTTGGCAGGAGCAGGGACCGAGCAACGGGAGTTCACCCCGTCGTGGGGATTCGAACCGCCGACGTTCTGATCGGCAAGTCCTAAGCTCTGTGGTTTAACCCACAGTGCCACCGCTTAGCCACCGCCTATTCTTCCTTCCCTGGCACAACAGAGCCTGTGGGCAAGAGCTGCTCAATAAGGACACAGATTGTCTCTAGATGGGCCACTGCCTGATCTTGGAGGCTCTTCTGGCCTTCATATGTTCTTCTAAAATTAATATCTGCAATGGTGGAATTCTATGGTTCCGGTGGAAGTGCCCATAGTCTGACCTGGGACAAGGCAGCTTTCCTAGCTTGGACTACTGCAATGCGCTCTATGTGGGGCTACCTTTGAAGGTGACCAGGAAACTACAACTAATCCAGAATGCGGCAGCTAGACTGGTGACTGGGAGGCTTTGGTTAAGAGGGGCATCCAGCAGAATATCCAGCAAAGAGGGATGAGGAAGCAATTTCTGCCAAGAAGACAGAGCAACAGGAATCTGAAATGGGATCATCTCACTCCCTGCCTGACCTGGTGTATTTCTGGCATGGGCCTTCGCAGCTGATGCCCAGATTGCAATGCAGCGCTTAGGCCGTTCACTACTAAATTCAACATTCCAGATCATATTACAAGTAGACTGAACAAGCAGAGAGAAACTAGGCAGTTTTTGCCTTATTTGAACATTTATAGAATGTGATATTTTACTATTAAATCAAGGGACAGCAGAATTGCCGCAGGTGAAGGAAGGAGGAATGATGTACACGACTGGTGACTGGGAGCAGCCACCGGGGCCATACAACACTGGTTCTAAAAGACCTACACTGGCTCCCAGTGGGTTTCCGAGCACAATTCAAAGTGTTGGTGCTGACCTATTTAAAGCCCTAAACGGCCTTGGCCCAGTATACCTGAAGGAGCGTCTCCACCCCCATCGTTCAGCCTGGACACTGAGGTCCAGCGCCAAGGGCCTTCTGGCTGTTCCCTCCCAATGAGAAGTGAGGTTACAGGGAACCAGGCAGAGGGCCTTCTCAGTAGTGGCGCCCACCCTGTGGAACGCCCTCCCATCAGATGTCAAGGAAATAAACAACTACCTGACTTTTAGAAGACATCTGAAGGCAGTCCTGTTTAGGGAAGTTTTTAATGTATGATGTTTTATTGTATTTTTAATATTTTGTTGGGAACTGCCAAGAGTAACTGGAGAAACCCAGTCAGATGAGTGTGGTATAAATAATAAATTACTACTACTACTACTACTACTACTACTACTACTACTACTATTCCTAAAATGGATTGTGGGGGTCCATCCCAGCTCAGAGGCAAAGCAGAAGTTGAAGGGTTGTACCTTCAAGAGCATGTGTTCTGCATGCAGAAGGCACCAAGTTCATTTGCTGGCTTTTCCAGCTGTGGCTGGGAAAACCCCTTCTCAGAAATCAGCCAAGTAGACCAGTGTTCTCCAACGTTGGCTCCTCAGATGTTGTTGGGACTGCAACTCCCATCATCCCAGCCAGTTGAGGCAACAGTCACAGATGATGGGAGTTGTAGTCCAGCTGGGCCTGGGGACCCAATGGTTGCAGGGCACTGGGATAGACAGTACTGAGTCAGGCGGGCCAATAGTCTGATTTGGCATAAGGCAAGAGAACAGGGAGACTTCATGGAACAAAAAAGGAGGGATGCAGGAGAAGAAAATCCATTCCATCTCTGCTTTCTGTCACAACCAAGCCAGCAGAGCCCGTGACTCACTGCAGTATGTATTGCGACCTGCCAGGTGTTTGACAACCCCGCTATCTTTGCAGAACCCTGCAAGAAGGAAAAAAGCAGGTTTATCAATCCTATTTGCAAGAGACTGCCCTTCAAGAAGGTGCTGTACCCTTCATTCAGCTTGGTGGTTCAGGATCTGTCCTGGTCTGCAAAATATTCCTTTGAAGTTGGGCTTCCTCCTTTGCTTCCTCTTCTCTCTTTCACAGGTGGAGGTGAAGGTGGGGGGGGTAGCCTTCCAGTTCTGATCCAAGGCACACGAAATCTGTGCATAAAGACCATCTACTGTACCGGAATTAAGATTGCCGGAAGAAATATCAACAACCTCAGATATGCAGATGACCCAACCTTAATGGCAGAAAGTGAGGAGGAATTAAAGAACCTTTTATTGAGGGTGAAAGAGGAGAGCGCAAAATATGGTCTGAAGCTCAACATCAAAAAAACGAAGATCATGGCCACTGGGCCCATCACCTCCTGGCAAATAGAAGGGGAAGAAATGGAGGCAGTGAGAGATTTTACTTTCTGGGGCTCCATGATCACGGCATATGGTGACAGCAGCCACGAAATTAAAAGACGCCTGCTTCTTGGGAGAAAAGCAATGACAAGCGTAGAGAGCATCTTAAAAAGTAGAGACATCACCTTGCCAACAAAGGTCCGTATAGTAAAAGCTATGGTTTTCCCAGTAGTGATGTATGGAAGTGAGAGCTGGACCATAAAGAAGGCTGATCGGTGAAGAATTGATGCTTTTGAATTATGGTGCTGGAGGAGACTCTTGAAAGTCCCATGGACTGCAAGAAGATCAAACCTCTCCATTCTGAAGGAAATCAGCCCTGAGTGCTCACTGGAAGGACAGATCCTGAAGCTGAGGCTCCAATACTTTGGCCACCTCATGAGAAGAGAAGACTCCCTGGAAAAGACCCTGATGTTGGGAAAGATCGAGGGCACAAGGAGAAGGGGACGACAGAGGACGAGATGGTTGGACAGTGTTCTCGAAGCTACCAGCATGAGTCTGACCAAACTGCGGGAGGCAGTGGAAGACAGGAGTGCCTGGCGTGCTCTGGTCCATGGGGTTATGAAGAGTCGGACATGACTAAATGACTAAACAACAACAACAACTGTACCTGCATTTATTATTATTATTATTTGCTTAGGGTAATCAGTTTTGCTTTTATTTGCTGCAAGGTGACGGCAAACATGAGTGTCATGCTAAGGCAGCTTATGACAAGGCAGGAGAAAGGTCAACAAGCGAATCTGTCCTTAATGGCTGTACCCCTCAGCTGTGACCCTCTTAGGTGTATCTGGATTGCATACCCCCCAACATTTCTCCAGTGAAAATAGGGACATCCTATTCCATCATCCTCATCATAATTTTATGATGTGATGTGGTTGCCCCAGCAACTCTGGGCTGCTTCCAACATATATAAACACTTTTTTAAAAAAAAAAAAACCTTCCCCATACAGGGCTGCCTTCAGATATCTTCTAAAGGCTACATAGTTACTTATCTCCTTGGGTCAATGGTCGCATAACTCCATACCCTCTGACATTTCTCCAAAGAAAATAATAATAAATTCTTATTTATACCCCGCCCTTCCTGGTTCAGAAAACTGGGCTAACAACAAATTTAAAACACTCAATTGATGCAACAAAAACAGCATAAAATACCGTATAAAATGTGAATAACAATAAATTCAGAATTCAAAAATCAATTTAGGGGGGAAATCCATCCAATAAACATTAGATGATCACCAGGGCTAGCTGGCTAAATTTGGGCTAGCGAGGAGACCAGGGGAGAATTAGCTGTGGGATCCCAGAGCGGATAGTCTTCACAAAAAGGGGAGGGGGGAAGGAAGGGGAATAAAAGATCAGGCTAAGTTCAAATTGAAAGCCAGGCGGAATAGTTCTGTCTTACAGGCCCTGTGGAAGGAAGTTAAATCCTGCAGGGCCCTGGTCTCATGGGACAGAGCATTCCACCAGGTCGGAGCCATCACTGAGAAGGCCCTCACCCTGGTGGAGGGACACTTAAGGGAAAGCGGGACATTGCAGGACCAAATCCAGGGGGCTAGCCTGTTTTTATGCCCCAGGTGAAGCCTGCAGAGGGAAACCACTGAATCTCCCAGTCTGTGTGTGTTTGTGTACATAAATACACATGGGGTGGTGCCCAACTGGGTCTTTGACCCAGCTGAAATAAAGCCTAGTTTTGTCCCTGCTCCAGGCTTGCCCCTTCTGCTACAGAAATGTTCAGCATGAGCCAAAATCGATGTGGCGTTGAATGTGTTTTTGAACATTCACAGTTCTTTCTGTTTGTTTTTATGATGCCCACACAGGATCAGGGTCATAGCAAGGAGAGAGGAATCAGCCCTTTCCCATCCTGTCAGGATCCTGACACACACAAACGCCCTCCCCAGAACGCTACTGTTCGGCCCGTGGAGGGAAGTTCTCTTCAGCACCACATTTAGGCTGGCCCCCTCTTTTTCCACCCTGCATGTGTGCCTCAGATGTCTGTTCCTGGCTATTAGAAAATGGCATGTCAACAACCTCAGCTTGCTAGTATTTATATAACTGTGCTGTAGATGTAGGGCTTATAAGTAAGCCTTGCACAAAAAAATAAAAAACTGATTTTTAAAATCTTATTTTAAGGCATTGTGCTTTTTTAAAAAGTCCCTTTTGATCACAAGCTTTCTGCCTTTCTCCTTCCCACACGATCTGATTGCAACAAAACTTTCCATGGCTCTCCCTTTCATTTCCTCTGTTTTTCTTCCATCTGAATCACAGCTTTCTGCTGGAACCTGGGAATTATTTGATGCTCTCTAAATGACTAGCAGAAGGAAGGTGCAGGAGACGGGGCGGCGGGGGGGTGGGGAGAGAGGACAGGAAGTATATAAAAAAAATATTTTGTAGTGCCGTACAAGAACGGCTTTGAGATGACAGAAAGCACTGTGCTATGTAGCTTAGCATGTGGAATCTTCACCTTGTTTTGCGAAAGATCTGGACCTGAATTGAAGGCTTCTCTAATGATGTTTGAGCAGCAAACCGATTTTTTTCCATGACAATTATTTTAAAAAATATTTCCTAGAGGGCTTCTCAAGGAAGCCATTCTAAGTTCGCCAGTCCCATTCCTCCAGCTCTAGACCCAGGTACTTGATAAGAATTAAATTGTAAACATAGACTTCGCTGATCCCAGATGGAGGGTCCTGAAATTGTTTTTTTGCCATGTCATAGAATCACAGAATTGTAAAGGGGCCATGAGGATCATGTTGTCCAGCCCCCTGCAATGCAGGAGGTTAAGCATGTTTTATTAAACTCACAAGATATCCAACACATACTGCGCAACTGTCCCGTTTTAAGCAGGACATCCTGGATTGATCCCAGTCTCAGACGTCCCATTTTGGCTCCCGTGCTCTGCTTTTAGTTTATTGGTGATTTTGGTGGGCATGTGAAAAAACAAAATCATTTTGGGAAATGATTTACAACAAAGTGAAAAAGATGTTTAAATATACCTTTCCCAAAAAGTCGGAAGCCTTTTTTGCTGGGCTTGATGGGAGAGGAAATTGAAAAAGCGGGTCAAAGGTTATTTATGTATGCAATGACCGCTGTGAGAATCTTGTTTGCCCAACAATGGAAAGTACAGGAGTTACCAGTAACGGAGGAGTGGCAGACGAAGATGTTGGAATATGTGGAACTAGCAAAACTGACCTGCAGGATCCGAAACCTGGATGAAGCAAAATTCCAAAGAGATTGGAGTAAATTTATGGATTATATAAATAGTAACTGTAGGAATCTGAAGACACTAGCAGGACTGAAATAAATCTTACGACATGGACTGGGAAAATAAAAAGAGGCTGCGGGAAGTAGATTGAAAAAGGAAAACCGGTTGGAGGGGGGAAGCCATTGCTCGGCGGAGTGGTGGATAAGGAAATGAGTGGATGATTGATGAAATTTATTGTATTTGTTTGTTTAAACAAGAAAATTAATAAGAAAAGAAAAGAAAAGAAAAGAAAAGAAAAGAAAAGAAAAGAAAAGAAAAGAAAAGAAAAGAAAAGAAAAGAAAAGAAAAGAAAAGAAAAGAAAAGAAAAAGAGAGAGTATTAGCTTTTTGCTGATTTTATTTTTTGGAATGATGTAAATAGTTTTGTTTAACTGTTTTTCCTGATAGTGTTCTAGTTTTATTCTATTTCTAAGCTTCTTGGAGGGTTGTTGTTGTTTGGTGCTTGTTTGTTTTACAACCAAGAGGTATATCAATTTTCTGAAACAAGCAATCAAACCCCCATTGGCCCTGCTGCCTGGACCTGATAGAAGTTGGAATCCAATAGTTTCTGAAGGGCCACCGCTCTCCCACTACTATGATACCTAAAGAAAAAGGAGATAAATGAGTGATCGGATCTGGGACCTTCTGCCTGCAGAGCATATGCATTGCAGCTGAGCTATGATACCTACATACCATTAGAACGAACAGCAGCCTTTCCTTTATTTGAGCGAGACTGAAAGGGGTGCACTCAGGAGGAGACCATTGAAGGGAGCGGCCAAACCTGCTCCCTGCTCCTAGTGACACACACACCCCGGACAAGCCATTAAGATGTGAGAGAAGCCTGCTTCCTGTCTGCTCAGCCCCATCCTAGGTTCTCTTCCTTGGTCAACACTGCAGCGTGACAGATTTTCACAGGTACAGAGATGGACCGACGGGAAAATCTGCAGAAGCCAGAAATAGTAACTGATCATTAAAGTATTTTATTTATGTCAGCAAATGAAACAAATGTACAGTGTGTGCACATGCTTCCCCCCCCCCCCCTAATTAAGGACTCAGTCCAGTGTGGGAAAAGCCAGTTACCTAGATAACTGTCAGACAGGTTTAATTTTAGCTCTGTTAGTCCATTTATTGTAACTAGAATAGAATATCTAACATAATGTACTCTATATCTGACTCTATAAACACACACACATAACTGTTGCCTCTGTTCACGTTGCTTGCCAACCTTGCAACCTCCCCATCTCCTCACAGCTCCTTCATGCTCCATCCCCATATCGTCACAATTCCTTCAAGGCCTTCCCCCAATACCCACACAACTCCCCTGCTTCCTTCCTTCCATCCCTCCTTTACTTTAACCTCTGCTGTAGATTAAAACCACCATTTAAAAACCTCCTTTCTCTTCTGCTCCCTTCCCTTGACCTAACTTCATGCATATCTGAGTCTGTGGTGCGGGACTACCATTCCTCCAATGGGAGAATTGCATGTTGACAGCCTTGTGTTTTTATGTATATAGGAAGATACACCAAGTCACATCAGCTGAGCTCACAAGAATCTTTTCTTGGCACAGAATGTGGATTGCTCGGTGCAGAATTTTATGTATGTCTGGTACTACCACTAGACCAAATAGCAGTAGTTGTACTACTACTCATAGTGATGGTGGTAGTAACTACTACTCTCACAATCATCTTGCGCAACAGTATTCTGAATTTAATTGCAAGACTCTTTCCTTTAAAGGGAAAGTAATGATGGGAAACATGGAGCAAAACCCTATTAAGATAACAAAGACACACTTGATTATTTATCATCTGAGTTATCATTGAGGTCAATAGTGAATAGTACTGTTTGGTCAAAATAAATATGGTTCGACTGCAGAGGCTGTATTTTGCAAAACCCAGAAGTATTGTTGGGGGGGATTGGGGAGAGAGAAAAGCATGTCTTCATTTTCCCTGCTTCCTGCAATGTGGAATGGCTTCTCAAAAAAACAAGGGGTCAATGAGATGTGGGAAATGAGGTGTCAAAAGGGTTGACTCTTCCATTGGATTTTGTTTTAATTTTACGCAATCAATTTTTATCGGTCTCGAGCTTTGGGAAAGCTTGCTTTTCGAAAGCCAGAACACATACTCACAGAGAGGCAGGTTTGACCTGATATTGCCCTCCTAAGCAATAAAGCCAAGGAACAGTTTATTTGACGTACACACGCACACACAGACACACACTATCGGGGTCTTCCCCCCACCTCTCCGCCACCTTTGCCGTTTGTCAGCTTCAATCGATCAGTTCTTAGCTAACCTTTCCAAGCTTTTTTTATCATCGAGATAGGAAAGGGCATTTAATGTGTAAATAACTGGCCATGTGCCATTTTCTGTCAGTTTGGAATCATACAATCTTTGGACCAAATCCTTCAAAAATGTCAGCTTCACTGATGGCTTATTTCTGGGGACGGCTCTCTGTGTTAGGCACTCGTGTGACCCCCATTTCTGGGAGAAACTCGCCCAGTTCAACTCATTTTATTTATATATTTATTTTAGAGGCAAACAGCTTGAACGGACTAACAGAGCTTTGACAGTCACAGCACAGATTCTACACAGGGACTTCAATTCTGGAAGTTGGTACGTTCTACCTTAAAAGAACTATCGTGTTTTGTTTTGTTTTGAACTGAAAACTCTATCCCTTGTGTTCTAGATCTCATGAGGAAAATTCAATTAATTTCCCTGGTTTCAAGAGGGAAAAACAATTTGTGAGTGATGAATTTGGGATGGGGGGGAATGTTTTAAATGGCCCAGAATGTGAGCTTATGATAACCACTCTAAGATTCCTTTGACTTAGAAAGGGCACATGGCACAGTCCCTCACATTAACCCCAGGAAGTTGAAAGGGCTGCATGTTTTGATGCCTCTCTGGGCTAAAATCATGCTGCTTATGGAAAGCTATCATGTAAGGTAGAATGCAGGGGGTTTGACTAGATGAATGGTAGGATCCGCCTTTAGAAAAATTGACATTCATGAGTATTAGGATCAGGGTGCTTTTGGATACGGCACACTCACTCTGGAGCCAATTTCCTCTGAATAACAGCAGGATAACTTTCAGGTGGAGACTTGAATTTTTCCCTCTTGCTATGTCTTTACAAGGGGTAAGGAGGCAGGGACAATTCCTCCTACTATGTTGCTATCTGGTTCTATGGTTTTTGAAATCTTACCCTTTATCAATTCATTATTTTTTTGTCACTTGACTATAATTTGTTACAATAGTCTTTTTGCAGGCCATTGGGATGGCACCATTGGCATAAAGGTGTTGGGGAAAGCTATGAAAACGAATGGGTGAATTGGTCTCATCATGTCAATATATCTTGGCCCATGCATGGCAGCTTTTGGAATGGGTGTATTTTCAAATAGATGATCCCACAGCATATGTGTAGATTAGGAGTAGGGGAAATTCAGCACGCTGGTGTAATGACAATTAAGGGTTAAATTGCACCTATTTGCCACACTCCAACTCCACCACTAGAAGAAGACTTGGCATGGCTTGCCCCTAGGAAGGAGTTGGCAATTGATCATATAGAGTGGGGAGCCAATTCAGTTGGCTTTGCAAACAGGCTCCTCTCTCTTCACACAGCAACACCCTTCTTCCCTGTGCAATGGGGGCTTTGCTGGTTGACTTTTTAGGGCCTGAAGGGGGATTTTGATGGGAAACACTCTTTGGTTGCAAGGAGGTTTACAAGGCAACATCAACAGTTTGACTTCACTCCATGGTCTCTCGAGACAAACAAGATACCAACAACCTAAAAAAATAAAAATAAAACCTCTTTGGCCCTGGGACTCTCCTTTTTTATCTTGTCCACACTTTGGGGAACTCATGTTTTTAATTGGTTCAATTGGCTTTTAGTCTGAACAGGAAAGAGAACTTTGAGATCTCATAAGAGAACTATTTGAGGTGTTGATGGGTTAAGGGCACTCTCAGGTCACACCAGAGTGAACACTGAGCTGGCAGGACCACAGTGTGCCTATCGGGTTCACATAGCAAGGAAGAAAAAATCCTTTCAATCCTTTGCCACAGAATGAGCCTGTAAACTTTCCCAGAAGTGAGGAGCAGTTGATCCCTCCAGCCTTAGGGAACTTCCCCGCCTGGACTATATGTTGATTCAGCTGATTAGGTTTAATTATATTTATTTCCTGTTTGCATCTCCTCTATGTTGTCACATTTTGCAAACAAAAACAAACAAAAAATACCATAACCTTTCTCCTCTCAAATAAGGGGTTCCTGAGTCTTCTTTATGGGCACGCTGGCAAGGAGATGAACCTCTCGCACGCTCCATAGTCCCTACCCCGTAAGTCATATTTCTGGTGTTCTCACCTCTGAATGTCCCAGCACTAAAAAAGGTGGAACACCTGCATGTTCCTTTTTGACCCATTTCCCTGTGTGCTTTTTCGGATTGCAAGCCAGGGAGCTGCAATAATGATAACCATGTCAGAAATGGCCTGTTAATCTGCAGGGGGAGCCCACTTCTTAACTATCTAGCAGGCTTCCTCAGCATCCTGCAGGCAACATAAAGGAGAATTTGAAGTTACTGAGGTGGTTCTTATTTGATGCAGATGCAACCGCACTCCCGTTTGTTTCGGATGGGATTAGGGAGTGGTGGTGCTCGAATTATTATAGCCATCATCCCGCTCAACTGTTGCCCGGGGGAAGGCATTCAGAGGCGAACAATGGGGGTGGGGAGGATACACATTGCTAATTTAGGCACCGCTGCCTAATCTTGTGTGGCATAAGCCGTTAGACACCTTCGCCCGCGAAACTGTGCTATTGTTAGCGCTCATCTGTATTTTAGGAACAGTGACATTTTGTGAGACCATAGGGGGAGGCATTCGCAACAGAACGCTTGTGAAATGCAATTATTTAGACTTAAAAGCTTGGTTACTGCAGCAAATTGTTAACTTGGGGCTGATCCCTGAAAGATGCCTGCGGCTGGGGGATTGCGTATATTTTCGTGCATTAAAGGCGTTTTGAATTCTTCTACTAGAAAACCTCTAATTTCTGCGCTCGCTGCCGTAGTGTGGGAGCTGTGAGTGGGGGCCGCTCCAGGAATTTGAGGGTAGGAGTTTGGGCAATAGGTTTCTAAGGGGGCATTGCTGTTAGGGCTGCCCATTTGCTTGACCTCTGAACCTGGTCCACACCACAAAGGAAACTGCTTTATAGTGAGTCAAACCCATATTTTACCTTTACACTGGCTAGCTATGGCTCTACAGGGTTTCCGGCTGGATTCTCTCTCAATCCTATGTAGAGATGCCAGGAATTGAATTTGGGACCTTCAGCATGTTCTGGCACTGAGCTGCAGCCCTTCCCACCACTGCCCAGAGAGACAGAGTAGGGCAAAGAGAAGCTTCTCCTTACTTGCACACGAATGCTTGGAGAGGGCAGAAGAACAGACAGTAATGTCTAGGAGGTAAAGTAGGAGTGCCAAGGCTTCTGCGGATTGGTAGCAAGCCCCCACTAGGCTGTGGGCCTTAGCAGATGCCTAACCATTTTGTCTCCCAATGACAGAGGGACATGGCTCAGTGGTTACGCTTCTGCTCTGGATGCAAAAGGTTCTAGGTTCAATCCCTGGCATCTTCAGGTAGGGCTGGGAAATAGGCCCAGTTTAGAACCCTACAAGTCACTATATGGACCAATTCAGTATAAAGCAGCTTCCTGTGTTCTTTCAGAATTAGACCATTAAAGACCCTGGTTCAAATCTAGCCATAGCCGTTGCAGTGGCAATGGGCAAGACACACACACACACACACAAATACACACACACACTGCTTTAGTACATACCCTTTGCGAGATGATGATGATGGTGATGATGATGATGATGATGATGATGATAATAATAATAATAAATTATTTATACCCCACCCATCTGGGCAGCTCCCAACCAAATGTTAAAAACACAATACAGCATTGAACATTAAAAACGCCCCTAAACAGGGCTGCCTAAGATAGTTGTTTATTTCCTTGACATCTGCTGGGAGGGCGTTCCACAGGGCGGGTGCCACCACCAAGAAGGCCCTCTGCATGGTTCCCAGTAACTTCACTTCTTGAAGTGAGGGAACCGCCAGAAGGCCCTCAGCACTGGACCTCAGTGTCCGGGCTGAATGATGGGGGTGGAAATGCTCCTATATGAGGATAATAATACTGAGAAACTTACAGGGATTCATAAAATCACAGAATCCTGGATTTGGAAGGGGCCACAAGGGTCATCTAGTCCAACCCCCTGCAATGCAGGAATCTTTTTGCCCAACGTGGGGTTTGAACCCACAACCTTGGGGTTATGCTGTACCGACTGAGCTATCAACGTTCCAAGGATCATGGGGATATTGCAGATAAATGGCTTTTGACACTTAAAGCGGACCACACAAATGATACAAATCAGGCACATTTGCATAAACTTATGTTTTCCTACATTTTCTAAAATGTATGGGAGAGAAAGATAGGTTCGCTGAGCAAGGAGGAGAAGCAAAAGCTGAGTAGGGGGGAGGTGCCTTGGCCTTCCAAATGGAGCTTTTCAAGATATTGTTCATGAGGAGGGTTGATATTGGTCATCACGTTTAAATTCTGACGGCCGGCCCCATTATTACTGTGCGGAAAGGCAAACCTTTGTGCCTGTGGATGGCATCCCTGAAAATAAAATGGAAGCTTCAAATCGAAAGGCAAACTACAGAGATTCTGAGAACTACTAGAAAAGAAGGAAGCAGGATTAGTGCAATAAAGGGGAGGGGGAAACAGAAGCTCTTTGGAATCCCAGAGATTCCTATTGTCTGATGTCCAAACAACTCACTTATCAATCACATCTCTGACTTCATTCATTGGCTAAAAACACTGGCAGTAGGAGCAGCCAGACGGGCTCATTTCACAGATATCACTTGGAAGAGTACCTGCACATTTTGTTCCATAACTTTCTTCCTGGCTGCAATGTGTAGGTGTGCTGGCTCAGGGTATAAGGCCCCAGAGGTGCCAACGAATGCCTTCGATGGTGTCATGGAGCCCACTTTGACCACCCATATACCCTCTAGAACAGTGTTCCCCAACCTTGGGCCTCCAGCTGTTTTTGGACTACAACTCCCATCATCCCTCGCTAGCAAGACCAGTGGTCAAGGATGATGGGAATTGTAGTCCAAAAACAGCTGGAGGCCCAAGGTTGGGGAACACTGCTCTAGAAGACCAGTGTGGTGTAGTGGTTAAGAGCGATAGACTCGTAATCTGGGGAACCGGGTTCGCCTCTCCACTCCTCCATATGCAGCTGCTGGGTGACCTTGGGCCAGTCACACTTATTTGAAGTCTCTCAGCCCCACTCACCTCACAGAGTGTTTGTTGTGGGGGAGGAAGGGAAAGGAGAATGTTAGCCGCTTTGAGACTCCTTCAGGTAGTGATAAAGTGGGATATCAAATCCAAACTCTTCTTCTTCTTCTACATGCTCCTGACTAAATCATAGCTGGTGAGTTGCAATCGTAGAGAATTACAGCAGCAATAAATTATGGCAGCAGAAAGATATGGTTTGGGGTGCCCAACCAAGTGTGGATTATTGAGGCAGGGGGAGGGGCATTCATATCTGCCTCAGGCACAAAAACTGCCCTTGATGTTGCCATGGGAATATATTGATAGCATAGCCCTGCATAACCCAGAGACAGTGTGGTGTGGCAGTTGGACTAGAGTCAGGAAGATGGAATCCAAACCCCCATTCAGCCCTAAGACTCACTGGGTGGCAAAGTCAGCCCCCATCTCTCAGCCTAACATGCTTCATAGGGTAGATGTGTGGGTGAAATTGGAGGGGGAACCTGTGGCCCTCCAGATATTGTAGACTCCAACTCCCATCAGCCCCAGCCAGTGTGGTCAATGGTCAGGGATCTGAATTGGCTACCCCGGTCTATATTGTAAATTGCTTTGAGGTGCCTTTCTATTAGTATTATGCACCCCAGAGGACAGGATCACACTTCAAAACAACCTTGACAGATTAGAGAACTGGGCCAAAACAAGCAAGATGAACTTTAACAGGGAGAAATGTAAAGTATTGCACTTGGGCAAAAAAAATGAGAGGCACAAATACAAGATGGGTGACACCTGGCTTGAGAGCAGTACATGTGAAAAGGATCTAGGAGTCTTGGTTGACCACAAACTTGACATGAGCCAACAGTGTGATGCGGCAGCTAAAAAAGCCAATGCAATTCTGGGCTGCATCAATAGGAGTATAGCATCTAGATCAAGGGAAGTAATAGTGCCACTGTATTCTGCTCTGGTCAGACCTCACCTGGAGTACTGTGTCCAGTTCTGGGCACCACAGTTCAAGAGGGACACTGACAAACTGGAACGTGTCCAGAGGAGGGCAACCAAAATGGTCAAAGGCCTGGAAACGATGCCTTATGAGGAACGGCTAAGGGAGCTGGGCATGTTTAGCCTGGAGAAGAGGAGGTTAAGGGGTGATATGATAGCCATGTTCAAATATATAAAAGGATGTCATATAGAGGAGGGAGAAAGGTTGTTTTCTGCTGCTCCAGAGAAGCGGACACGGAGCAATGGATCCAAACTACAAGAAAGAAGATTCCACCTAAACATTAGGAAGAACTTCCTGACAGTAAGAGCTGTTCGACAGTGGAATTTGCTGCCAAAGAGTGTGGTGGAGTCTCCTTCTTTGGAGGTCTTTAAGCAGAGGCTTGACAACCATATGTCAGGAGTGCTCTGATGGTGTTTCCTGCTTGGCAGGGGGTTGGACTCAATGGCCCTTGTGGTCTATTCCAACTCTATGATTCTATGATTCTAAGTGAGATGCAAATCTAATAAATAAAATCAAGGCAAAGTACTCACGCCTTCAACACACATCCATCACTGCTACCCCAAGTAGTCAGATCTCTGACCCGCCATGAGCACTAGAATCTTACTTTATTTTAAGAGGAAACCATCAGTGGTAGACCATCTTCTACCATCAGTGGTAGACCATTTTCTACCATCAGTGGTAGACCATCATCTCTAGGTAGGGCTAGGAGAGAGCCCTGCCAGAAACCTTGCAGAGCCACAGCCAGTCATTGTGGACCATGCTGAACTTGATGGACCAAGCATAAGGCAGCTTCTGATATTTTATGTCCATTGGAACAAAACTTTTGTAGGAAAGTCTCTTGACAGATTATTTCTCTGGTGGTGTTTCTGGCAATGACTTTGGACTTAGTTGGCTGGTGGGTTGCCTGTTCTCATCCCTGGTGTTTTGAAAATGGAAAGAGCTGAAGGACAGAACTTAATAATAATAATGATATCAAAAATCCCTCTGCTCCTTGGGTCATTTACAGAGCTGAGGAGCCTCCCTATTTGTTTGAGAGCTGAGATCCAGCGTGGCTAATCCATGTCCTCGGGAAACTCTATTAAGAGAAGGTGGATGTTACCTCCCCATTGTGACAGATTTTTAATCTTGGAGGCCATGTGGTGCTGGAGGCCAGCTTGGGTGGTATCTGGACCCCTTGTCCTCCAAACAGCCTGAATTGCATTTTGCTAAAGCCGCATGGAGCAAGAATTCCAGCCAGGAGAGGGGAGCAAAGGAGAGAAATTGGAAATTGCATGCACTAGTTTGTGCCTGTGTAGCTCGGCTGACCTAAGCATCAGAGAAACCAAACCAGGGGGGGGGGAACGTGAGAAGGAAACAGCTGCAGTAGAAAATGCGTGAAAAGTAACACGCCGCATCAAACACCAGTTTGGCATTTCATTTCTTTTCTTGCAAATGGAAGAGATATAAAGATCCATTTAATAAGAATTAAAATAATGAGCAATTTTTGCTGTGGTGTGATGTCTTGGGTCCCTCTTTTTATTCTTCCTTCCAGCTAATTCTCTCGATGTGTGACCCTAATCCCCAGCATTTTGGGTCTAAAAACCCCACTTAAGACAATAGGACTCAACTTCCAACTATTGCTGTTGTGTGGTGAGAATGGCAGCAATCAGGGATGGGATTCAAACTCAAGGAGAATGTATAGTCCACCTAGGGGTGATATGATGCTCCTATATCATAGCTAGCATCCAGGCCAAGAGGAGAGCTGAAACAAGCATACAACAAAATGTGTGAGCTGTTCTGGAGCCCGCTGCATTGGAGGATGTTATGTGAGCAGTGTTAGATAATATAAGCTAGGTGCCAAATGCCACCTTAAATCTAGGTTGCAGTCGCCACAACAGAATGTCTGTTCACCAGGGAGCTTAGCAAGATGACACTCAGGAAAGGTTGCCATACACACGGAATTTCCCAGACAAAAATGTCTGGACGTATGGCAACCCATGTTGGCAGTGTCGTTTTTGCTGATTTCCCTTAATAATAGCTCAACAACAGTTATTATTTTTGATGTGATTTTCCTAATAAAGCTCAACAACTTTGCCCAAAAAACCTGAACTGTTGTCTCTGGATTTTCACCTATTGAAATATGGCAGCCCTACCCTCGGGGTCCCTTCCAATGCTACAGTTCTATGAGCTTAACTACATTGCTTGACAGTAGCTTGCTCTTACAACAATTCACTTGTGCCACTATGCAAGAAGGAGAAACATGCACAGTGGAAATTAACTATGAAATAAGGCAGAGGTTTTTAAAATGTGGTCACCAACCTAATGCCCAGAAATCTCCATGTATTATTTTTATTTATTATATTTATTTTATAATAATAAAAAGATAAAATATAGGTCGCAATTGGACCTACGCCAGCGACAAAACGCTCCTGGCGCCTGGCTAATTTCTAACACTGGATGTAAAATAGATAGATAGACAACTATGACTGAAAGGATTTTTTAAAGAATTGAACTGAGAGCATTTTTTCTAAACTTTTGTGTTGTTTCCTACAACAAGGAAATAATGAGACCCCAAGATGATAATGACTAGGCTGTTCCCCACCCCCACTTTAAAGTAACTAGGTCGGTCAGGCCTGGCCAGGCACACCCCGAATTTCATCCTAAGTGGTTCTGGGGTTGGAGGAGAAGGGAAAGAAGGAGAGCAGCAGAGAAGTCGTGCAAGCGTTATTGAAATGGATGAGATATATTCAAGGTTGCTCTTTTAGAAGTCCCTCTGAAATGAATAGGGTTTCGGGAAGAACATTATTGACTTCGGGGATTTCAGCTTGGCGCTCTGTGCATCAAACCTTCTGAGGATTAAGCGATGGTGATGACGTGATCTGAGCAATGTTTCTCCTCTGACCGATTTCTGCGCTAGAAATCCATTTCCACACATGAATTCCTGAAGAATTGCTCCATGCCTCCAGCTGCATTAACTCCCTCATAATCATTTGCAAATATTTCTTTGTCACTTTCTTTAAAACAAGGTGCAATGGGACCCAGATTCAGGAGGCAAACAAGCAGAGCAGTGAGATTCCTCTATGGGGATATGAAACTCAGGTGTCATTTTTTTCTCTTTTTGAATGAAGGTGGCATGAAAGCCACACACACACACACACACACACACACACACACACAACCCACTGCAGGCTAAGTCCACTGTCAGCTTGCTGCCCCATCCCCTTACACATCTTCTCAGAAGGAAGCCCCACTGTCTCCCAAGTTCCTTGCTATGGGTTAGCTCTCCTCATCCCTTGAAGGTAGAATCCATTGTACTATACAGAACTTCATTTACATGTGGGCATGCAAATGAGCTGCATCCAGTAGCCCTTCGGTTAACTCAAGTATTTGGGTGGGGCAGTGGGGGAGATGGTCAACCCTGGCCCCTCTTCCCCCTCCTTCCGTTGACTTAGTATCAAAGGCTCTCCCCTCTGTTAAAAGCATCCCTCTTCCCAACGTCCATTCTGAAGGAAATCAGCCCTGAGTGCTCACTGGAAGGACAGATCCTGAAGCTGAGGCTCCAATACTTTGGCCACCTCATGAGAAGAGAAGACTCCCTGGAAAAGACCCTGGTGTTGGGAAAGATTGAGGGCACAAGGAGAAGGGGACGACAGAGGACGAGATGGTTGGACAGTGTTCTCGAAGCTACTAACATGAGTTTGACCAAACTGCAGGAGGCAGTGGAAGACAGGAGTGCCTGGCATGCTCTGGTCCAGGGGGTCATGTAGAGTCGGACACAACTGAACGACTAAACAACAACAACTTCCCAATGGAGAGTTTTGCCTCCTCTCTGCAGTGCCCAGAAGTTTGCAGACCTGCAAAGGACTTGTGGTCGCCTCCTCTCACCCACCCGCTTTGCCCCCACCCCAATGACCCCCTTCGCCCTAGTGGCATGGCAGCTGCCCCCACAAGATTGGCAGGAGTGCATCATTAGGCCAACTGAGGCTACAGGAAAGCTGCATCCTGCATGTTGGAAATAGATGGGAGTTTGATGCTGAGAGGCAAAGAGGTGATGGGTCTCACAACACACTGGCGCATAAAAGCACACACAAATGCAGACACACACAGGAGAGAGAGAGAGAGAGAGAGGCTGACCATCACCACGCCAATGCTTTTGCAATTACTTGCTTAAGAGAAACCTAAACGTATCGCATCTGTGTGATGGTTTCTCAGGAAAACAGCACAACAAGAACTATTCTCTCCCTCCCTTGCGCCCCACACCAAGCCTTAAATAATCTCTGGCGCACCCATTTTAAGCACCAATGGATTCTCCTTGATGTTTAACACACACACACACACACACACACACACACACACACACACACAAACACACACACACAC